>NW_008795035.1:9745579-9821116 GCF_000699145.1 Aptenodytes forsteri
CATTCCCCCCCCCCCCCCCCCCCCCCCTCCCATTTTCTCTTTGGACTTTATGTAAAAATAAGATACCGTTGGTGCTGTGGACAAGTGTGAGACCACCAGCTAATTTTGCATAGCCCACTGAACAGTTAGATGGGAATTGCTCTTCAGGGTGTTCTCTTTGACAATAAACAGAAGCCTCAAGTCTGTGTTTGGCTGCAGTTCAAAAAAATTAGTAAGGAATCCTACACACTTATGTATACGAATACAGGCAACTGCACATTCCCATACAGTAAGCTTGCAACCACAGTTATTAACATTTTAAAATGAGTAAATGCAAATAAAATGACTGAGTAATACATGTTATGTTAAGATCAGCTATATGAAAAGCAAAAGGATTAAAAGTTAATTTCATCCTTTTTAATTCAAGGGACATATAAATGGCATTCTGGGTAGAGTCAACTCCTCTTTTATCAGTCCTTTGATGCTGCTTTCTCACTGATTCAGTTGTTCAAATGCTACCTACATAATAAAATCCTGAGTTAATTTACTAAGATTTTACACCAGTGCAAATGAAAGAAGGGAAAGTGCTAAACAAGGCAATTAGCACTCTGTTTAGTGCACTCCCAAAATAAATGTAGGCAATTTACAATTTGGCAAATGGCACTCTATCCGGATCCAAGTCATTTCAGCCTAAGGGGTTGGTGCAGTTCATTAGGGGTGAAGGGAAAGGGTCTTTGTTTTGCTTTGCTTTTTAACTATATGTATATATATACACACATACAAATACACACGTTGCTATTAAGGTCCACCCCATTTTATAGTACAGCAACAGATGTGACCCCTCCTGGGGTTATTAGGATTTCTGGTGGAAAAATGTCAAGCTCTATGCTCACGCTGTCCACATAAATGACCTCATTTATGGTGCTAATGCTCTTTCCAAAGTGAGGGATTCCAAAATTGGCAACTCACTGATAACCTCCTTTGTGGCTTTCTTGCCACGATGGTTTTCTGTGTACTTACATGTTTATTATCACTGGAGCTGTTCAAATCAGATCCATGAACCTGGGAATGTCCTGAGTGAAATGATAAGATAAAGCACTCTGCAACTAAAACTGACTCTCTTTTTAATTGACAGGAAGACTGCCTTATGACTTCCATGTTTATTCTTGTAAGCTCCTTATTAATGCAAAAATAATAGCTGTTGTTAATGCAGAATCACAGCCAGCATTAATATTTAAGATGTAAGAATGAAGGAGGTTAAATACGTGTTTATATTAGTTTTAAACAAAGAGCTTTGCAAAACAGTTAAGGCGAGTAATGATGACCATATTCACAGAGAGTGTATGCGGTGTGAAATACCTGCTACCTTCTGGGGTTTAAATACATATTCTTAGTGGGATAAAGGTCTTTGATTAGTATCCTGTGTTGTCATGCCATTATCTCTCTGAATTGCTACTGCTTTGCGAAAGAGAATACAGATTAAGAATCTAAACAAAGTATGTAATATGCTATGATATTAGCACTGATTTCTTTTTTGTTTATTCAGTCTGTAGAGCTCTTTTATATGATAGATCATAAGGTAAAAGCATTCTTTTGTGCCCTCTAGCTGCTGGTTGCACAAATGAAAGAAAGAGGGAGAAAACAACCCTGTGATTATTAAATTCTCCTCATCTTTAGGGTTAAGTACCCCGGCTAATAAAGATCTCTCATGAGGATAAAGTTTCTTTCTTGGCAGTGTCACATCCATTTAAGTAAAAATCATTTGGATGCTTTCAGGGATTCAAGCTGTTACCTTTACATAAAGCATCTACACCAATTCTTTGTATTGTTTTTATCCTTTGAGAAAGCCTGACATTGCATTTCTTGGTTAAGCAAACCTCCCACTGAGGGTAGGCTGTGGGATTGGGCCCTTTTGTGCTATAGAAATCTCTCTCTATTTCACAAGAAGGAAAAAAAAATCCTTACACGTTCATGTAAAAATGCAAGAACTATTTCATATCATTAAACACGCTATTTCAGACTGACAATTCAGCCTGATCTTGTACTGAGCAATCATTAAGTCCTTTGATTTCAGACTCGTTTTTGTTAGCATTGCATTTGCTGCTGATCTTTGTACCCTCATATTCCAAACTGTTTCATTCTCTTTGCTAGGTTATTCTACTAATACATTTCTTAAGACAAATAATTAAGTTTCTGCATTGTTTCAGATTATAGATCATTACTGTACTTTTTTTAAATTGTTCTCTGAACATCCTCATCACCCAACACCTATTGCATATGCTTAAAGTCTTTGAAAAATTTTATGGGCCAAAACACCACTGGTCTTCTCTCTGGGTTCCATTTGGGTATGTGCAAATTTGGGTTTGTGCAGGTGTAATTCATAGCAAAAAGGATCTAGTTTAGACAGTAAGAAGAACTTAATAACTTGTAGGCACAGTTAAGCACTGGCATGGATTGCCAAGGGAGGTGTAGAGTCTCTGCTGCTGGAGTTTTTCAAAAAGAGATCGGACAAACGTGTCAGGAACAGTTCAGGTATCTGATCCTGCCTCGAGGCAGGTATGCCATATAGATGATCTCTCTGAGTCCTTTTCAGCTAGGTGTTTTTATCATTCAGTGCTCCCGCACTTTGCAGGTGAAACTATGCGAATTCTTGAATTGCATTGCCACGGGTAGAACTGTTCCTTCCCCTAAAGGCTGTGCCTACGTTTTGGAGACAGCGAATGCTACTGATGCCCATCCCCTCCTACTCTGTGGAAGCGAAGGAGGTTTATCAGCCTCCAGGCAGTCTGTCAGCAGGCTGTTCTCATCAGCCATAAGTTTAGCGTACCTCTTCACCCCTGCTCATGATCTGTTTAGGTGGGCATTTTCCTTCTCAGAGTCGAACCTTACATAACACAAAATGAAGCAGTCTTTGCTGAACTGTATGTAATACAACAACATCCAAACCACATCTGAATCTTATTCACATCTCAGAAATGAAAAGGGGAAAGCCCCTTCTCTTGGCATCAAACATTAGATGTTATTTTTTGTTACATCCTTGTTATTTCATCAAAGTTGGGATTGTAGAGGAATACCTGTGATCTGTCTTTGTCCCTGTGATACATATGCATCTTTTCTATTCCTGTCTACAGTCTGAATAACAGTAGGAAAGGACCATGTGAGATAAAGAGGAGGAGCATGACTTCTGAAGAAACTGGTTTGCTCTGCTTTGGATTTTCCCAGTATCGTCAATTCTTTGTTTTGAATACATTTTTTTTCTGTTAAGGGAAGAAGAAGTGTACTCCAAGCCAGTCTTGTGTTACAGCTTCTTTACCTTTGTCTGCCTAACTCAGCTGGTATTTAATTGGTCAGCAATAGGAGGGAAGTCTCCTTTGAGGTAATGAATATTGACTGTTTATGTTGAAATGTCACTGTGAAAAGAAAGCCCAGCACCAAAGAGGCGGAACTCAGTGTGAGAGTTTCAGACACAAAGGAGACACCAGCAAAGCGCAGGCATTGAAAAGCAAAGCAGCTGAAATTCAAAGAAAAGATGAAACAGAAATGGTCTACATGTGTGGGAATTTTAAGCTGTCAGTTGACAGGTGAAAAAGTCATTATTCCACCTGTTAGAACTAAGTGTAATTGCTTGTTTCTCCTAAAATCACAGAGGCCGTGACTCATAAATTTTTTATTTGAAAATTCATTTAAACTTATTTGCAAATACTTTACTTTTTCTTTCCACGTAAGTGGATTAAACTCATTAGCCAATTTTAGACATGCAAGAAAGAAGGTACTGCATTTTCCGTGTTGTATCGGGTATTAGATAATCAAATCTTGTATTCAGCCACCTTTTCTTTCATAAAGCAACTTGAACAGCAACTTTAGAGTTCGACATGCAAGTTTACCATCCATTCTGCAGCACTCATTGATTTAGAATGAATAAAGGCTGTTCTCCAGCAAACAATCTTAGCATCAATCCACTGCATGATGTATGGCCTGGAAGTTTTCGCTGTTGCATAAAAGCTGTTCTTTGTTTCCAGTTGTGTAATAAGGAACTACAGTGCTTGTATGAGATTCTGATATATTTTAAGCCATTTCTTATCTAGATGGCACGGAGAAGCCAACCAGCAGATTTCTGGGCTACATAATGGAGTTTTGATTCTTGAACCCACTGTTCTTTCACCTCTGTCATTTTTTGGTGGTGACCTCTAAGGAACTCTGCTGAATAGTTTTTGCAAAGTTGACCCACTGCTATGGAGTATAACCTCTAGTTGTTCCATTTTGTTCATCTGAGTCCTTTAGTATTAAGATTTGATACACAATGATTTTTTTATTTTTAATGTAAACACTGACTTAGTTGTTTTGGGTAAAATTTACTACAATGTAGTTCAATTTATGCAGTATCTTCTGTCTAAGGATCTTCATGGATTTCAGTCAGGGACTGGGCTCATCATATTTAGTCATAGGTAATAATTGTTTTAAAAACAATCAATCTTCTTTTCAGATTCCCTTCTATTTGATTTTATATTCCATGTTAGTCAATTCCATTAAGCATCTTTGGGAAAGCAAGAGTAAATAAGGAAAAGCTCTTATAAGTCAGTGTGTCTAAAACAAAATATATTGCAAACACATTCTGCTTTTTCTGTGAAAAAAACACTCAAAAACTTAAATCAGACCATCTCAAATATACCTTCTTTTTAAAAATAATAGTTTTTTTCAAGCAGACTAGAAGTTTGCATGAATGGTGCAAATATTCCTTCGAAAATCTGAGCCTTTATTTTCAAATCTCCATTTAGTTTTGGCACTTAAAATATTCATGTGGTGTTTTTAAAATGTTCCCTGAATCAGACAAGCGTTTGAATCCAGTAGGCTTTTGTTTTTTATTTTCTCTTGGTGAATCATTGAACAATTTCTGCATTAGCTTCAATCTGGGCCCATTCACACAATGTGTCCATCTGAGACATCCTGCAATCCTGCAAACAGTGGGCTGCTTTAAATAGAAGAGTATCACCAGGACCCGGGCTGTAAACAAAACATTATTAAACGAATTAAACATGTAAGAAACATCTGCAAAGAGGCGAGCTAAATTTCGTTACCACTACCATTTCTATGCGGTCAGCAAAGGCTTTGAAAGTTAATGCTTTCCACAGCTAGTCAGACCTCTCAACGAGAGGGCTGCCACCTCCCACAAAATTTATGATGAGCAGCAGTACAGGTAGGCCTGCTTTCAGGCAGCAAAGGTAATCTGAGTGTGTTTGGTACTTGCGTATGGTTTTGTTTTTTTCCCAGAAGCTTCCAATGGCTTCAGGGAACTTTCTGTATGTCTGAAGAGCAAGCTGCTCTCCACTTGCACTGAAAAACAGCCCTCGCATTACTTGAGCCTCCTAATTGGCTCTCTTGTGCATTAAAAATATATATGTATATACTTTGGGAATAATCCAGCTTAGTCGCAAATATAAAGCATTTTTACCATCTGAAATGCTGTAGCTAAACACGCAAATCAGATACTTTTGCATTAATTCTCCAGCTTGGAGCAATGAATGGGCTACACTAGCATTCCGTATCCTCCCTTTGCTGTTTATTCCTTCTCTTTTCTTTAAACATATTCTTACATGTTTACTGTCTTCTTTTTTAAAATATTTGAACTTTTCATGATTAAGGTCCTCAAAATGCTGACCTCTCCAGCAAAGGTTTATTTCATATCTTGCTGGGCCGTTCCAAAATACTTAGATTTAGACTTATATTACTTTGTTTTGATTGTGTATCTCTACACAAATAGAAGATAACATCTTTAGTCACAATTCTGTGTTATGCTTGAACTCTAACCTGTGACATTCACCTAGCTCGATCTAACAAGCTTTGTGCTCCCTGTCCAGATGAAGAGTGATACTTCTTCATTAGCAAGATCAGTTTCACCTTTAAAAACCCTTTGCTTCCCGTTTGCATTAAGCCAGATTGAGATGTCTTGGGTCATGATGACATTTCGGGAGTATTCAGAAGCAAAAGAGGAAGTCATTACATATGCAGTTCACCTGCAAAGAAGATGTCATTAAAAGAGGAAGCAAAATGAACCCCTGTCAACTTGTTAGGGCCCAAAAGGTAATTCTGCCATCATACACGGAGCGGAATATGATACAGAATCCTATTATTACTGACACCAGATAACTTGCTAGTGTAAAAGGTTCTCTTTTCCAGAAAAGTTCAGGTGATACTAAATTTATTAATGTGTCAGTTTGAGGAGACGTGATGTCATTTCTGTTGTCTGCAGGGATGAAAACTGGAGTGTTCTTGCTCCTGTCAACACACTATCATCTTAATTTCTTTTACTGTGCACCTCGTTGCCATCTGTGGAGGGAAGAGCAAGGGATGAGGGTGAAGTGTCAGGGGAGATGCCTTTTTAAAAAGAACTACTAATATTTGACATTTATCATTTTAACCTTCCTTTTTCCAAAACACAAATTTATTACGTCAACATTTCTGGTGAATGGTTGGCCTGATCCTGCCAGGATCCTACTCAAATGAGTTGAAGCTTTACCTGATCGTGTAGATTTACAGAATCAGGATTTTGTTCTTTTCTAATATTCCTCAATTCAGAAAATATACAGATCATTTTCTTTTCTACTTGATACAAGATCTAGCAACTGCATTCCACTCCAGTGTAACTGGAAAGATAGCTGAAATTTTCAAACTATAAAGGTATGTGATACAGTTATGCAGAAATACTGATAGAATTGCATCTCGTGTTACTAATTTAGAGTGGGTAAAAGTCTGAGTCATGTACATTATTTCAATAATGTGGCTTTGTTATTTTGAAACTAAAACTGGTATCTTCTTGAAAGATCCTGGTTGTAGAAACAAGGTAAAATGTTTGTCTGTTTTTAACGAACAGATGAATCACTTTTCAGTTGTATTGCATAAGAATGCTTCCACCCTGAGACATTTTCTCTACCTTCTGTATCTGGAGATACAGAACAGCTGAAGAAACTAATCTGAACATTTTTAATGAAGATGGTATTACTGAAAGGGAACATTTTCCAGGTGAAAAACATTTTATCTTGCCCACTGAATGCAATCTAGAGTTTTTGTATGAACACTGTAGTAACAGGAAACACTTTCTCTCGGTTCCAAGGTGTCACATGCTGATTCTGTGCAACACTTTTCAATATGGGTATTATAACAACTCATCTGATACTGATCTTAATGGATTTTTGAACTGCTAATATTTCAGATTTGAACTGCGTGTGCTTCAATTGATGATCTGAGCATTCCACAAATACCAGAACTAACATGTTTACTGCCCTGCAGTTGATTGATATCTCCTAATGAAGAAAGCACCTGGAAAAATGATAATGGAAAGTTACTAATTGGTTTAACTTAGGTCAGCCACTTCATATTTTATAAATGAGGAAACTTTTAAGGAATTGCTGCTAGAAGCCATCTGCTAACTAAATAAAAATGAATGATAATCATCAGGTTCCACATGCTACTTATAGAAAGTATCATCAGAAAAAAAAATACAGCTACTTGCTTCGAAGTAAGAGCAATGTAGGAACTCAAATTCAAAGCCCCTAATAATCGTCTATGTAATAGAAAGTGTTAATCAGTTTGGTATACAAAAACCTGTCAGCAGTTCTGGATCCCTTCACTGTATATCTGAGAGACTACTTGTGGTCACTTTTGAGAGCTGCCAGTAGAATTTACAACAGCAAATTATGATTTATTATTTCTTCCAGGACATCTGATGTTTCTGTTCCCAATTCTGCTTCCCTCCCCATCATCCTTTTTCCAGCTAAGACTGTATCAGGCTGGGAAATGTCCAGGATGTGTGTATTTCTCTTGTATTGTGCATATTTTTGCAAGTCATTAAACCTTTGTTTCTCGTCTTTTCTAACCTTCACAGTAACCTATCTAAACAACTCTCAAAGGAAAATGAGTCAATCAGGAAAGAGACAGCCCTAGCGCCAAAGCAAAAAAAACCACAGAAATAAAATTAAAAAGGGGAAAAGCTTCCACTTCAGGAATGCAAGTACAACTTTGGACCTCGCTCCTTTAAAGACATACACTACGTTTTAATTTATTTCTACTGCCTATGCAATTCTACTGAATCTGAAAGGCTACTCATGTGCATAAAATTAATCACATTGAAGAATGTGGGAATACTTCAAGCTACATTTTAATATGAAGAATGCTACATAAGCATAATAGTATGAGATTATTCTTACTTTGTAAGTGAAAAATAAAGACCTGCAGAAAATCTATATGCTGTTTTGTACAAGTAAATGCCATAAACCACATCTTTCTATAAGGGCCCATACTGTTTACTGTGTTGGCATGGCAGTCCTCAGAAAATTAAACTTCCTTCACTGCAAAGACATACTTTCTTCCTGTGTTAGTAGTACTTTGCTTGGTTGTATTGCATGCAGCAGGCATAATTTACTCTGGACCATTTAGAACAACTCAGTTTAAGCAGTGCTGGGTGTTTTGTCAGGGTGACAAAGGGGAATTACATTGCACCCATATATGGTAGACAATGCATGGACAACATGTAATATCTCTGTGGGTAAAGTTCACTTCTGGGCAGAAAGCCAACAAAAGGCTCATGCACCACTTAAGTCCCACTTAAACCCTATTTTGAAGGCTTAATAGTACATAGGCCATGTTCTGGCCTCTTGCCCAGGAGTGAATTTTACCATGTTAGCATCCCCTCTCTCTGCATGCAAAGGGGGCAAAAGGGCAAAGCTTTTGTGCTGGGCAGTGAACTGATTTCTAGAAGACAACACCGGTTTCCTCTACTCTAAAGAAAGGAACAAATCCATAGAACAACATCTATCCTGGTTTATGGCTAATCCACCTTCCCTGATGTAGCGAGAGGTTACATTGTGCCAACAGAGCCAAGAATCTACCTAACGATTGACACACAGCTGGTATTGAAATTTCTTTCTGTGGCTGCCCTGCACTGTTAAAGATCTTCAGCTGTCCTTTTCCAAGCTTGGATTAATTTTACCTCTGTGGTGACCATTAAGAAAATTAGAAAATTTTATCTCTGTCATTTCAAAGATTTCTGAGATCACTACGCTTGTCTAGCCTATAATCTAGAGGGGAAACGTCGATGCTTTCTTATAACTCCATGCTTGTGAAGGTGTTTTCCATTTCCAGAACTCTCTATACACATCAGTGTCCAAACAACTATTCTACTGTCACTGAATAGGATGAGATGACCTATTGCAACTACACGCTACATGAAATAATTTTCTCTGTTTTCCATCTTAATTCATGTTGAAATGTGCAGTGTAACAAAGTGTATTAAATTATTCCTAGAAAATAATTATTATTATCATTAGCTTAAAATACTTTGTATTTTGACCTCATAGAAAATAATTATTATTATCATTAGCTTACAGTACTTTGTATTTTGACCTCATATATTGTACAGTTCTCTGCAAGATTGGGGGCTAAAGATACTATTTACTTGCAGGCAGTTATAAACACAACCCCCAAAGTACAAGACTTCATGTTAAAGATGAACGTGGTCAGTCTGCCTTGCAGCTTAGGCTTTGTGTATGTTATTCCTCTTTTAATTAACGAAAGCTCAACATGCAGAAGTATTATGAGATACGGCTTTCTGTGAATGGATACCAACCCATACTGATTAAGTAGACTGGAGATCTTATTTCCTGATCAGATTTTTTAAAAGTCCATTTCCTTCCTAATTAGCAAGCAGAACATGGAACACAGTAAGTATACAGTTCCCTTTAATAATTATTTTATCTTTATTTTTAAAACAGAATACTTTAATGATTTACTTAGAATATCCTTTAGAGATCTTTTAAAAGACAGACACTTATGCCCATTAAAAACAGAACTCCTCTCTGAAAACTGACTTTGTATCACCGAAATACTTGCGAGGTTCTAAAAATATTTTGACACATTTTACTTTTCAATCGTTATAAAAGGATTTTTTGTACATATTCTTATTGTGTCTTCATTTCCAGAATTGTTTTTAATTAAAAAAAGACTGTTTTGTTACAATGGATGATTTCAGCCCACAAAATATCCTATTGTGCTTGCTATCAAAACAAACAGGTGCACACAGCAGCATGCACGGTATGCAGTGCAATTGAGCAAACAGTTTATGTAAAGATTTAAGCTCATCTGAACAATGTGAGTTCAAGTGATGTGAATTGAAGCCAAGTATTCTGGATGAAGGGCTCAGTTCTGAGGGGCTCTGGATGGAGCCCAGAACCTGTTGATCTTTGTAGGAATTGTGGGCACTTTCTACTATATAAGAGATGACAGCCTCTGTCAGGATTAGTTTCTCAGTTTGAAATACCTATGAATTTTTATCAATAAGAGAGCTACTTTTCTATTGAAACACCATGCTCCCTTCTGCTCACATATGAAAAAATCTTTCTGCTCAGATGTTTGCAGAGGTTTCATAAGATAGGAATACATGGAAACTAAAATCTGCTAAAAGTCAAAGAAAAGATGACTAGAAGTTTCAGGATGTCTCAAGGCCCTATGTGGTTAGCCTTTATGGATGATGTAATTAATTTTTTTATTCCTGGATAGCCAAGGTACCCAGTATGAAATTTTCATGGAGGAAACACACTTTACAGCAATTGCATGCCTTTCCTTCCTAGAGTCTCAGACTTGTGAGAGGATAGGGAAAACAAGGGGACAGTGATATGGTAAAATTCTCCTCACTAAAAGGCAAAGCAACCTGTCCTTTCCTGACAGTGTGTTGTGTGGCCGTCTATGAATATTTCATTAATGCTGGGCTGGGGCCACTGATTCAGTTCAGATTCCCAATTAGCACTCTGCACCTAACTGTCTGTTGTTATCTCTTTTTACTCTGCTGTGATGTCTTCATTTATCTCAAGTGGATGGTTCCTTTATGTCTCACCCTTCCTACCCTTCTGCTCCCTTTCATGATACTTCGATGCCTGTAAGTTCTTATGTCCTCATCCTGCAATGGAAGGAGCTGCTTGCCAGGAGTCCCTGGAAACTCCCTGGGGAAGGAGTTCATTGTCTTTGTCTCATTGTCCCATGGACATCCTAATCATAATAGCAGTAAACATGTTCCTAACCTGGCCTGTGATGTTACTTCTTTTACTGGCCAAATACCCTGATTTCTCAAATGGCTGAGAAATCCCTCCATCAGCTATCCCTTTACACCTCCTCTACATACGGTTCCGGCTCTAGTCTAGATTGTAATCTCTTCTAGATAAACTAGGACCTTTATTTGTTCTGAAGAGTGCTATGCACATCTATAGCACAATTTCTATTAATAATATAAATTCATTCTGGTCACATGCAGTCCAGAAGATCCCAGACATAGGGAAAGATGACTCTCCCAGGGTCTGGAGATGCGGGATGCCCGAAAAGGAGTTGTGGTGTATGGTGATACTAAGCGGCTTCACATATTTTTGATCTGAAATTGTTTGAAACTCTGAACTAGGCTGAACTGTTTTGTTCTAAGATACTAAAAATATTTGAATCCCTGCAACTCAGGATTGATTCATCGAGTACAAACTCCTCCACCTTGAAGTGGAGTTGGAGAGTGGAAGGAAAGTACTACTTTTCAAGGCAAAACTCCTAAGTAGACAGTATCATTTTTCCCAATTGACAGTTACAGTTTGGTGATCCCATACTTCTACATGCAAAATTACTTGACCGTCATAACGTAGTTATTGACTCAAAGAAGGAGAAAACATGTCTGCTTCTGATAGGCAGGGGACTACTCACTATGTGTTAGCCTCTAATTCTGGATGATCATTACAAAATTTTGACTACACATACATGGACAGGTACAGTTTTTGGGAACAGGAGATGGTTCAGTTTTGTTTCTACTTTCATTAATTTCTACTTCTATTATCTGAGAAAATCTTATATTGTAAAATATGTTTATATTTATTTAGACACTATCACATGTACGTGCATGTTGTGCATGAAGAGTCTTTTTTTATCTACCATCTTGATATAGAATGTAACGAATCTCTGTAAGATGGTAAAATGAAGAAAAGTTTTTTCCTTGGAGAGCTGTATTGAGAGCTGTAAGCTTTATTAGATAAATTTAATCTCATAGACGTTTTGTGAATAATTCTCCATGGGCTGGTTCCTTCTGGGTCCTTGCTTTTATTTCCAGTAGTCGAAGTATTAATAGGGTTAAAGGTGCTGGCACGGTGAATTTATGGTCGACATCTCACAGTCCGTTAAAGCAAGATCACTAATGGGTGACCTTGAGGTTCGACCGTTCCAGACTCAGGAAGATCAAGTCTCAGACCCCTCCTGCAAGTGCTCTGACCTCTCCATTCTTCCCCTCTATGGCCTAACCTTTAACTCACTGATCTTTGACCAAATTATTAAGCAAACACCTGCTTAGGTCTCTGACCAAAGACTGTAGACCAGGAGAGCTACCATAATTTCATGTGAATTAGCTTTAATAATAACAATACTAGCCTAAGGAGAAAATCAGAGGGTAGGTTTACAGTAAATAATCATGCTGCTACAGACGATGTACAGAACGGACCCTTCAACAGCTCTTACCTACAGTAAATCAATGCTAATATATTTGACTGTGATAATAACGGCTCGTCAGCAGATACAGTTTCTTTATTTGACTTGACTAGGACAATGACTAGGTAAAATTTATTTCCTATTACTAAAGCAAGACGACGACTAAGATTAATCCTTTGATGCCAGGGATTTCCCGTTGGTAATAATGCACAAACTGCATTAATGTTCAACACAGTTGCTAAGAGTAACTGGAACAGAAAAAAAGCTGAAAGATATCTGATGATGTCAAATATTAAGCCTGCGTAATGTTATCTGAATTACAAATGGAAAGAACGGTCTGAATTTCCCCAGATTTCCTTGGATTGCCTGTTCCTTTTTCAGCTCTTGCGGTGTGATTTTATAAATCTGCATCATCTGAGATTAACTTAAACCTGAGTAGTTCTAGCATATGGATTCTTCCTAACTAAATTGACTGTGAATTTTTTTTAAGACTTTAATCGCAAAAAGTAGTGGAATCTGAATTATTATACAATAATAGCAGACCCATAACAGACTGGCGTAATTTACTAAATCGAGATTTTTCAGTTTAAGTGAACACAATTATGAACACATGCTTACTCATAGCTGACTTTATACGCTAGCTAACAATGTACGCATGCAGTAACCTCGTGTCTGTTCATGGAGGCAATCTGCATGGGTAAGCTAGGCATTTGCAAATGTAAGTGTAATGGCCCTATGCAAAGTCCATCTTTTACCTCTCGTCTTTAAAGAGAATTATGAAGATAGTTTATTGTTGTAGGGGATGGATTTAACCTTTAGTGCTGCTAATAGGAGAGGAAAATGAGATGAATTGGATGAGGTTTGGTTATAATATTAAGAACAATTGAAGTGAGGCTGCCTGGAGTTAGTGGATGCTATCTGATAAAAACCTTTGAAAGATGTACAACTCTAAATATATGAATCAGTTACGTGTTACCCATTTTGAAAGTCAAGTAGTTTTAGGACCCATCTAAAGCCCACTAGAGTTAGAGGCTTTTTATTGACTGCCGGCATGTTGTATCAGGTCTGTCTTTCCCCATGTATGCAGAATGACTACTAAAAAATTCCCCCCCTGTTAATTTTGAATAGGCACTTACATGTTTTTTAACCATATGAAGAAGAAATAAAAATATCACTGATCTAAATAATACTTTCAAAATTAAATAGTAACTGTAATTATTTCCTGTTCACTTGAAGGGCTCTCTTTCTACATTACTCTGTGCTCTTTTGATCTGTTTTCCAGGATATTGGTTGTCCTTCCTGAAGATATATGGTTATATTTTCATTAGTAGATTAAGAACTAGCTAACAATATTGTGAATGAAATTAAAGGCAACTTAATATAAACCCATCTGCTGCCTGTAAAACACTATTAAATGTTTGTTTGATCAATGCATAGTTTCCTGTGTACAGTGTTATTCACATTGACTGTCCAAGTTTAAACTGATTTACATAGATTATTATTTTCTATTCCCTGACTAGATGAGTTGTAAGATTAGACCTGGTACAATTGGCTAGATAATGTCATGGAGTACATGCACATATATACTTGAAAACATATGTACTTTGTTTATGTATAGGTATTCACGCCCAGAAAGGCCTACAGAAGCTTTACAGGAGGTCCAGAAAAACGTTAGTCAGATAACTAGGAGTCTGTTGCATAAAATCTGCGCTGGCTGGTACTATGTCCTTAAGCAAAATTGGTGGCTTCTTTTCTGGAGAAAAGAAATGGAATTACTTACGGTGAGGTATTAGTTTGAGAGAGTAGGTAAGTTAAAAGATAATCAATATTCAGTAAAAAGTTACATAGCAAGCACTGTAAAAAGTAAATGGATTTTAAAATGATGTTTATTTGAATGCTCTCACTTTACACAGCCATTAATTAGTGAAACGCAAGACCAGAGATGTTTAGTTAAACACATTGCCTACTTCTTTTCCTATCTGTCAGTATACAAGGTCAAATTTTGCCCAGATTTACGCAAATGCAGCATCACTGAACTCATTTGCTGCCCTCAGTCATACCAGGCAATTCCACAGATGATGAATATTTCCATTTCATGAAAAAATACACATAGTCGAGAGCTTGATTGAAAGCCCATTATAATCAGTGGAAGTCCTTCCTTTGACTACAGTATGAATCAAACCTTATACGGTTGTGAAATATCCATAAGATATTTGGCCACGCATTGATCTGTACTATGATAGACTGTATATTCATATTTTATTAATATAAAACTAGTTCACTTCAAATTTTTGCTGTACGTTTAGCAGAAAATGATGTTAGCAGTGCTTAAGATGGGTCAGATTTGGATTGCAGGTACATTGGAAGTTATACAAATATGAGAAAAATACAGTCCATAAGCTTTCAAATATTTTAATATTTTTTCCGTAAGTGATAGAAACCCCTCTTTGTTTAGAAATAAAAGGGAGAATTTATCAACATAAAAATTAAAGAAGTCATGTTAATGTATGAGTTTATTACTCATTTTTAATGTAGATGTGGGCAAGTTTTACTGGCATGTACTTTCAGTTCTTTGGTGCTTATATCCTCCTGATGCATGACGTAGTTAAATTTATAAAACCAGAAAGTTTGTGTGTGTGTGTGTTGGGGGACGTGTTAAAGAAAGGTTTTCTTACACTAAGAAAGGAAAATAAAAATGTTTTTGCCTTTGTTCATACCTGCTCCTAGTGGTTAAAGGTTGCATTCTTTTACCTATAAGAATCGAAAACATTTAAAATGTAACATTATAAAACAAGGAAATATAGCGTGATTTTATTTGAAGAATGAACTAATTTGGGGCTTATTGATAATTCAAGCAGAGAATTGTTGTTAAAATATCACTGCAAGTAACGTCAAAAGGAAAGTAGGTGCTCTGGCATATGTAAGACTGTAAAGGGAAGGTATTCCTGAAAGAGGAATGCACATCAGTCACAGGCATCAATAAATAAAGCTCTTTTTCATATGTAAATGGGAATTTCTAAAGTAAAGAAGGTATTGTTTTATAAATAGTGAGATAATATTCTTGAAAAAGGTTACCAGTGATTACATAAGTTATCTCTTCCATAAAGAAATTTAGAGCTCATAGTTGCTCTTTTCATTAAAAAGGCTTTTCATCTAGTCTCATCCAGAAAGCCAAGCTCTGCATTTTAATTAGAGATAATAAATAATTATATCACTTAGGAAACTGAAACTATTAATGTCTTTTTGTGATGCTGTATAGCTATATATCTCTCTAAATATGTAAGTATATACATTCAGTTCTTGATTCACAGATCACATTAAAGGAGATAATATAATACTCATATAAATATGAACAATATTCAGGGCCTTTTGACAAAGGGCAAAATACCTTTATATGCTTGCAGCAGAATAAAGCATCTTAAAATCTGACCAGCCTGGCCAAAATATTAAGTGGCCTCAGTATAAATGCAAATAAAGACAATAACACCACCCCATCACCACCACCCCAAAAATATTATTAAACTAAGGAAATATCAGGTGACTGGATTTTAATGGGGAATATGCTCTCCTTGACGTTAGCAAACTTTGGATGAAGCCCTGCCAGAGCAAGAGTATGGTATTGGTTTTAACGCAGATACATCAGCTCTAAAGGAAACATTGGAACCGTCTCTCTCATTCGAGCTTCTAAGCGCAAATTCCTCTTTTTTTATTATCACACACAGGGGCATCTTCTCTGCATGGAATTAGTGCACCAGAGTCAAGGGCAGAAAAAATGCAGAGACAGACTTCCCCAACTTATACACCCCACAGGGACCAGCTGACGTTGAAAAAGCAGAGAAGTGAGCCATTAAAGTACGGTTTGGGATTGACACTGACCTAGGCCTGCCATCCGGCATTGTCCTGCCATCTGCACAGACGTGAACTTTGCCTCTAAAATTTGGCTTCTCAATTAACATGTCCAGCTGGGGGGAGAATTCCGTCATTTGCCTAATATCATTATTGCCACTGCTCTGGCATATTAATATTAAAAATATATGTGAACAGATCAAGGATTTGCCTAAGCATTTCTCTTTTTATTTCACATAATAGGCAGGAGGTGAAAGAAGACACAATATAATTTGAAAAGCATAACCCTGATTAGGCAGTGATTGGTACACAGCTAGAGCTTACATTTATAAACATTTTCATTATTAGCAGTGCCTGTCAAATACAATTCTTTTTTTTTTCCTGTTGTGCAAGTAGATGCAAGGTCATGTGATGTTTTGAGGTTTCAGTAAACAGAAAATGAGTTATATCTTTCCAAGGTATTTGCAGAATAGACATTTTAAAATAGTATTTTTGCCAGCGGACATTCTTCATTAATTGGTGATTTTGTGAAAGCTAGATGCAGGCTTCAGTTGCATTCTTATGGTATGGTGAAAACAGTGACTTCTCTGGGAACTGGATTAGGCCTTAGGATAATGAATGAGACCTTAAAGATTGGGAACTGGGGAGATTGGAGATAGAGTATGTTTGTAAACTTGGCACGATGCAGCTCCTCCTAAGTTCAAAGATGGTTTATACGGATAACTAATAATAACATTATAGTTATTTCCAGTCCTCACTGGAGAAAATAACATGTTTTCCATAGCCTCTCCCACATTATGCTGTATGCAACATTGTGCTGCCTTCAAAAAATGCTTCTAACATGAAGAAGTCACCTTGAAAATATTCGTATTCTGCCTGCCTCCGAGTCCTGGGTTGTTTTCAGCCGTGAGCCTATAAACGTGTGTGTACTTGCTTACTTTTTATACCTTAGAGTAATCACATTGAACTCTCAACAACTTCTGAGTAAATCTAAATCTACCAATAACAGAATACATCTCTGTAAAAGCCACAAGCTCCTTTGAAAATTACTCCCTTAACATGTTTGTAAAATGTGGGAATTTTCAAAAACATCTCAGTTGCTCAGGCGTACAAACACCAGTGGTTTTTAATAAGCCCCCATACTACCTAACTCACATAGCCACTTCTGCAAAAAACACAAACTATTCCTTTTCCTACAATGTGGAGTTTTTCTCAGGTGTTTCCTCATGACTCCTAAAGTCAAGGGTAATTCACTTCTCTGTTATAATGAGGCCTTTTGGAGCTAGATGAAACGGTGCAAGTTTCCAGATACTAATATGAGTCTTTGTATTGAATTTAATTATTCCTGGTCTTGTCTTAAATCAGTATCAGTGCAAAACATCGTCGAGAACCGACACTTCCATTAACAAAAGGTTCTGAGGATTAAATAGTTTCTTTAAATGTATCACATACTTTTATCATAACAAAATAGGGCTTGTTGTGCCTTGTTGAAATATGCTTGTCTCTGATTTAATCTTAAATGAAAGAAATTCTATGTCCTTATATTCTAGACGGAGTGGAGGACCTAACTTATGGCAACTCCTCTGTCTGTTAACCCTGAAACAATGGAATTGTTCCCAGTTTTCCCATGCAGTGAATTAGTGACACTGTAACTTCTCAGAGCGCTTTTAACCCTGTCTAATGCAAAGTATAAAGAGCAATAGAAAAAAACCCAACAGGATAGCAGCAGGAATCAAATGCCTTTTAGATACTGGCTGTAGAGAGCAGAAATTCAGTATCACTGTGTCTCCAAACTAACTGCAAGCTCTTGGAAGTTCAAGAGTGCTGCTGAGCACATCAAGTCAGAGACTGCGAGGAGATGAGAACAGCTGACAAATGTGGCACCTTCCCAACAAGGCAGTTTGTATCTCTGGGGTGTTTGTGTGGCCTTTTGTGACTCGAAACGTTATGAGTGTTTCAGGCTGCTTTTAAACCTTGCCTTAAACACGTTGGATTTGCTGTTGGATCTTCTCTGTAAACTTGTCCCGTTGAAGAAGTTGTTAGGTGGACCAGTGGTAAAATGACTGAGTGATCTGCTGCTGGCAGGGAAGCATCTCTGGCAGGTAGATACTGATTTTCTTCAGAGGTCTGTAGGCTGGGGATGTCCTCAGACACACTACCCTCATCCCCTCCATGATTTCTTTTCCCTTCTCGGTGAGAACAAATTTACCAGAAATGCTTCAAGCTTGGTTTTACAGCATTTGCAGCTCTTTTCTCCCTCCAGTGTTGTTTTTCTTTGGGAGGTAGATGATATCCCTCTGTTGTTGGGTTTATTTCCCCTTGTGAAAAATAAATCTGTTTTCAGAAATGCTTCAAATACTTTCCTGTGAGCAATTCTGTCTTCTGTCTTATGCCCCAAAGGCCCTCTGAGCTGAGCTGATTTAAGGATTTTGAAGGACAACACTGGAAATATTGATATACAATATAACTCTAAGGCACCTTCTTAAGCATATGCTAAAAATGGATTATGGCTTTTATTCTTTACTTACACTTCATCTTTCCAAATGGCCGATTACAATTTTCATCTGTTTATTTCAACATCGTGTAGTGGGCAAGAAGAAGAAATGTACATCCTGTTTCTGCTCTCAGCTCCTACTACTTATAATATGACTGCGATCACACCATTAAGGTCCATACTTCAGAACTACCCAGGAGTTGGTCTGGCTTTTGGTACCCATGTTGACACATGCAGCCTGGTCCTCAGAGGGTTTGAGCATCGATAAATGCCACTGAAGCTGAGTGATCCCAGGACTTCTAAAAGTCTCTCCATCTCTACAGTAAAAATAAAGCCAAAATGACTGGAAATCTAATTTGTACATTCCTGCTGTTCCTATTTGCCACGCCAAAGAAGGATCCCAAATAATTTTGTTGACACAGGTGAATTGGGCCTAAAAAATTATTAGAAAAGTATTTAGGATGACTGGTAGCAGGTTGATACTTTGTCTTACAATGTTCTTGGATCCTAGGACATAGAAATTTTTGGAATATAAGTCACATCTTTAGTTTTATATAAACTCTGGTTTGTAGTCATCAAGGCAATTCTTCGATAAATCAGATAGTTGCATTTGGTCTCTTCAGGTACTTAAAGGTAAGGCCGGGATCATAGACCTTGGCTGAGAATGCTGTAAATTCTGTTTTTGCAATATCCATTACAAAATGAGTTACCAATGTTTTCTGTAGGTATTTATGTTAAACCCTCTGGAATATTGTGAGATAAGCAACACAATGACAACACCACATTTGTAGAAATGAGACCTTCAGAATTAATAAAAATTACAAATGTTAAAAGTTAAACTGAAATCATCCTGTGTGGATCACACTTGAAGTTGGTTCTTAGAGTTTCACCAAGGTGCTTTGATATCCATGGCGTATATTTTACCCTACTGATGTGTCTAAAACCAGGGCTTTTTTCTTGATTCAGAATCTTTTCTATTATCTGTTACAGTTTAGCAACAATTAACACATCTTCCCACTTTCATAGTCAGTACTTATTCAAATAATACTTTTGACAGTTTCAAAAGCTGTAACTTCATATTTTTTCTTCTTTAGCACATGAACTTCTCTGCCTCGTTTTTATTAAATGGAAATGCTACATAACTATTGCAAGGAGACTCAGACTGAAACTGGACCAGAAACATTAACTAGCTCAAATGAGAAATACAAACTAAAAAGCTGTCTGTCCATTTTGGAAACATGCAGATAATGTGTATGTCACTTGAAATTCACATGCATTTGGGATCTGCAAAGAAAAGTAATATACAGCAATGATATCTTTGATCATCGAAAGAACTCAGAAACATAGGAACTGTGTCGAGTGTGGTTATCATCAACCCATTTTCTATTCCCACTGCACAAATCATTTCATGCATTCTACAACCCAAGCCACGATGCTGGGTTTCAAAAGCAATTTCAGCAGCAAAATAAGGTGCTTTTCTTCAATTTTCAAGCCATTTGTACGAGGTTAGTGTTGTTTACCCACCTGGTACACTGATATTTACATACCCCTTTAAAGAAAATTGGTAGGTATGATTTATGGAGTACTGTAAGAGCACAATTTTCCATGTAGTGCACCTAATCTGAAAGGGCACTTGCAAAGGTCACTCTGGCCATACAAATACCAAGTCTTCTCTTTGGAATAAGTTAGGATATTCATTTTTCTTGGAAAATGTCAGCAGTACCCTACTCCAGGGGTTAGTTTATGCAGATAAATGCGTAAGCCTTTAATCTTAAGGCAAAAATACTCTACACAAATGTAAGAGAAGTCCATCTATCACTGTTAAGACCTGTAATTTGTTTTTATTTAAATCCCAAGCCAGGGCAGCCTGGGCAACAGAATTGTTAACATGGTAGCTCACATCTGAGCCAAGATTAAAGTATATAAACATACATCTGCTTTCAACCTGGGTGAACAATACACCATGTCTTCTGAAAGCCATAATCTGGATTTCGAGCATCTTCAATATCTGTTCTTGTTGTGCTACTGTGAAGTCTCAGAGTGCCTGACCCTAGCATGTTAAATTGTCCAATAAGTGCACTGTGTATTTCCAGCATTTTATCTCTCAATGAAGAACAGTGACAAATGTTTTTATAGTAAACACACCATAACTAAAAAAAAGATTAATTTTCCAACTTTGGACAAAAAGGACATAAACCTAAGAATTGCTTTAAATAATTCCAGTACTATTTTTCATACAAAATATTGATTTATTTTTTTACGTGGGGAATGCTTTATGGTGGTTTTTTTCATTTATAATGGCCCGACTTAATCATTACTGGAAGTTGTTATTGACAACAAGAAACGCTTCCATCTTGGTTGTTAATCATATCCATGTGGGAAGTTGTTTTTATAGATAGTTTTTCATGCCTTGTTTTAAGTCATGTTGCAGAATATTTTATAATGAGGAGTCTCAGCTTTATTCAAGTTCTCTCAATAGCCAGAAACAAAGAATGCGATCTTAATGAGGTCTACGAGATTTTTAATGGAAATCATGTTGAAGTGCTTTTTAAAAGTGATGTTTCAGATGTCTAAACTAGGGAAACTAACGTGTTTTTTTAGAAAATGCTGGTCAGTAGTACCGAAATTTGTCAAGGTCTATAGTATTTCATACTGCATAAGGATGATGGATGTAGTTGGTGTATCCAAGGCTATTGCTATTGTCCTCCCACTTTTTTTTTCCCTATTTAAACAAGGAAAGGGCGATGCGATATATAGTGCTTGTGCATCCTTATTTCACATGAGCCATCTTAAAAGAGATCTGGACATTGTGTAATTTATTACAACAATAGCAAAGATGTGTGGTTCAAACAAGGTGAACGAGTGAATTAGGAAGCTCCTCAGGACTTGATGCAACACAATGGTTTGTTTTGGAAGAATAATTCTCTTTCATGTGTTGTAGAATGTGCAAAATAGGACTTTTAAATGAAATTTTAATGCATATTTTTGTTAGCTATCTTGGATTTTCTCCCATGTGCCCTTTACTGGTTATTTCTAAAGGTAGAGTCATTTTGTCTGCAAGGTAATGTGCAGGCAAACTCAGAAAGTAATCTACCTGCAAATCTAATCCTTTCAGGTCCTTAGTCACCTCGGATGATATCCTGGCCCCTTAAAGTCAAGTCAGCATACACCTATGTATGAACACTGCCATACTGACGCCATTTAATGCTTCTCAAAATAGGGATTGACCAGTTAATAGACTGAACCACAGTACTGGCTGTGAAAATAAATCTCTGTAAGACGCTTTTAATTGCAGAGAACAAGAGGTGAATTTTTTTCTTTCTGGATTTGTGGATACTGTTGGGCTCATCTTTCCTTTGGTGCTTAGTCTATCTGTACACTGTTTCAATGAAGCAATGCACCCATGAAATGGAGATTAGCTGCAGTACCCGAAGCTCAATAGCTCTGTTAGCATATATTCACTAAGGTTAATTAATCTTGAAGTAGCTCAGCTGTTTCTACAGGATACTGAACTATATATAGTTATATTGTAAGGAAAAAAGGTCCCTATATATTCACAAAAGGTGTAGCCACAAGACAGAAACAATTTGGGGACTGAGGTGCAGGTAGCCTTGTTACCATAACAGATAGCAATTAGGAATAAGTGTGAACCTGTGCGAAAGCTGTGTGAAAAGGAACCCACTCTGTACTGAAAGCTATGAGTGAACCAAAGAGCTGAAGTGGATGAAAATACCGGCTTAAAATCATTGTTTCATTCCAAACATTAAAAAAACCCACTAATGATCTTTTATAGGCCTTGAAAAAATGACACTCCTCAGAGGGTTTTGGGTTTTTTTTAGATTGATCTGTTGTATTCTTTGCCTCATTAGAACAAACTCTAATACAGGGAAATTAAGTCCTTCCACAGAAGAATGCAATATTGGTCAAAATAAACAGTTTAATTTTCTTTTTACTAATAACTTTGAAAGTGATGTAAAAAAATGCTCCCGTTATGAGAAACTAAAACTTTTACTATGGACCATGTTGAAATCTCCTTCAGCATCTCCATATTGCCATTAAAAAAAGTAACACAAGCTGGATGAGGTTCCAAACAGGCGATTAGTTTGCCATTAAGCATAACCAATGCCTCAACTAAAACAAGCAAACAAGCAGTCGAATGTGTTAACATAATTTTCTATCATTTCTTTTTGATGTGGATTGGATGGAAAAAATCTGGGATGCAAGCCATGATGTAGATTTTCAAAAGGGATAGCATTTTTTGACAGTGGCAGCAATTTCTGTGGTGGTGTAATTTAAGCTAAAATCTATAAGTGTTTTTTTGAAAAATGTGCACCAAAATTGCTATGCAAATCAAGGTAAACGGAGCCACGAACTGATGGTAGAAACACAAACTATAGTAAAATCTAGTGAAGGCCAGTCAATATTGCAGTATATGCAAGATGACTGTGACTAGTTTTCCTTGGGTTTAGATTAGCGATTTATAATTGTCAAACACTTCTTACAATGTGTAAAACAGATAGCATGTTTGTGGAAGAAAGGTTGTTTTGTTCATTGTCATAACATTAATCATGGATAAATTCACTTTAATTCTAATGTGGATGTAACATATAATTCCACAGAAATTCCACTGTAGCTTAATGTTAATGTCCACTTACTTTAATGTTTCGGTGACTTTAAGAATTGTCATTGCAAATGTTCAGTCAATCCCAGCTGACTGCCAGTATAAATGGATTGTATTTCTACAGCTCTTTGACTTCCTCTCTATTTCCAATACACAAAAACAATCCATACAGAAACTATGTTCTTTTGGTGTTATCAAACACAAACAGAAAGTTAAGGAGTGAGTCATACCAGGGCAATTCTCAAAAGAATGAGATCCTTCAAAGGTCAGCTTTTCTTGCTCGTCAATTGTTGACATTTAAGCATTTATTTCAGACGTTGCTGATAATGCTCTCTGAGATAGTGGGGAAGAATTGCTGTGGTGGTATGCAATTATGAGCATAATGAAATGCAAAAATGCAAATAAGGTTATACGTGCCAGTCCTTTGGAGTGCCTTTTGTCAGAATTGCAGGCACCATAAGACTTTGATAGATACCATGTCAGTACTCATTGCTAGGGCTGTGATATCTTTTAAAGAAGCATCTCTAACATGTTATCACTGGATGCTAATTAGAAGTAACCTTTGAAGATGAAAAATCCAGAGGTCACATTCCGTAAACTCTAAAAACAGCATCGAACTAATTGTGTCAATATCATTTTGCTGCACAAGCCAGCATTACCCTTTTTTATGCTGCATTTATACATCAACACCGTAATATCCAGTTCAGTGATACTTAGCAACCCTTCTGCCCCATGGGTTTTGTCCATGTGGCTACATCCTGTTCATTAAAGGCTCTGCATTTCTGGGTAAACCATGAAGATACATTCTTGCATATTTCCTAAAAGATTTAGGCACTATCCAAGGTCTTCATAACTCAGGATAGTATTAGATCAGAGAAAGAACAGCTGGACAGAGTGGATATGATAAGCTACAAATATACTGAGGCTGAAAATCAGAAGAAGAGCAACTGCCGTAGTGGAGTAATGAAGCAATAGGGGTAAAATGCTTTGGTAGTGTTAAGACGGGATGTGAACTGCTTTTAAATTGCTTTTTATGACGTAGTTGCCTGCAGTAACTGGGACATGACCTTGCTGAACTAGAAGGTCCTAGGTTCCTAAAAAGTGCTGTATTTTCACAGTCATGTACAATACCTGCATTACAGTTCAAATGGAAGTAAAACAAATGCATTTCATACTTCAGACTAGAATGATATTGGCCCTGGAGCATGCTGGTCTGATAATGCTGGTCTTTCAAAGCAGATGCTTTAAATTCAGCATTTGAATCATACCATTAATTTTGGCATCCACAGTTGCACTCACTGGAATGACTGCCTACAAAGGGAGGCATTTAAAAAGTTCACTGCTGTTTCGGGGCCAGTATTTCAGTCCATCAGAGAATCAGGCTCAAAATTCTTTGTGGTTATTCCACTTTACAACATTGGGTACAGATAATCTTTTGTTTCTTTGGCAGTTTAAGTGAGCATGACCTAGAAATAATAATTAAAAACTTGTATCCACGAGTTCTACCTGTCAGAGAAGCAGGACTCGGGCACGTGAAATGGTTAGATTTTGTCTGACTTCAGCCAGCTTGATTCACCGTTACAAATGCAAAACACATTCAAATGTCAGACCCAGAGCAGGACTGCAGGTAAATGTGAAATAAAAACAGAAAACAAAAGGAGGAAATACTTTAAAACAGCGGACTGGCTTAATGAGTCCTTATACCAGTTAGCTCTTGTAATTCCCCTAGAATCAGGGATGAATCAGTTCCTGAAATGATTTCTTAAAAAATTGTTTCTATTGCCAAGTGTTCCTGTGAAACTGAGAAGAAAATTCCAAAGGCAAACAGAGTCGTTCAACAGCCACTGAAAAAGGGGGCACGTTGAGCTTCATTGCATGGAATAGCTACAGCTGTCAATACTTTATTCTCTTTTGCAGCATCTAATGTATTCAGATTTTAAGTTTTTGACATGGAAACCTTAAAAGAATTAGAATAATTTCTCTGTTTGTGGGTTGTTTTGCATACAATATATATCAACTTTGATGTTATTTCACTAGGGAGCTAGCTGTCAATCCCTGTGTATAGTTTTTTTCCAAAACTTTTAATGTGGTTTTCTTTTATGATGCTCTCTCAGATAGAAAGCTACTGTACTTTGGCTACCAACTTAATCAATCCTCATTATAATTATAATCAGCATATTATCAACTTTGTATTGCACTCAAAATTACTTGCCCCTTGGGAAAGATGCTAATAAGAATATGAAACAGATCTCAGGCAAAACTTCTGTCTCCCACGTTTCTTGCAGATTTAATTTTTAGAGGGCTACCTTTGTCACTTTTGAAATAGAAGATGCTGCATTCTGAAAACTCCTTTCTTGCTCTGTCTGTCGTATTTGTCTGTGATAGGTTCTAGTCATCAGCTAAGGCTCCCATGTGCTATGATAATGAAAGTGATAAGATTGTTTTGCCTCTGTCAGAAAAGCTTGGCTTTTAAAATCTCTATTATACCAGGACTCACTAGATGAATTAAAGCGATGAGTGTACACCTGCTACTTTAGTCCTATTTTCTGCAGCATGTCAGTAAACTTTAGCTTATAGGACTGGTAAACTAAAAAGATATGGGGTGAAATCCTAACTGAATTCAATGGCAAAAATCCATTCACTACCCATGTTTGCAAAGCTTATTTACAGTTGCCTAAATGAAAGTTACGGAATTCAACGGTTTTTACTGCCATACCTTCCAGTATCCCATTTCCCTATCAGATTACAACGACGATGGGGCAACCCATTTAATTAAGGATCACTGCTCTGTGCTATGGTCCAGAGAGGGATACTATGAACCAGGGCATCCTTGTATTGGATCTGTGTCTCATCACTGTTTATCTCTAAATATGCCAGTTCAGTTCTGCTGCTGGGTGTAGAGACACAAAGTCCAGCCTGTGCCTCATTCTGCCAGTTTTGTTTCTCATCCAGAAAAACATGAGCATCTGCCAGGACTGGGTTCAACACGGAGTGATTCAGTTTTGGAATTTACTGCATTTATTGGTGGCTTAATGACATCGCAGCAAGTAAAATTAATGATTAAGCTTAATTCGAGACCTAAGAACTAGATGAATATTGCTGGTGGAGGCACACGCTCTTACCAAAACACAAAAAAACCCATGAGGGTGCACTGCCTGTCGTCTTTGGTCTAGTAGTCTGTCTGTACAGATTTCCTCACAGCTATAAGAAGGCTGCTGTTGATTGTTTTCCAGTGAAACAGACTCCAGCCTGATTTTAGATCTAATCCCCAGCTGATTTGGCATTTTTATGTGACATATAGTTTGAAGGAAAAGTCTGCACGAGTTGCAAATGGTTTGTCTTCTTCAGAAAGGGTGGGAACAGTATGATTCATTTTCCTTGATTACCACTGAAGCCTACAGGTGTTTTTCTCATGCTGCTGCTGCTAGGATATGATAGACATGAAATCTAGAGACAAAGTTGGTAGCCTACTCTTATCATGAAGTGCTTAGTTTCCTATACTGTGTTCCTTCCAGGTGTCAGAGCAACGCAGGGGAAAACGCCATTAGGAAGCCATATTTTGACCTAGTGCATCCTTTCTCATTGAGAGTATAGGGTGTTATCTCTCAGCCTGGGTTTCTTAAGAATTAGGTTCTTGGTCCATATAGGGGAGAAGAACATCCACCTGCAATGTATATGGTAACCCATTTCTTGTGGAAGGAGGTGAATATACAATAAATTGATATATTCACATTGGATGAGTGTTGTTTTAATGTCCCCCTCCTTTACTCCTAAATTTGTTTCTGCCAACAAGGGCATGTGGCTGCTGTGGCATTCACCTGTGCTACACTGGCACTCCGAAATGCAGTGCTCTAAATGAAAAGACAAACATCTCCAGCTTACACTGCTGAGTCTGAGTCAGGTCAAGATAAACGTGGCTTAGCTTCCTCCCTGTTCAGACCAGCGTATTTTTTAAAGATGTGTTTATAATTTCCATCACCTGAAAAAGTTCAGATTTGCTTTTTAATTGAGAAAGAGCCCAGCACCCCATGTACTCATATAAATACTTAAAATCCTTTAAAATCATGTTACTTAATTTAGCCAAAGTAACCCATGCAAAAGAAGGGCCACCTGACAGACTACATTTCCCAGGATCCCACATAGGTGGAAGCAGAGGGCACAACCTACTCCCAGGTATAAATGCTCACACATGGGTGCTTGAGGGGGCTGTTGGAATGTGTTTGGGGTGGTAGATTGCTGATTTTTTTTTGGTGCATAGGCAGATGTGTGGCTCCAGCGCTTCTGTGTGAAGGTAACTTTCTGGCAATTATTACATGTGTTTTTCCCAATGTCTAATTACTTCTAGTTTTAATTAACGCTTTTGCTTTATAACAGCCATAAAACCATTTTAAGATACCCCACCCCCAGCCATAAAACCATTTTAAGATATCTCTTTCCTTTGCGCTTGCCGCTCCATGTTTTGCTGTAGGCTTTGGGTATGTTCTGTGCTATAGTAATACAAAAGAAATGTCCTGCTGGCTTTCCTAGTGTTGATGCTGGCTGTAATGGAGTTGTGTGCACCTGTGTGTGCATGTACTGGCAGCGACCTGTGTTTCTGGTGCCAGGTATTTCTACCCCTTGGTCTAGGCAGTTAGTGAATGCTGTAATTACAGTAAGCTGTTGCATCCCAATAAATATTAGGTTGTGAGCTAATTAGTCTCAGATGCCTCATGGAGGGAGAGACCCTTCCGTGCACTGTGAACAGTGATACCCAGGGGTGGCGGTGGCTCCAGGGGTGCAAGAGGAGAGCGCTAAGATTCAGCTCTTTGAAAAGTCTGCTCCCTTACTGGTTCCCCTGCCTTATTGTTGGGAGGGAATGAGAACACATCCTAGTCCATCCAGCTCAGACGTGGCCTGTCTGACCCAACTAATGCTGCTGGCACTGCATGAATTTCTACCTCTGGATTCTCCAGTGTAAGCAGCCAATTTATGGTTCCTTCTTCCACTGATGGGGGAAGCAGCTCTTTGTGCCCTTTATGCCCCACTCATAAAAGTCTGGACTTAATTTGGCCCATGTGAATTAGGCCTGTAAAAACAAAAGGCAGGTGATGTTTGCAACACCAGGCTGACTGAATAAATCAGCTCTATTCTTTTTTCTTTTTTTAATATGTTAATGTCATACAGTGAGCCTAAAATAAAATCCTCATTAATGAAGGAAAAATAAAGCACCTCATGAACTGTATGCCACAGCCATACATGTGACACTCCTCCACTTTATTAGCCTGCTGCCATACCTCACCAGTGATCTCAGCCTGCTGAGCTGGGCTGCCCATTTGTTCCCTGGGATGGGAGGGTAATTAGTTCTCCATGCTGGCTGTGTCCTGGGCCTCTCCTGAGCAGAAGCTGACAGCCATGTGTAGCATTGTGATGTGGAATACTGGTCATTAGGGACAGAGCTGAGATTACCTATCTTATTTCCTTTCTGACCTAAGGTCAGAACTGAAGCACAATCCCTGAAGTGAAGAGCTTTTGCTTTGTACCTAACACTACCATGCTAACTAGCTCCCTTAGAGCTGGCACCTTAGGGAGACAGCAAATCTGAAATAAGCATCATAACTAACATGAGTAATGTGAATGAAATGGCCCTCTCTGTATAGAAACACACTTTGTCATTTATGGTCAGTGTTACCAGGGAGGCTTCAGTATGTGTGCTTTGACACTTCTTGCATTAGTTGTAGTCTCAAGTCCATGTTCCTCATGCTGGTTTCATGGTGTAATTCCAAAGGGGGAAAAAAACCCGAAACATGCACAAAAGTCAAGGACTGCTTAATTTCTGGTGTAAAAAGACTGTAACTGGGACTGGTATTTCCCCACCACAGGAAACCCCCGAGTGTTACTGAGTTAGACAGGGTTCTATGAGTGTAGGAAAAAGGTGCTGTGGAGTAGGATTCCTGGTGATAATTATCACTGTGCCATGGCTATACTCGCTGGCAGTCAAGATCACTGGCTCCTACCTGTAGAGGTCTTCCTGTGCTATGCAGTGGTGGATAGGGAGGCTGTATACAGAGGGAGGCAACTGATGGAGCGAGGAGATGGCACCAAGGACCTGACAGGGAGAGGAAGGAAAAGAAAAAGGACAGCAAGTCAGGTTTCTGGAACAGTGGCCCAGAGTAGCACTGAGCCTGGACTGAAGTGAGATGGCTCCTCTATAATAGCTCTCTCTTGGCTCCCCTGAGAACTTACGGGACCCAAGGAAGTCCTAACTATACCATTATAAGTGCTATGCATTATCAGTTGGATCTTCCTAATAATCTGACTCTAATTTTAATATTTCAAGAATTAAAGAATAACTTGTAAAGGAATAATCTTTTTCCCTTTTTTATTTTACTCATTGTTCCATTACTGAATCTACACAAGTGTTATATTCTGAGTATGGCAGAAACACATGCATAAATAAACATAAGCATATAAATTATAAGATCACCTCTTAAAACTCCTAGAGCTATAATTAAAAACATGTTTTGTTTTATTGAAATTTACATTCAGCAAATCTTCATATAATACAAGATTTTTATCTCTGTACCTATATAATTTATGTGATACAAGGTACTTGATTAGCCAGCATTAGTTTAAATTCTTCATGGTATTCACTGATTTCATAGCAGTGACTATTGTGTCACAATTCAGTATGTTATTTTACAGCTGGCTTCTACCACTGCTGGTAGGTAACTATGTGATATATAACTTGCAAGCAGTCCTGCTGTTTGTTACTGGCAATTAATTTCTCTGGTGCCTTTCTTCCATTCAGGCCAGGCCTTTATGTTCTAAATCCAGCTATTCTAATACTCCCCACTTCTGCTGTGTAGAAAAGACTCAGACTGACAGATTATCACAGGGCAGTTAAGCATGTAATTGCTCAAATGAGTTAAAATCCCTTCAAATATCTGTCTTTGTACCTCATCACACCACTTCATGGACTCAAATATTTGACAATTGATGAAGATAAACTAAAAGGATCTTCATTAGCTACCAACCACCGTGACAAGCTTCTTTCAGCTAAAGGCTGGTGAAGTTTGGGACTTATTATCTACTTAAAAACTGCAGGAAAGCAGAAAAATACTTCAGTGTACTTTAGACTAGAGAAAACTAGAAGCTTACATGGTAGCTGGGGGTCAAACAAAACTGTGGTTTGCTAATCTAGAGCTGTATGTGTTACAAATATGCGGTAAAATACCCATGGAATCTTACAGGATAAAAACATAAAGGAAAGACTTCAAGCTTCTGATAGCAGCAATCACCACAACCTCCCAGCTAATGGTAAATACAGCGATCTTATTCATTACTACGTAAGTGTGCATCAGAAGTCCATTTGTCAAATGATGCCCCTTTTTTATTGCATTTTCACTGGTGGGAAGAAAAACTTTGACTTTTAGTACAGCCACCTGGATTTCAGGTGCCGTTTTTGAGGATGCTGAACATCACTGCACCTAACAAAACTCAGGACAGAGTGGGCTGGACAGACTGTGTGCTCACGTACAATGCATCTGACGATGCCCCAAGTCATCTTATGTTTTGAACACCTGAGTTTTATGATGACTAGGAATTTTAAAATCAGCTGATCATCATGTTGAAGAAGACTGTTGGAGTACCAGAATTACTGGGTGAGATCATAGCTACGTGGACTAAGAGGGGGCTAGCATGTCACTTGTGTCAGGGGAAAATGTTGCAAGAATGTGTTTCCATGTGTGCAACCATGCATCTACATGGCATACAAATGCTTTATTTTCACTGTTTCTGCGTAGCAAAGAACAGGTTTTCTAAGTGTAAAAAACATTTATGCCACCTGTAGAAGGGTAGATACTTAATCTAACATAAGGTGAAGTGGCATGAACAGACAATACTGTATTTAGTGCAAAGCCTGTTGAGACGAAGCTGCACTTCAGGTTTTTGTGCACACATTTTAATGGGCACATGGGATTTGTACTAGTTCAGTACTTTGCATTGCAGGAGTGGCAATGTTTTGAACTAATTCTGCAGTGTTCTGCCACAGCTGCATAGAGGCACACAGCAGTTTAGAGAGTAATTGTATGTGTGTAGTAAATGTTGTAGGAAGTTGTGTGTTGTATAGAATTAGACCCATACAGCAAAGCACAAAGCCATGGGATCTTGGTGTAAATTAGAAACAGTAAGGATGTTTTCTTGAGACTCTTAAAAAAAATGCATTACGTTCTTATAGCAGGTATGATTACAGAATACGAGCTTTTAAACCATAAAAAGTATTTTCTGATACAGTTACAGACTTTTTTTTGTCCTCAGAATACTATTCCAACACAGCTAAATCTAGATCGTGCAGTCTCATAGATTATGCACAGGCTGCAAATAACAGCGGCATCCATTCGTAGTCTGAACGGTGGGAGAACCTTTATAAGACGTTTGTTCTCATTTTTCTTGAAAATCAGTAGTTTGGGGCGGGCTGCTGACATTCCATGGTGGCGTTCCTCAGGGGTGTCCCTGCACCGACATGGGCTGCTCACGGGCTGCAGTCCCTCAGGGGTGCGTGCTACAGCGTGGAGTCCTCCATGGGCGGTCGTCCCCCTCAGGCATAGTGTACCTCTACCTGTGTCCCCAACCATGTCCCCTTCCCCGACTCTCCCTTGTTTCCTTCAAAACGCGCCTCTCTCTCTCTACCTCCTCACGCCTCCCCTCAGCCCTTCCCGCCGGCGTGTCCCTTTGCCCCTCCTGCCCTCCCCTGGCGGCGCCGCAGCAGCGGCACCACGCGCTCCCCTGATTGGCCGCAGCGCCGGCGCGGCGGGTTGCTCCCCTCCCTGTCGGAACCGGCTGGGACCGGTACGGGGCGGTGTGTGGCGTCCTCCACACGGGACCCTGCAGCCCCTGTGACCAAAGCCCTGCTCTTTCAACCCAATACAGCCGCTCAACTCCGTTAGACTAGGATTTGCCCTGTTGTAGTCTGTGACAGTGGCGATGTGTTACCAAAAATGGCCAAGGGGGGGATAAATATTACAGTCGAATTTATCTTAAGTGCAGACCTTTTCCTGTTTCAACCCCCTCTATCGTGTTTATTTGGAATATAGTATTTTGTATATATAATGTTACAATGTGTGGAAGGTTCTTCTACTGTATATTTAAAATGGTTTCTGTGGTGATAGGAGTTGGGACAGAACACCTTCAATGGATCTCTGGTTCTCTTAAAATGGGGTTGCTCTGACAGACTTTTCTGCTCCTACTAACTCATGGCCAAAGAAACCGAATCCTCATCTGTAGTGGAACATTGGACTTGTTGCATTTTTATCTATCATCTGAAATTAAAATGTAGTACTTCACATTTCAAATGTGTTTCAAAAAGTATGATCCCTAAAAAGCTTTTTTGACCTTTCAGGTGTTGCACATTCATGACCTTACCACGCTTTTAAAAGCAAACCAACCAGCCCAAAACAAAACAACTCTTTTATTTTTTCCTAGGTCCTGCCACATGCTAGTGATCTGAATGACCAGTGCAAAACCATCCACTCATTTAATTTCCTTGCACCAAGATGAAGCTTGAAGTGTTGTGCAAAGGAAGAATTGTGCTTGATTCCCTCTGCTCAGTGAGTTGAACTTTAAGCTTTCTATTGAAGTTAATCACACTTTCTCTCATGAGTAAAAATGTTTTTAACATGAAACAATACTCCACTGAGGTTTGACAAACTATATTTTAATTGTAATTGATTTATACCAAAAGATAAAATGAGTTAATTAGGGCATGCTATCAGAATTAGTGGCAAGGGAAATATTCTATACAGCTGGCAGGTAGAGGGTAGGAGATGAGAGATTTTTAAAGGGAATAGGACACTGGCATTTTTAACCTACTAGCGCTGAACTGAGTAATGAAAATATTCTACCTCTGGCTTTTGCACAGATTGAGTGTGTGGATTTTCTGTAGTGTGGAGGTTGAACGCAGTCCAAAGAGATCTAATTGGATCTGTCTTACCGGTACTCCTTCGTAAGATATGGGCAGTATTTTTTTTGTTTTCTCAACAACATAAACAATATTTCTTTGGTCTCAGAGATTCTGGGTGGTGTAAAGCTAGGTTCTGGTTCTGTAAGGCTGCCAGGCTGAGCAGGTACTATGCAATGTGAGTAAGGTTTAGCAAAAACAGTCTCTTAGTTATTGGTAATGTTTCTGGTCATATTGACAGGTTCCACTTCAAGCTGTTGTAAGCAGGTGTCACTTTATGCTGCTTGGCTGTGGTGTGCAGCGTGTCATCATTACGGCTGTAATTTGGTCATGGAAAGCTTAGCAAAAATCCAGTTATCATGGTAGAGGCATTACAAGGGGTTATCTCGTTGTCATCAAAAACGTGTCTTGTGCAGGCTTGTCACTGTAGAGACATAAGTCATGGAATGTGCTAAAAATTAGATGTATATTTGGTTTATATACACTCTTCAGGGGGATGTGCTGTGTGGGTAGGGCTGTGTCAGCAATCTAAGGTAAACCCTTTTTCCAATTTGAGCATAACAATAATTGCTGTTGTGTGAAGTGACATAAGTGTGTTGTATAAAATGATGCTTGCTCTTACCTGAAAAAAACTTTTGTTCCAGTTTTATGTGGAATTATTTTCAAGGTGGGTTGAGGTTTAACAATTACAGCTGTTCTCCTGGTGTCAGAACATTCAAAACACAAGAAGTTGTATGATATTTAAGCCAAATTTAATTTTATCCCTTGAAGATTTCAGCCTGGAAGGACTGCAATTTAGAATGTCAGTTCCCATGCAGTATTATTTCTTGTGTGAGATATCTCCTGGAGATGCTATGCTTCTGAGATCCATGTATGCAGACCGCATGTAACAGTCACAGAGGAAGCACTATTTCCCTCAGAACTCCTGCAGATAATTTATACACTTTTTCCCAGATAAAGTTGCATATTCTGCTTTAATATTGCAAAGCTGAAATTTGATGTAGAAGAGCAAGGGAAGTTATATGCATCACTTCACGGATGGTGAGATGGTCTAACTTACTCTCCTTATGGGACTCTGTCAGAAATGCTTCCACGCCAACATGACAGGTTTGTCATTTTATCCTTATGTGATTTAGATAATTCAGGTCCTGCTATTGTAATATCTGAGATAAAGTAATTATGAAAGTTGGTATCAGTGTAGACTTTAAAACGTTGTGTAACTATTTCCGTATGTGAAGAAATTACTGTTCTTAGGAAAGGCTTAAAATCTGCAAGTGTTAATTTTGCAAATTAATCTGGGCCATCTGCATATTGCTCCTTGTTGGTTTTAGTTGACTTGAGACACTGTAGCACTAGAAGAACCGCTTAATTTGGTAAATTTTTAGGAGAAATCTCTTCTTAAAATTACAGACTCTTTCTAATCGCAAAACCTTGAATTAGAAAATACACAGGACAACAACAAACAGAGAAGGGATTTTTGGCAAAATTTAGTGTAGCCCTCCACATTTCACCTTTGTCCTCCTCATTCTTTTGTGGAGTCCTTTCCCCTGTTACTGTTATCTTCCTGCATGACAGGTGAAGGTCGGATGTGAGACAGTCAATAAAGTTTCTCATGTATGTTTTGAAGAACAGCAGTCAATTAACCTTGAGAGAGTTGGACATGCTCTTGTCTATAACAATAGGCTGATATGCTAAATGCAATCAGGCTATGGGTACGTACGGAAAGAGCTTGAGTCACTCACATGCAAATAAGTCCTACTGAAGTCCTCTTCCCACTTTTAAAAACACCTTTAAAAATGTAGTCTCTTTACCAAGAAATGCTCCAATTTGTAGCAGAATTTCTCCCAGTGTGGCAGGGCATTATTACTGTTTCAGTAGCATTATATTAAACTCATCTTTTATGAGTGTGAAGAAAGACAGGGTCATTGATCTGAGTGTGTCTAAACCAAACTTGGTCAAAGATGCAACAAGACAAATTGTCAGTGGGATGAGGAAGTAGGCTGGATAATCATCCAAAACAAAGCTTATTAATATTTCTAGTGATACAGCCAAATTTTGAGTTCTCAGGCTTCTTGCAAGAGCAGGTCAAACAGCTTTGCAATTTTAAATCTGGTAAAACCGGTGATACCTCTAAGGCAGGGGATAGCTTTGGGAGAAGTGTCACTAACCCTGAACTTCCCCTTTGCAATTTGGAAATTTGGAAATCTTTTAGCCTATTTACACATACCATAGTCAAGACAGAATTGTACCTATTTATTTTTTTCTTTGTTATAATTGTAGCATTCACATTTTAAGACTATAGGTATAAAAGCAACAAATTATGCTTTTAAAGGAAAAAAGTTGCTATTATTATGACTTAACTTTTCCTTAAATCAAACATGCAGAGAATATTAGAGTAGGGTATGTTGGTTTTTAGGAAATAGTCTTCTCAGGTGAGGAGACGTGTGTGTGTATGTGAAAGGCATTTTATATGCAGAAAGGATCACATGAAAGTAGCAGAATGGAAATTACTTTTTCATATCTGTTAGAAAGAAACCCCTGTAGACATTGATATCCTTGCAAGGACTCATCATCACCTTATATAAGGACTGCACTCATCTAGTTATTTTAAATTGGTTGCAAAATACAATTATACATAAAGAAACACAGTAAAGAGCTCTATCAAATGCACTAGAGCAGTAAATACTGTTTTCAATTAAACACTAATCTAAAGGATATTATTTCACTGTCCAAGACCTTTCCATATTTTTTTTTTTAAACAAACATGTTTTAATTACAGAATTTCATTTGCTGGCTCTGAAAGTTTGTCCTTTTAATGAAGAAGATATTTTAAAATTACTCACTATAGTTACTTGCAGAAGGCCTCATCCTGAATTTCATTAAGCACACAAAAATCCCTTTGAAGTGTTCTTTTTCAGTGAAAACATTATCAGGCCCAGAGTTGGTATGCTACTAAAAAAGAGTGTGGGTCAGTGTCTCATACTGGGTAAATCAGTACATCTCTGTTGATTTAAATGAAGTTATGTTAATTTACTTCAAATGGGACTCTGAACAACTATTTTAATGTCTAAAGATGTAGTATACAGTTGTTACATGTGTACAGTTGTTACATGTTTATATGCTTTTAAAATATTTATTTTTCAGTGTCTGAATTTTAGTTCAAATAAGATATTCACAAAATATTGAATAGGCTTCTGCCATTCTTGGAACTGCTTGCCTCATGGTGTATCTCTATTGCTGCAGTACTAATTATACTGTATTTTTTAGAGTTGATTAAACAGTTATCAAATAATGAGATTCAACTGTAAACTACCGCAGGAAAAAAACAGGTAATTAGAACTCTGTTCTCACCTCAGTTCAACAACATGAGCAAACACCCCTTTTCTACAGGTCACTTTGGGGTAGCGCTAAACAACACGCTTATTTGCGTATGCAGTTTGCATGGTGTTGGCGCTGCGCTGCCTGGATTTGCCGTACAAAGCAGCAGTTGTTTTTAATTTGCAGGAGGCACGTGCACAGATGTATAGGATGGGAACAAAGAACGAAATATGTTTTAGAAAGTTGTTTTGCAGTTTCTTGTTGGTCCAAATCTTAAATTCACATGATTGGCACTTATATGGCAGGTAATCCATATACAGACTGACTTTGTCAATACTAGAGAGTAATCAATAATCACTGAATTCAATAGTAATAGATAGCCTCTTGAGTCCCCATAGTGGCAGAAGTTAATACTGACTCCCTAAAAGAAGCTTTTCTATCTTCTCTATTCTGGCTGGGGAAGAGAAGTCAGTGGGCCAGACAAGAATTTCTCAGATTCATACCACTGAGAGATTTCTTTTTATTTTATTTTTTTCCTTGAAATGTCCAGGAATGAGGGCTGTTCAAATGACCAGTTGTAGCAAGAATAAATTACTTGTTTGTGATCACTTTAAGAGTCTTATCTATTCATGTGCTTGCACATCAACATTTTTAGACCCAGACCCACCTAGATTCACCAGCCCTGTTCATTACAGGTTCATTATGAGGGGAAGGTAGGGTGGGAATGGCATTAGCTTACCAGCAACCATTACTCATACATATAAATAAAACAGCTTGCTTCATTTCTAAAATGGAGGCATGTTGTCCTTGAAACAGTTGCCTCTTCTTGTTTATGTTTGAGAAATGTTGTTCTAAGTAGTGTTGGGTTTTCCAAACACCTCTGGAATAGGTGTCCTAATTCTATTAGAGGTCAATAGGCTTTGTATGCCTAAACCCCTTGGAGTCCTCTGAAAATCCCACTTGTAAGACACAGCATCAGTGGTTTAAACAGTTCAAGGCCACTTTACTCATTTGTTAGAAGGACCCTCCAGATTTCTTTGATCTTTTCCTGAGAAGAAGTTCCCAGTGTTTTTGAAGATATAACTGCATGGTGAGGAGGCAGAAAGCTGCCCCACACAGTGTGTTTTAACCATCGCAGCATGTAGCTGTTGTGAAATAACTCGCAGTTGTTAAACACTGTCTAAACCTATAGTTGGAGTCCAGGTAGCACCTTTACCATAATCCAATAATGTCCAGCCGCTTTGGTTTTGTAATGATTTCTGTCCCTGCTTGTTTCATCATCCAGAATTATGACCTCAGGAACACTACTGCTCCACATAAAAGATTACTAGGGTAAAATTAAAACATGTAAGAAACTTGTTAAATGTTGTCAGGGTTTATAATTTAAAGCTGCTATGTTATTAGATATTGGAACAGCACAAAAGGTAACTCGTGCAAAGGTTTTGACCTCTGGCCCCTTCTATACCAATTAAAGTATAATGTATAATGAAATTTTAATCTCATATAATTAAACACAGTATTAATTTTGTAAAACTAGAAAGGCTTTTTAACCTGTATTAATCTTCCTTTTTGAAGAAAATAAGTGTGTTTCTTGCAAGTTGCATTGTTTCTTTTTAATTAAAGGAAAGAATTAAATTTCTTTGTTTATACAAGTTCATAAAATATTTTTCTTGATGTCTTTTCTCTTAGGTTAAATATCAAAAGCAAGTTGTTTGGGTTTTTTTCTTACTAAAAAAAGCAGTGTTGAATATCATAGTTTCCTCAGGGTAAGGTAATAGACTACACAGATTTAATTAATCAAGAATATATTTATACTGTAAAATGTCTAATATACCATTAAATCCTTTCCTCCTTCTTTGCCACACAGTATCTCTGCTCAGAAGGTATTAAGGTCTTCATGTCTTAATGAGACTTACGTCATTCATTAATCTTTTTAAATAAAGTTCTTGTAGCTTATATATATGTCTATATACACACAAAAACATTTCTTGTAAACATTCTAATTTTGCAAGACTTAAATGGCAAGATTTCCAGTGACCAATATCAGAATATGCCTTTATAGGATGGAAACAGTATTGTAACATGAGATTGCTAGTAAAATATCTGAGAAGGGTGTGAGGAAACGTCTGTAGTCTAATAATTGCTTTCTTTAAAAGTTAAACAAAAAGAATGTGCAGCTGGAAAAGATTCTAGGGATTTTGAGGAAGATGCACATGATATCTAATACTCAAAATGCATTAAAAGCTCTAGCATAAGCAGTTGGCGTATAATGGATAATTTGGACTCATTACTGATGACATCTTAGTGTATCATCTCTGTGGCCTTGGTAGCATAAGCCTTAAAGCAAATGAAGCACAGTTCTGTTTTGCATGGCTAAGTGTTGTATTAGGTGCCTGAGAGTGACAGTGCTAATTCAATAGAACAGAACGTGGGTGGAGGCACTTCAGAGTTTCTTAGCACACATACGGCAAACTAATGCCCAGCTTTCTTTTGTCCAGTGCCTCCATGTGATTATGTGAAAATAAAGAAAATGGTGGCATATTTGTATCTGTTGCATTTTATTGCCCCTTTGCACACCCTTTTTCCAAGATGGATGATTATACTAGTGGCACAGCAATGAGATACGCTGTCCCAGATACTTCTTGAAGACTAGACCAGCCTTTGTCTGATGGCAACTTACATAGTGAAACACTACTATACCTTTTCTCTGAATTGCCGCTAGAATCTTTTAAAATATTACATTATAAATTATTTTTTTTCCAGAAAATCTGGCCGTAGTATCAAGAGACTTTTTTTAATAACACACTAAAGGCTGTTCCTAGAAATATTACCCAAGTTTTGGAATAGGCGTCATGCTTGATGAGCAGCGTGACATTTTGGTAATGTTCTTGCCTTTCTGTTTAAGACAAAAGACAGCATAAAGCATCAGAAAACTTAGGTTACCAAAAGAAGAGAATCTTTTGGCTTTTATAGATACATTCACTAGACTGTCAAATGATGATGGATAGCAGGCAACTAAGATAAATTAGCATCCTGTCAGCTCTGAATAGCAGGGCAAACTAGCTTTCATCCAGGTCCGTATTACTTTCCTGTGTGTGTATGGTACAACTGGGTAATCCATTTGGAGATATCAAGGCATTTCTTTCATGTGCCCAAATTACAGCATTCTATAATGTTTTCAGGTGCAGACAGCAGTTACTAAATCTCATCACAAGAGTTTACTGATAGTATTAAAAGTCCTAATTCTTGATGGAACTGATGTTTTGAGATTTGTGGTAAGGTTCATTATTACAGAACTGGGGTTATTATAGAACACTGGAAGGACAAGATGGTAAAATATCCATGTTTGCAAGTTATGAAGGAACTGTGAAGCTGTTTATGAATGGGTGTACCTTCAATACACAGAAAACAGAGGATTAGAACTAATATATTTTTTCAAGTGAAAAAGCAGGGTGCTCATGCTTTCTATATACGTGTTTGGTTAAAAAAAAAAACAGTATTTTTCAAAGGTTTTTGGCAGTATGTTATTTTGTTAGATCTAACTCAGTGGCATAGAAAAGCAATTGGAGGATTGTCTTTTATTTGTCCAGTAGTCTGCTGTGGGAAGACAGCTGAAGGAATCCAAGGGATAAATTTGGCGTTGGCCCTTCTGTGTATAAAGTGAGTACTCTCTTCACCCATCTGCCAACCTATGGACCTAGTCATACTACCATGAGGGTCAGTAAAATAACAATTAGGCACAGGCAGAATGAAATAGTAGTCTTCTGTAGGTAGTACAGAGCTCCTAACTCTACTCTCAGCATGTCGCCTCATATGGCCTTACCCCACTCAGAATCTGTTGTTTCCTCCGAGAGGTTCTTAGATGGCAGAATATCTACATGTAATTAAGAAACAAAAAGTAGGGTTTACAAAAAAAGTCTTACATTCATGACTCAAATCTAGCATAAGCTTATTTAAAGTGAGCAGAGATATTGGAAAACATGGAAGCTAAAAAAACAGAAAACAAAATAGGACAATGGAAGGAGGGGGGTATTCAATAATATTAAAATAAAAATACTCTACACTGGGCAAGTTTTCCCCAGATTGCCTGCCTTTAATATTAAATTACTGTTTTCTGGCAGGATCATCTGCCAAACTCTGATTTTGTTTCTTCTTCTGTTCATAGTCTGATAATTGAGGCTGAATTCCCTTGTCTTTAATATGCCATATATTCTCCACCTGGCAAAGGACTCAGACAGATACAGATAAATACCCTGTAGACATACAGACAGAGAAACTGCTGTAATTGCTTTCATAATGACTCTCAGACATCAAAGGAAGGCAAATAATGGTATTTAACACTGTTTCCATTCTTTAGCTGAAATGTAATTTTATAGAGTTATTGTCAGGCAGTACAGTGAATGTACAAGTGCAACTGTCATAGTCTACTCATATTAATTAGCTGCCCACAAGAGGTCCAGGATAGTAATGGCAAAGTTCTCCTCATTTCAGATGGTCTGATATTCAGACAGAACCATAAGTACAATAGCTTGATTAACATAGTTGCTTAGATCAGGTTTTCCCTAGGAGTATGTCAATTGGCATTTTGAAGAATCAATTAATTAGCACTCCAAATAATCCATTCTTGGGTTAATGAAAGTATTTTGTACAGCTGCAAAAACTTGCATGAAATAAAATCCAAGCCTTTCCAAAGTGCTAAGGTGGAAGACTTGTAATTTGGAGAATGTTTGTGTACTCCACGGACAGTTTCATAATAAAAAGTTATTAAAAGAAATTCAGTTGACCAGAGCTTATACAACAGTTGAACTTGTTTTGATTTGTTTGTTTATGTTCCAGAGGAGAAGGGTATTCCAGGGCATGTAACAGTGGAATAGAAATTAGAACTTTACTATGCAATAATATGATTAAAATACAAGGTTAATTAGGGTAACCAAATATCAACGTTTTGCCTGATATTACTTACCACTTACGGAAGTTAGATCTTGAAAATATTTAGTTGATTTAGATTCTGCAAAGCTTTATTCATATAAATAGTCAGTTTAAACCCATGTGATTGCTTTCAGTGAGGTCACTGAATTTCTGTTGGTAGCCCAGAAGGCTTTGAAATTAATGGAAGTGCTTACCCAAGCAAAATTCTTCATGTAAGGGACCTTTCAGAAATAGGCTTCTACTTTCAGCTCTCCGGCATTGAGATTTGAATCCTGTACAGATCGACATTGCAAATTAGAGGGAAGGTTTGTTTTTTTTTTTTTTTTAATAGCATCTGTAAAACATAACAAAATCTTGCAGTGAAGGTCAAGTGTCTTTCAAGAAATGCTATGTTTTAAACTCTTACAAGTTATAGATCACTTTCAGTATTTTCTGTCACGTACTTTTTCTGTTTGTTCTTTTTAAGGTAATTTATCACTTTTTGCTCTTGATGTTCTTATTAGCGATGTGCCAAGGTAGAGTGCTTACATGAAAATGCAAGCTTGTTTTCTGTCAGGCTTGGCTATATGTAAATCCAGACTCAACACACCCCAGGCATCATGCTTTCTGAAAATCAAGGTACATTGCCACACCAAAAAGCATGGTAATTTTAGTAAGCCATTAAACATAATTCCATAAAATACTGGAGTATAAATACTAGAACATGCCTACAGTATTTATGCTAATACTAGAAATGGTCTTAATTTCCTCATTGTCCTTAGTTCTTGATCTCCAGCTAGGCCTTTTTGGACAACTTTCTGACTTGTTTACCTCTCCATCTTCCTGCCTTGCCCTTCAGTCCAGTGGAAGCCAACAGAATAAATAACTTCATCTCATACAGAAAAGCAGGTGTTCTTTCACCTATGCAAGAGCCAAAGTAGTGAGAGAAATAAGGTGCTCCTGTATTTGAGGATAATGTTGTTAGAAATGGACTGAAATTGAGCCTATTTCAAGGCCTCATACTGTTGTTTCTCCTACCAGTTGAATAAGGAATGACTATGAAAACAACTGGAGCTGTGCTGATGTGGAAAAGGGGCATGTGATCAGAATAAGTCTCTACTTATATTCTGAAACTCCAGTTATGCTTTCAGCTAAGTATGGTCAAACTGTTGTATTCTGAATGCCTGAGTCTGCTGGTTTTGCTTCTTAAAAGATAGTTTCATTTATGCTCTTGAGTAAGATTAGGAAGTAAATAAAATACCCTAACAACATGTCATCATGCAACTTCCATAGTTATGAATAAAAACTTCAAATCTCAAGGACTAGTTTTTCCAGATGATTTGGAGTAAGTAGTTCTATAAAACCATGGAATCAGTGTTCTAGCTCTTCTATGCCATACTATGGTTGCTGCATTAGTTTGGGAGTTGGTACAGAATATAGCCTTGAACATGGTGCGTTGGTGCTTGAGGTGTAAATGCCATGGTAAGGCCTATGATCTGAAGAGTTGGGTGTTAACTGAACAGCTTTTGTAGCCACCAGAATTAGGTGAATTTCATCCAAAATCAGTGATTACTGCATGGGGAAAAAAGTAGAGATTAAATTCCAACGGACTCATTCCTCTTTTGCCCATGGAGTATATTCTATCATATTTTCTGGTCTTAACAGATTTGCAGCTCAAATAGCTGCTCCAAACTTTGGCTAGGCTTTACAATTTGCTAAATGGTGTTTTACGATAAATTGTTCTGTTAATCTAGCTCACTTAAGCACATTAAGCGAGAATGTCATTTGGCATCATCATGTTGTATCAAAAACCTGAAATACCACTAAACAAAGCGAAGTCTATATTCAAAAAATTAAAAGCTTACAATGCTGCAGTGATCTGAAATAGATGAAGAGGGTGGCATTGTGGAAAAAGGCGATAGACTGGGACTCAGTTGAGCTGGATGCATTTCTGATCTGCAAGAGATCTTCTGCATGTGTCACTATGCCTCAGCTTCCCATCTTTAAAATAAAAATAAATCTTTTTGGTGTTTTTTTCTGTATATCAGCCTGATTTTTCTACAAGGACAACTTCTAATGCAAATACCTAGAATACCCAGTATATGTTCATCTGGTGATTTAGATGCCTGTGTATAACAAAACCCAGAGTTTTTTGAGGTTCAGTTAATTTTACCAAGGGAAAGATCACTGGTATGCTGTAAATAATTTAGCTGTATGCTAAATAAAATGAAATACAATGTGATTTTATTTATACATTCACTTCCCTTTCCATGGATGGATTTTGGGAGCTAAACAATGCTGTACAAGTAATTGAAAATAGAATTATAAACAGTAAAATAAGTCTGAGTATTTCCAACATATATTTCCCATGTTGGAAATATAGCTTGTTTTCCAGCTTTCTAGAAAGGCTGTTATGTTACTGATGTTCTAAATCTTCCTTTTACTATAGCCAGTGCTTAGGAAGCTGGTTAAGGTCTATTTATTCCACATTTGTAAGTCTCTTTTGTTTTAAATGCCTAACTCTAAAGTTAGTTGTCAGAGCTTATTATGGACTTACGCCAGAAGTGAGATCTTCCTTATTTTTCTAATCAGCTTCCTCCATATCTGCATGCTCATTTTCTGATATCTGATGAGGCGACAAGGTCATTGGACGTACAAGTACTTATTTAAAAACCGACATGAGAGTGAGGTAGAGGTTAGTTGGGTCTATCAGAGCTGTCAATCAATTAATGAAAATTATTGAGCAAGGACACCGTGGGGGAAGCGAACAGAAGGAATGAAAATGACCATGGAGATGCAACATAGGGAAAATGACAGAACTGACTAAATGTGCTCACGTGAGTGCTAAAACCAGACATGCTCACATAGCAAATGAAAGACAGCACTGGGGGACACTAGGGCCAGAATATATGCCATTATATGGACCGAAAGACTGACAGATTACTTCAGCCTTTTGTCCAAAAGCACATTGAATGCCGCATTTGCTAAGTAAAGAATAAAGTTGAGCAGTCCTCAATGCATTCTGAATGGCTTTTGTTAAGGTTCTACAGGCTTACTGCAAATTTGTAGCATGTAAAAATGAAATGTCTAGGGCTAGCCTAGAGTTTGCTGCTATGGTCTGGAATTTGAAATTAGTCGAGGGGGTATAGAATAGATTCCTACCTGTAAATAAACTGCAGATATAAATAGCAAAATAGGGCAGCACTGACAGAGCCTCACAAAAGCTCACTTAAAAGCTGCACTATCACTACAGTACACGGTGTACTGGCACAAGACAAGAGTATACTGTTTATCAGTACAAAAAAGAAATAATTTATAACTTGATCCTTGGGGGGGAAATGGAGAAATAAAAAATAGACAAAAAAAGAAACAAGAGAGGAGAAAAATTGCCAATATGTTTGTGTGAATGAAAGATAGTGAGGGGAAAAATGAAAAGAGAGCGAAGTCAGAAGCAGGGAGATACTGACACCAAATCTCTGCAAAGCGTTCAAAATTCTCCAGCTGCCACGCTTTTAATTTGCTACCATTCTAATTAAAATGCAAATTAAATTTATAATTAGCATCAGCGCTTTCTAAAGAAACCTCCTTGTGTGCAGCACAAACATATGGGACGATGGTATAGTGTAAAGTTTGTAAAAACAGAAGGAGACACACAAATGGAAGGACAGAAATGTTGCTACCAAATAAGTTTCTGTGTAGGAGGGGGTAGGGGAGAAAATGGGGAGACATAGTGGGTTTTAAGGGATGGAATTGGGTAAGTGTCCCGGTGTAACAAAGAGATTGCTGAATATGAAAGATCTGTCTGGGAGTTACTTTTTGTTGAATCAGGTGTCAGAGGTCATGCTGCATGTCATTGGTGTTGTATAGAGCATGCCAAAAAGGCATAAAGGGTCACAGCTTCTAATCAAAAAGTCTATGACCAAAAATGAACCGCTGCTTGCTTCCAGATAATTAATTTAAAAATTGATGGGAAACAAAGTACTAAAATCACATCATGATTTGAGCGCATATACCATTTTAAGGCTTGCCACTTCCCATGTGAGAATCAAAACAGAAAAGCTAGAGTCAATGACGTGGAACATGCAGAATCTTTGTGCCTTAATTTATCCATGTAAATCTGATGAAATTTCATTGTAGGAGCTATTATTTTCTTAAAATTTTGTTAATTTTACTTTATAGCTGATGTGGAATACAAGTTGGTAACAATTAGAAAATATTCAAACACTTTGTTGAAATGAATTGCTCTGGTTAAATGTGTGTCAGCATTTACATAACTGACTTTTAGTGGGAAAACCAGCTGTGTTCATTTATGTCTGCAATTGTCCCTTTAAGATTTGCGTGTAAAACTTGCACCACAAATACCTTTGCAACACCCAATCAAAGAGGAAAATGGTGTCATGTGATATACCAGACACATCACCACTGAGACGCTGTCCCAAATTAAAACGTTAATTAGAATAAACTGTGGCATACACGCTCTGTTTTTTGGTGACTATTATTATTATTCCATTTGTAGAAAGCTTGTGGCTGGGGGGGGGGGGGGGAAAAAAGCTGCATTAATCTGATAAATGATTTGTTGCAAATTTTTCCTTCATCTCTACTGAGAATGCAGTTGGGTGCTAGTGCTTTTCTGTTGCTACTTTCACTGTATATTAAGCAGCTAATGTGGTATTAAAGGTTTGATAAAACTACTAAGGACAAAATTGGCTTCATTATAATAGCGTTTGGTTGTAGGGGTGTCTTTGAGTTCTCGGGGGAAGGGAGTGGAATAAAACCAGTCTGATCTCAAAAGCAGTAATTTATTTATTTTCACGCTCTGTTTTTTGGTGACTATTATTATTATTCCATTTGTAGAAAGCTTGTGGCTGGTTTGTGAGTAGCAAAAGCAGCTGCATTAATCTGATAAATGATTTGTTGCAAATTTTTCCTTCATCTCTACTGAGAATGCAGTTGGGTGCTAGTGCTTTTCTGTTGCTACTTTCACTGTATATTAAGCAGCTAATGTGGTATTAAAGGTTTGATAAAACTACTAAGGACAAAATTGGCTTCATTATAATAGCGTTTGGTTGTAGGGGTGTCTTTGAGTTCTCGGGGGAAGGGAGTGGAATAAAACCAGTCTGATCTCAAAAGCAGTAATTTATTTATTTTTCCACTAAGGATCCTTGCAAAAGCTTGAGTGCTTTTAATATTCTGTGAACTCTGCTTTATTTATTAGCCAGGCTCTCCATCAGATATTTTAAAATTTGAATGTAACAGGAATGACTATTTCATAGCTGTGTGTTAAACTGTTACAAAACTGATGTAAAGCAGGATTGTAGGAATATTTTTTTTTTAAGTCATAGTGTCAATTAAAAATGATAAGCCTATAATATTGTCATTGTGATAGTACAAAAATTCATTTTGCATATGCTGTTTTGGGCATGCAGACAAATTGTGACAAACAATTTTTGCTGTTGAAATTCACTAGAATGCATTTAGTTTCTTTTTAGGGGAGAGGAGAAGGAAGTGCTCTGTTCCAGTGTCAAGCTGGTGCATGCTGGCAGTGGTCTGTTGGCATTAGTGCACCAAATACTGCTAGATTTTAGACTCTTTATCTTTTAATACAGGTTAAAAAACCAGACATTATCCTGCCTATTTATTCAATATTTAAAAGCATATCTAAGAATAACTGAATGTGTAATGTCTGTTAAAGTATACCTTTGTTCTGCAATGTAATGTATATCCTGTGAGCAAACACACAGCAGTTCCGTTCTTTATTCACCATCAGTTCAATTTTTGGAAGTTCTAAACACTTGCAACTCCAACTGACTTCACTGAAAGTCTTATTGATTAGCTCTGAAAATCTGGCCATGGATCCCACTGTCCATATGGATGATATCATTATGTCCTCTTCCATATCAACATATGTCTATCAAAAGTGCTAAGGAATTGTGATCAACTGAAATAAGGGGGAGGGCAGCATGTAGAATAGTGATATGTAGAATGCATCATAATGGTATGAAGTTTTGGGGAGGAGAAGTTCTTTGGGACTTTATGGGAAAAACTTGAACATGTTCTAAATACAGATTGTCTTAAGCCTATTTTTCAGAAATAGAAATAAACAGCTCTGTGCCACTGTGTAACTTTTTTTTGTGGCATTGTATGTATGCATCATCATTACTATTAGTCTGCAGAGCCTGGAGAATGCATTCTTTACTCGAACTGCTGCTCCTGTATGTAGCCCAAATGACTACAGGAGAGCTGCTTGTGATGAAAGGATGAGGTTAGGTGTTTGGAAGATATTGCAGATTTAGCTAAACTAAATTTATTTGAGCATGGGGCCTGAAGCCAGGGAAGTGAGCACTTGCCATTTAACCTAAATTTAAGCAATTATTTGAGACACTTAGGAGCAAAATTTCCTTTTGTTCTATGATCACTAGAGATGGGGGGAAAAAGCTTTAGAGATAAGCTCTGCATATGTAAGAGGTGAATTGTGGACATACTTTGTTTTTGGCTGGGGATCTAACTTCAGATAAGTGGAATCCAAGACACAACGCTTCAGCAGTTCCGCAAAATTGTAAGTTAACAAAAACCTACACTTGCCCACATTGTACAGCTTTGCAAACAGATTTTAAAATAACTCATTGGTTTTATAGAAACTGACAAGATGAAATGGAAGTGTTTTCTAACAGCAAAATAATTCTACCAGCACCATGATTTGGGAAGCATTGTCTTCTGCACAGAATTTGAGTTCTGGGTGTTTGAGAAGGGAGGCAATGAGCCTAAATAAAGTCTTCTGTTTGACAGACAAAGGGTGAAAAACAAAAAGGCATAAAAGGATTGCTTTGTGTAATTTTTAATTGTTGTCCTTTTCTTATTCAGTAAATGAAGTCACCTTTGTAGTGGTTTCATGAACCGCTGGGTAATCAAAATTATTATGCTGCCACCTGTTGTCCGTTAATTATTCTGAGAAGATACTCATAAATCATAACACTGGACAATAAATCAAACTGTCAGGACCCAGGTCAAAGGTTATGCATGAAAAGTTATAGGTCACCAACAGGGTGTGAAAGATCAGGGTTGTGGAGCATCACTCATTGTCAAGTAATGTTGGGAGAAGTGCCACTGGAACAAAAGAAAAACTAAAGTACAGAAGAATTCAGGCCCAAAGATAGGCTCCAAGCTCACGCACAAAAGGAATCAAATTGACATGTCATTACACTGCAGATCTGACAACCAGCAAGATTGTCTAGCAATGCCCTGACCCAAATACTTTTGTCTCGACTGATCCTTGTTGCAAGTCAAGGCTTCTTTTGAAATGTTTCATGTATCTGGGCCAGATTCTGCTCCTGCAAGAAGTCAATGAGTGTCTTGGCCTCTGTGTATTTGGAATTTAAAGCAGTGTTAACTTTTCTTACACTCACTGAAGAAGCATGAGAGAGTCTGTATTTGCCAGGGCTGAAATTCATGAGCCTCTTCTCAAGTCTGAGTGACTGGGTATCCAGGGTTTGTCCTGTTTGGGATGAATTAATTCCCTGGCAGAAAAGTAAATCCAATGTTACAAAAGAGTTCTTATTCCAACCTGCAGTCAGGCCTACGTACCTCTTTGAGAAGACATAAGCAGATAGGCTACGTCTACCTTTCCTTAAGCCAAGACAGTGGGCTTCACGCTGGTTCTGACTATCACAGTCTCAACAGGAGAAGTAATGCCGGGGTCACCTCTCCTGCTGGATCTGTGCCCATGTCAGGAGATTGGCTTTCTGAGAAAAGGTAAAGGAACGCATACCATATGATATAGCTTCCCTGAACTAATTCTTTTCTTGCCCTTTCTTCCTGTTACTCCAACCCTGCTTATCCTAGAAGGCTGTCCGTTCCCCATGTTATGGGGAATATAGATGCACTTCAGAATGAAGTGGCAGAGACTGAGCAGTAAGTGCACTTGCTCTGCACCTTCTCTCTCTTCACCTCAGGTTTTAGCAGGTGTTTGCAATGCCCAAATCCATCAGCCTAAACCTGTGCTCATCTCAGCATTTCCTGCAGTAGGGGGAAAGTACCTTTCCTCCCTGTGAGGATTGGTGGGATAGCATTATGAGGTTCAGGTCTGTCTGTACTTTCCTAGTTACAGAAGTGGTAATCAGGCCTTCCTGAAGGGAAGGTATTATTGGAGGACTTTGAATTGGGTTCTGGAACAATGGGTGAGTTCAGTCCTTTTTTTTTTTTTTATATTAAAAATAAAAGGTTTCAGCAAAGGTGTATAGCATGCTGGCATGCTTTGAAGATATGCTCTATGGTTTGTGTTTCCTCTTAAAAACTTCAGCTTCAGTTCATATCCTTCAACTTCTTTATATTGAACTGTTTGTATTTAAAATAGAATAATTACTTGAAAACAAATGTGCACTGACAGGAAATCACTGATTTAAATCCTGGCTAGAGGTAAATTGTTTCTGATGCGAAAGAAGTGACTTTAGGGAAAAAAAACAAAAAACAATACAAAACCCCACCCAATAATGCAAAGGCTGATGTAAACAGCTCTGATGTGCTAGCAATGTGATGTACTGTCTGCTGCCTGCGTTAACTTGCTATTAGGATCATGTGCTGTAGGATTTGCAGCTAATGGGCAAGCAACTTTAATTTAAAAACACTATTTATTTCCAGGAAGTATTATGGTATGGGTTTATTTTAATTGGTTTTTTTTCCCTCAGATAACCTGGATTTTGTGGTGTTTAATAAAAACTAATTCAAGCCCAACAATACTGTTAGCGTCAGCATTGACTTGGTCTTGATCTCTCTACGAGCTCAAACTTGGATGAATCTCTTCCTTGTCATTCTGGGGAGGTCACTGAAGAATTGAGATATGGGTCTTGCCTAAACAGAGAAAAACTTGCTTGTAAATTAGAAGCAATTGAGGTTTTGATTAGATCTGTTCATTTCCCTTTGGTCCTGGTTCCTGAACATTTACATAAGTGGAGTTCAAAGAAATGGCCATGAGCAGTAATTTTTTTTTTTTAAGCCTTTTAGAAAGATGCAGAATTCATTGATGATGAATAAATCTATGATGTAGAACTTCAGAACTATTAAAATCACTTGGGGCTCTCTGCCTTTGTGTTTTACCCTGGATTTTTATTTGTGGGCAAGAGTAAATTAATATATTTTAAAATACTGTACAAGGAGCGACTTTTTTTTTTTCCTTTTGAAATACAGAAGAAGCTTGAATTCATGAAGGCCATTAGAAATTTTGTTGTTGGTTTTATATTAGATGCACTGGTGGTGGACAGCAGCATTAAAAACTCTGAAAGGAAACTTTATTTGCATTGAAGGAGGGAGTTTTTGTTTTCTGTTCAGAGAAACAAAGACTTATGACTTAACAGTAAATACCACAGTTCAGCTACAAACTTTTTATTGCTCAGTACCTGCCATGGACACTTTGAGGAACAACTAATGTAGTCTATTGAGTGGCAAATTTATTTGAAGATCTGTAATTACGAGTAAATTGTTAAAACCTATGATAAGTACATAGATAGCCCACAAAAAGGGGAACTTAAACAGTGCCCAATATGTTCTTTATAACGGTTTTACTAATTATTTTAATGTCCTGAAGAACCAGGCACTGTTTGTATACAGGAACTACCCAAAATGTGTCAGTTGTTAGCCTGTGGAGGAGCATGGTTTGCCACTCTTGCCACTTTCTTACTTTTTTCACCATCATACTTGATTTCCTAGTAATTTAGGAAGAAAGTGAGGGTCGGGCGTGTGGAAGTTTCCGACAAGCCTAACTGTAACAGTGCATAGAATATCTGCTAAATAATCTCCCCATCTTCTAATGAGTGGAAAGAACACTGAAATGTTAGGTGATTCTTCTTATTTTATCACTTTGGCAGGATCCTGAATATCATTTAATTAAATTTCATCTGCGTGTTAGATATTGATACAATGCAAGAAAACAACCAGTGAATAATGTAGCATTTGTAGGAACTCAACTCTCTGCTGGTAGGCATAAAACTCTGTAGAGAAACTTCCAGGCAGCTTTACAGGAGGAGAGAATGTAACCCCTTCTTGTGGAAAGTCTGGAAGAGGCCGGACCAGACCCCAAAATGTGGGCAATGTATCAGACACATACAGATTCACTGTACCCCTGTGTTTAGTTGACAGCATCCCAGTGGCACCTCTCGGCCTGTGAACCTCTCCACACTTGGATTTCCCAGGGTGCACAGGACCACAAAATAAACCCTATAATTATTCTCTGTATCTTTTGGTTTTGAGCAATTATCATATGAATGTGTGAACTCTGTGCACAGAATGAGAAAGCTGGTCATCAAAATAGTTATGAACTTTCTACTTTCTATTCCAAAAGTGAGATTTCACTTCTTGCATGTTATAGGGTTTTTTTCCTTGTAATTCTTATAGATAATTATTTTCTGTTTTACTTGCATTGATAGTAATGAACAATTTAGCCATCTACTCCACTTTCATTTCACATAAAAGCAATTTCTGGCAATTCAGTGAAGGTCAATGAATAATACCCAATACTTTGATATGAAACACTTAAGGACGTAAGTAACTTGACCCCAGAACTTTTTGCAGAATCAGGCTGTAAGTGCTCAAGTAGTGTTCCCATGACATTTGGACTCTGTCAGAGAAAAACAACTATACTTTTGATTAGTTGCATCATTTTTATGGTAAGATTTGTGATCAAAAGGGATTGAAATTAAAACTTTGCAAAAGTTGTTAGCAAAATGACATTTAATTTTGATAGAGAGGCAATGAGGCAGAACATTTTGCATGTTTGCAAAATAAGTTTCATTTTGATGCGTTTGGCATTACTGATTATATTAATTAACTTAACAGCAAGTGTGAAGATTATTTATGATGCATTAAAAATGATTGGATCGTAATTGCTTCCCTGTAAGAACAAGGAAGTTGAATTTCGGGTTGTGGAGAACTCCACGGTTAATCTTTTCTGTGACTTTTAACTGTTGTGCTTTAAAAGCAAAGTAATTGAAATAAAACTAACCCATACTACTGAAATTGGTGACTGATTGTGCTTGAGCAGTTTAGGCTGATGACACTAATCTGGTTTGTTCTGCTAAGTCTGTTACTTCATTAAGACCCCATTTTTTAAAGGTCCACACCTGATTTCCAGAATTACTTGAGTAGGGAAGATCTTGCAGTCAAACTCAACTGATTTCCATGAAGGAACTCATTTCTTATTTCATGAGTGTGCCACTCAGTTACGAGTAATGAATGTACTTTTTGGAAATGTGACTCTGCATCAAATTGTTAACGAACTCAGTTTCTTTAATAGTACGTTTAGCTTTATACAGTAAACTTTTGTATAAGATGCAGCTTTTTGATGTTCTGTTATAGCATCTGTTACATCAAGGTGAAAGTACTCCCTTTTTACACGTTAAAAATTAGTTAATTTTGTTTTCAGCTCTTTTAATGAAAATTTACTTCTGCACCTAGCATGAAGCAGATGCTATCTTAGACCTGAAGTGAGAAAGATCAGTATCCTAAGCAATGGCTTGACAAACAGAGGTGCTTCAGATTGTGATTATTATAACCACAAAAACCAGGTTTGTTGATACCTTTTTATCCTTAATATATTTAAAATTGCGTAGTTGATAGCATAGTTGGTATGAGAGCATGTGTAATATCTGTTTGATAAGTGTCTTCTCACACCCTGAGGTCTTTTATAGGCAATTTGCATTCTACAATGAGAGAAATCAGCTGGAGAGGGTTTATTGTTTTGTATAATAGAAAGGAGTGTGAAAATATTCCAGCCTTGCAGATGGTGTTGCTTGTTAGCCCTGAACATATACATGCAGAAATATTGTTTCCCCTTAAAAAATAGGGTCTCCCCATCTTTCCTTCATACAATATATTTATAAAGGGCAATTCATAGTTTGGTTGTATTGGAATCATAAGGAAAAGCAATGGGATAAAGTCCTTCTTTGAACTTTCATACGCTGCGTGGTTTAGAGATGACAGAAAGCAAATGCTTCCTTTCTTTGCTGTTATCCGAACACGGAGTCCTACATGTCTATACTAAGATCTGCTTTTCTAAAAAGTGAAAGGGTAAATCTCAATTTTTTTTCACATACCATTCAGATAGCAGCAAAGAAAATCTGATTTGATAAAACTTTGAACATATAGACAGAGGTGAATTGATGAAAATGTTTGTCTAAAATCTGGCATACATAGAAGTTTCAAGTGCACCAGAAAATTGAAGATGCTGAATGGTGAGTGCGTTGCGAGAGAGTCAGAGACCCTATGAAGTCTTCCTAGTGTATTCAAGGTTTGTGAGGTGGAAGGGTTCCTTTGACTTTCATGGCCTTTGGATTAGATCCTAAAAATTGCGGTTTGCTTAAGTTGGAGACTGAAATACGACTTTCATTACTCTCGCAGCAGCAGACAGTAAGAACATAGAAAGTACTTAGCTTCATTAATGGACACCATACTGAGGAAAGACTCTTCTGTGTTCAAAATCATATGAATCCAAGATTAAAACTCTCGGCTCTCATGCCTCAACTGTAGAAGAAAAAAGTTACGACCCTCGTAACTGTTACGGCCAGCTGCGAGGCGCTGCAGGTGATACTGGAGGCATTTCACTTGGAAGTTCTACATGAATCCGAATACTTTGGTATTGCAGGAGGCTGCAGACAAAGGTGACTCTTACTTTCTGGTGCTTTCTGCTTTGAATGGCACTGTAAATATTGCAAGACCAATTGCTTTCTTGTACTGTACCAATGCTTATGATTTTTGCCCAAGGTAGTCATTATTCCCAGAAGTTGTACGTGGCAAAACAATCAGTTGCATAAAATGACAGAAATTGAGGATGTTTGATTAAATTACTCCTAGTTAAGCAGTTGTTTTCATATTGTTATGATAATTGATAGCATTCAGAACTTAACCTGGGTTCACAGTGCTGTCATTTGCAAATCTGGTCCCAAGTCTGCGCTCATAAAAAGTGTTCTGGGGAATCTCACTGGGACTGAGAATGGCCATAATCTCTTTACACTGCTGTACCTCTGACCCTTTCTCCTTATTCAGTGAAAAGGAGTTTTTGCAGATATGGGTTCACGTATCTATAAATTCCACACTGAGTAATTGGAGGTGGACAGATACGGTAGGAATAAGCATAATAAAGGAATTGAGAGAAAGAATCTTCCTTTCTTTGTGGCCCTCTAGGTCTTGGAGTGTGCTCTGTTGAATGTCACCTACTTGTCAAAACCTGCCATAACACAAGGAATTAAAAGCAATCAGTCTTGCAATACATGCAAATTGAAATGAGATACAGATTTCTAGAAGAGGTAAGTAGAGGGAAAACTCCTCTGAATGGTCGTGCCCTTATTAAATGTAGACATTGAAGAAACAATATTACAGAATTACAGCTACTCGATATTAACTGCATTATAACATTGTCTGAAATACAGACTTATTTTGAAAATAGTAGCAAGAAGTACCATATGTGACTCCCAGATACATTACAGAATTGTGCGTATCGTTACCTAATTTCTCTCTTTCATACAACTGCGTTTGATGGGTGGCGCTGTGAATTGTTTATGTGAATTAAGTACAGCTCGTCAAGAGACTTGAGTGTAGAGGGTATCAAGTACACACTGTAGAAATAAAAAATGCTGCTCACGTGAGAGGCTTTTGGCCTTTGACTATACCTATCAAAGCATCTTCTTTTTTTCTGTGTTTTGCATGATGCTGATAGCTTTATACAAGGCAATTCCACATCCTTTCTAAAGTCCAGCTTTTTATATTTTGGAATTGCTTTCTATGGTGTCAGTGTCCATCCCCTTTCCCCATCTTACCCATGTTTTTATTTGGTTTCATCTGTGGGCAAATCTCTTCATTACCCAACAATAGCAATGCAGAAGTTCCTCATTTTATTCACTGAAGTTTTTACATATAAAATAAGTATTTGTCTATTCCTGCTTCAGAAATAAGCCTGTAGTTGGAACAGCCTCTGTATAAATTTAATTCCTGTTCCATCTTCTGGCACTCTGAATGAAAGCACTATAAGCAAATCTGGGAAACTGAGTACCTAATACTTGTAGAATTTGTAACTGTACAGAAAGCCTGAGTCTTCATAGTTCAGGGCTGAGGTGACAGTGCAGTATGGAAGAAATTGCTCCATTACATAGTACTGTGCGCATGATGTGTGCATGGCATGGTGCTTTTCCTATAGTTACCTGGCTTACTTCAATGGTGGAAGCAGGAGGTGGAGCTAGATAGGCTTGAATCTGTTCTCAAATAGCTGTTCCAATTGTATGTTCCTGTAGAAAAGTCACTGTGCTTAATAACCTCCAGTGGCTGGTGGTTCATCAAGATATTAATTTTAAAGCTTTATTGATTGTTTATAAAACACTGCACAGCCACTTTCCAAGCTATTGAAGTGATTTGTTTGTCCCATATATTTTACAATGACGAGACTATTGAAAACCCCTGTGCAGATTCACTCAGACCATTACACATTATTAGTTTTCTCTTGCAGAATTTCCCCTCCTCCAGGGATTCTGAATGTGAAGCACCTTGCTATTGCAGGGTCTTATACGGGGTGTTCGTTTTATCTATGCTCATAACAGGTTAATTATATTGCTACCTGAAACACTTTGGCATGTGTGCAGGAAGTGGGGGCTCTGTGTAACAGTGATTGATAGTTTGAGCTTAAAAATTGTTATGGTGCGTTAGAAGTATACTAACGTTTATTACTTTTTACAAGGCTACAGACATTAGATTACAGTCCAGATTTCCAGAGCTATCCCAGGTCTTCAGACTAAAGCAAACACAGTGGATGCTCTTCCCCTTTATTTCTTTTTGCATGTGTTTTTACTGGGTGGAATGCCCAGTTTAAGAGGCAGCTTATTCTTTATTTTTAATAGCCACCAGTTAGTTAAAAACAAAAAACCAAGGAGGAAAGTTTCCAAAGTTCCAGTTCTAAAAATAAATGTATAGGGATTTTAAAACTTTCTAGATCTCAGTGTTCAAATCCATTAGACAGCCTTGAAAGCTTGTGAGTCAGGATTGCTCCCTCCCCACCCTCCCCCGATGCTGGCATAAAAAGCAAGACAGACTTTAGTTTTCTGCAGTTGGTTTTGGCATTTTGTTTTAGGGTTGTTTTTAGCTTTTTGATATATTCGGGTCATACTTCAAAACTTTTATATTTTATAATTCTGAATGACAGCTGATATGCTACTGTATTCAGGTGAAAAAAAGTTTGAGAATTGGTGAGACTGGGCACATGCATGTCTGCGTATCAGAACTGCAGACCTTCCTGTGTATCCTGGAATAGTGAATTAAGCTAATGAACCCAGCTGATGACTGACTGTGTGAAAAATTACATTGATATGAAGCATTGATATTACATTGATATTGAAGCAAACGAAATATGCTCTTTTGCAGTAAATAGCTAAACTGTCCTTACAAAAGTAATCCTCTTCTGCCATTGTTATGTTTAGATTCCACACTTCTTGGCTCTGTCATGCTCAATAGAATAGTTAAAAGCTGATTTTTGTTTTGCACTGTGCTCTTTCATAAGTCCTACTATAATATAAACCAATGCTGCACCTAAAATTCTGTGGGAGAAATACTGTCTGGTGAAAACAGAATAATTTGCTTGCAAACTTTCAGCGACTAATGCGATATATGTGGCATTTCATAATACTTACACATCCCACAGTCCTAGCTATCTGCAGGTTAGACCTATGGGATACACTTCAGAAAAGTTACATAAACAACTCTGAACCCTTGGCTGAGAAAATGTATACTTTGAACATGTTGAAACTACCCATATTAAGTCAGTTTAGCACTTTGATTAAAGAGTTTAATCAATCACCATCCTAAGCTGTTTATTAATCACTTTATCAAGCAGTTGATGCATTGCTGGTTTTAATAGAATCCATTTATTTTGATTTCTACCTACTTCATCTTTCCAAAAGGCTTTCTGAATCAGCTGTGATAAAAAAAGGAGGGGGGGGAAAAAAGCTTGGTTGCATCTAAACACTGGAAGGTAAGAGCTCAGACCTCCCTTGCACATACTTCATTATCAACATTCTGCACCGACTTAGCCAATTTATTAAGGGTAAAAAAAACACAACCCTGCTTGGAGTGAGTCTTTTGGTGAACCACACGGTTTAGCTCAGATAAACAGAGGCCATTCGTTTGCTTTCACACCTGACAACCTCATGATATACGATCCCAATAAGATTAATCTCCTCCCTCCCCCCATACACAGACACTTTTGTTTTGTTTAGTGGCCTGACTTTGTGATCTTCTCTCATTCCCCTCATTGGGCACTTCTAATGCCTTTGGTTTCGGTTGGTGGTTAGAAGTAAAACAAACAAACAATCAATCCCCCACCCCACTCACAGGCACTTTCTCATTCCAGGGGAACAAGATTAATATAACAAGAGATATAAAGTAAGCAAGGGAATATTTGTTACAAAGCAGAATGTGCAGAGAACAAATTCCTCTTTTATGCAATTTGCCTTGAAAAAGCATTAAGAACGTGGATAATCTGTATCATCAAATACATACTTTGTAAATTGTGCAGAGGGAAAACAAACAAGCCCTGAACAAACAAAAGCATCAAATGAGAAATCCACAACTTGGGGCGCAGCTGACTGCTCTTTTACCGCCTTTTATGAGGTTTCACTTAACTCTTTTGCTGTGTATGATCTCTGAACTTTAGAAATCTAGTGGGAAGTAATCTAACGGTTTTGCATGATTTGCGTTCAATAAAAAGCATTAATGTATAGCTTTGAAATATGATGTACATTAGCACCTACAAAAAGCTTCTCTTTTGAGCATATTCTAGTTTTATCAGCAATACGCTTCATGCTATATCACCAAACCCAAGAGTTTTTTCTTTTCTTAAAGTTTGTCCAATAAAGGTGATGGGGGGTCCTTAGAAATACCAGTTCTTTGGCAGGAATGTAAAAATATGCATCTAGTTTAAAATTCCACTGTCTCATGTCCCAAACTGAATAAGATGATACAGCAGAAAGATCCCAGAGTCAAAATTCTTATAATGCATTTTAAACTCCCATGCAGATTCTGTCAGACAGATTATCAATATAGCTTAATTATGTTAATTGAAGAGTATGTATTCTTTCTGTGTGAGGCCAAGCCTCCCTTTTCTAAATGAGCTAATAATACAAACTTTATATGTGTACAGACATGTTTACACAGTGGGCTGTTACTGTCCTAGTTATTTATGAGTTATAGGAACTTTTAAAACCTGTCTTATAAAAGAGGTCTGCTGAGGTGCAAAGGGTATACACCATGCTGCCGAGAAACTAGCCCTGGTCCCACTGAAGTCAATGGGAGCATTGCAATCCCCAGACACGGGTGGTTGGGAACTTGTCACTGCAATGCAGTATAATAGGCACTGATGAGATTTTTCCATAAATCTTTGCTTCATGGATAAGGCATTGCTAAGAACGTCTAATTTTAAAGGCTTACCATTAACTATAGAGTGACAGTGATATTCTGGAAGTAACCTGCAGAGATGTCAAAACTGTGACTTGTGGCAGCATCAGATCTTTGTGCTGGTGCATGCACCAGGTTTAGAGCTCAGTTCTAACACAGGATCCCACTGGCTATCAAGTGAGACAGCACGGTCACTGAGCTGCCTTGCAGTAGTTCCAGAAATATTAATTACGGCTGTAAACAACGCTGCAAAATTAGGGATATTGTAGCCTCCCTGGGCATTGGATCGGCAGCCCAGCTGTGAAAACCACTTCCAGTCAGCTATCAATTGAGATGGAATGGCCATACAGCTGAATTGCAGTGTTTCCAAAAATGTTAATTAAGAATGGGACGCTGCTGCGAAGCGGCAGCTTTGTAGCCCTTTTGAAGCTGTATTGCAGTTGCTGTAAGTATTGTGGCATTGTACCGGTGAAACTAGTATCCCTTTTCCTCCTTGCATCACCCGCAAAAATAGAACTGCTAATGAGCTGAAATCAGAAGACCTTGTTCAGGGTCTGAATCAGCAATTCAGATACTAATCTTGATGCCATAATTTATTTATTTTTTTTTAATATATGGGCAGTACTGTGTAACTGCATGCAGCTCCTACTTTGAGAAAATGAGGCCTAAGTTGGAGCACTGAGACTTTATCCTAGGTTTACCCTCCATTTTGAATCCCCAGTTCTTCAGTACAGCCCACTGATAAGAACAACTTCTGTAGGTAACTGTGTTTAACTAAAGCACCGAATTGCTAATATTGGGGTGCAGAAGAGTATCACTATAGTCTGAACCTTTTCTTTAATAGAAAACAGTTCAGCACAACTATCTGTCCATGCTGGTATTCAGTTCTTGAGCAAAAGAGCTAATTTTTTTTTATTTTTTGAAATAGAAGCCACTTAATAAACTGAGACACATTTTTTTATTTAACATGGTTACTGTAGGAAACATTGGAACATATTTGTTTACGAATACAAGTCTTTGGATAACTTATTAATGAATTTGTTGAAGTACAGATGAGACTTCCATGTTTGAAATATGACCCGCCAAGTACAGTAACTACTCTGAAAACACTTCAGCAAGTCATGAATTTAACCTAATGCATTTGAGGGTGCGTTAAGTCCTATTTATGGAGAGACAGTATGATCTAATAAAAAAAAAGTCAGAAGTGTTTCAGTTCTATTCATGATTTGCCTTCTACCTGCCATCTGCCTTGAGAGAAGTCATTTCTCTTCTCTATGCCTTTCCTCTTGTTTGCCATTTCTACCTAGATATGGTTTGTTCAGGGCAAGGAATTTGTCATGCTGTTTTCATTGACTGATTATTCTTAACAAGATATGGTGGGAATTGTGGCCAAGGTAGGATAGCATTGTAAATGCTGTATGCTTATATTTTGCTCTATATCAGCTCATCACTTAAATATCCAAGTGTTTAAGTTTAGTGTGGTAATAACATTGGCTGTTGCACCTGTTGTCTTCCTAATTTTATCAGTTTGACTCCAAAAAATTAGCACAAATATTTGACTTTCACTGAGAGTCAAAATAAAAACAAGAAGGCTAAATAGCCACAGAAATCCTTCCAAAAAAGCACTTTTTTCCACCATTTGTTCTTACCAGAAAAGAGTATGTCAATGAACCTTTGGGGAATGTCATGAAATGAGATTTTCCTGAAAAATTGCTGATAGTTCCCATTGAATGCAGCCAGAACAAGCCAATTGTGAGATCTCTGGGGTGGTATAGGATTACGGATTTTTTTGTCTTGCCCTTTTCACTTTTGGACAGACTGTATGTAAATTCTTTGCACAAGTCTAACAGGGCTTATATGCAACAGATGGTAACAGCAGAAATAACTGCTTGGTGTTAGGTTTTAAACTGGTACTTAGATGGGTTTCTAGAAGATAGTGGTGAAACAATAGGATAATTTTACTTAATGAGATCATTTTTAGAAAGAAGAAATAAGTTATTTAGAACTGAACTGCAGAAAAAGCTGCATCATCAGCTGATCTGTGGTAACTAGGCATGCACATACTGGTAGTCTGGGGTAAATGCTAAATTTTAAACTAGTTTAGGCCACATTTTGAGCTGGCTTGATTTCAGGAATTTCTCTGCATTTGCATGGACCCTGGAGCATGTGCGGACGGTTACCACAGATCAGCCCACATACTGAAACTGAGTGGTGTGCCTGTCCTCTCTGCAGTTGTGTTTGTGCACCTCAGCGGTCAGTGAATATTTGGAGATGTGCTATGAAAGAAAACAAAGCTGCAACAAAATAGCACTATTTCCAGAATATAAACAATCCCTGGAGAAAAAAAACCCCAAACCTCTAAGAAGGAAATAGAGACAAACAAGAAATCCCTGTTCTCTTTCCTTCATTTTGTTTCAACGATTAAGAAAAAAGGCAGCATTAGTAACTCATTTGAAAGCCCTGCGGCACAAGGTGCATGTCCCAGAATTTAAATTTTTATTTGTTTAGTAGTATCATATTTTCAATACTTCCATTGTTTTTCATACTAATGCGTGGGAAGTTATGAGCGTGTGCCTGTCTGGTACTTCCTGAAGAGCACCCATGAGGTAATGGCAAAGTCTAAGCTTTGGTACATAAGCTAATTCCCTTCCAAGGAACTAATGCAGATGAAATGCAAGCTGCAGGGAGGACAATACAGGTAATAAGTTTTCAGATGAAGTTTCAGTAAACACTGTGGTCACAAAAAAAAGTCCTGAAGGGATGCGTGTTTACTAACTGTGTGTTGAAAGTCTTTCAATGTAGGGCAAAGTATTTAGCAGTTGATTGTCTGGTCGCTGAGGCTGTCTTAGGCAAGGGGGAACCATTCCTTGAGTTTCTGGTGGTGATGGTTCATTGGTGAGTTACAGAGACAGCTATTTGTTGGTTTGAAATATTGTTTCAGAAGATAGTTGATGTAGTAAGGAGTAAAATACAGCCTTAAATACAGCTTCTCTTATCTATATGTGTGCCTTTGCACATTCAAATTGTGTGTCGTATTTTGCTCCAAATATAGTGAGTATTACACAAATGGCAGCCACATACCTTCCAAAGAGAAATGAAAGCTTGTGGATATAATAATACAGGTAATTTTCTTCTTAAATACCAACATATTTTGAAATAACAATTGGCTTACAAAGAAGTTTCAGCATGGAGAGTATTTTTCAGTGCTAACTGCTGTTGATAATTATTCAATTCACTGCTAATTATTGTGTGTATTATTATTAGAGATTACTTGTAAATTAGATAGCATCAGTGAGAAAACAATGTACATCAAAAAGTTTACCATCCTGAAGAAGTAACTTGTTTGGCCTTAAGTGGGTAATTGTATTTACTACTGTTGAGTTTTTGGATTAATAATTGTAGAAGTTGGTAGGAGCAAATACAAAGAAATATTCTGGGCTTGAAAAAAAAAAAACAATACACCAAACAAAACTCCAAACCCCCAGAAGGAACAGAACATAGTTGTGTAGTCACAATTTGAAAGAGTCCATAAGCCTAAAAGACAAATTCAGTATAGAACTAGTAGAAAACTAATTTGGAAGAATATTATTTTTTTTAATCACCTAAATTTGAAAATTCTTTGCTATGTCATTTTTTTCAGAAGATGTATAATTGAAAAGGAAAAATATCATCAAAATTTCAAAATACTGGGGGAAGGATCAATTTTACAGAAACTCCACCCACATGCTTTTCTCAGCAGGGCACTATAACAGTCTTAACAAGTAAAGTGGAAGATGGCAACATGACATCATTAAGACAGTCTAATTAGCTTGTAATTTGTCCCAGAAAGGTATCTGGTTACCAACTAATTGATGTAAACTGATTAACCCTTTCTCTAGCAACTTTTTTTTTTTTACTTCCATAGAATATGGTAAGGGTCAAGACTCTGTTGTGCTACATACTGTGCAAACACAAATCAAAAAGACAGTCCATACCCCAAAGAGCTTGCAACTTACGTGTTGTAGGGGAGGTGATACCTGCATACAAACAGGATTTAGAATGAATAGCTTAATACCAGTTAGCACGTTTGGCAGTGTTTTTATCCTAGCAGCAGCTGCCGGACAGTTCTCAGGGCTTTTACAGACCTCAGAAAAAAAAGGAAAAATGTAAGAAGGATTTGAAGACATATAATGAGGTGTCTCTACAGATGTTTTCTCCCAAGAGTGAAGGGCAGAATGTGTGACAGTGGAAAGGTGCTTGTTTGAAAAATATAACAAGTGTGCGATGGAAGTTGGCATTATTGGCTCCTTGGAGATGAGGTTCAGCATCCTGACAAAGAAAAAGAGATGATTGGTAGCATAGGTATAATCTCTGAAGGGCCTTGAAAGTGAAGACAAGTAGCTTGTTTGATGCAGTTTGGCAGGGGAGGGCAGCAGAGGGATGTAAAGAGGGAGGTGACATGGTCAAAGCAATGGGCTAGGAAAAGTGATCTTTATGGAAATAGTCTGAAAGGATATGAGCGGGGCAAGGTTGCATTTGTCAAAGCTGAGGAGAAAGATGTTCGTTAATCATGATGCAAGATGACAACAGTTTTAGCCAGAATAGACAAGGCTGTATTTTTCATAAGTACTTAGGGCAAGGTTGTCTTCAAAGGTAAAGGCTGGGTTATAGGTCTGAGGAACAGGCAGGATAGTGGTGATCTCCATGGTGACTAAAAAAGAGGTAGTGTTGGGGGAGCGGAGGCGGACGCTTGTTGCTCTGTTTGTTACACTGAGCTTGAGCTGGTTTCTAAATTTCTGTGTGGAGGTGCTGAGAAGAGATTTAACTTGGACAGGAGGCACATCTGGAGTAAACGGAGAACTATGAGTCATCACTATAAAGGTGATAATTGAATTTCTCAGCTGAACTGGCCCAGAGATGAGGGTAGGAAGAGAAAAATGGGTCCAGCTGAGAAGGCAAAACCTTCACAGAAAGTTGAGTGGTGTCAGGATCGGCTAGAAGGTGAGAGGAGAGCATGAAAGGTCAGTGTCACGACAGTCAAAGAATAGCAAACTTTAATGAAGAACATCATGGAAAACTGTGTCAAAAGGACTTTGGCATAATGAGAAGGGTAGGGTTGGAGCTTTGACTAAGAAGAGGTCACCAGAGACTCCGATGAGAACTGTGTCAATTGAGTGTAACGGGCCGAAATTAGATTAGGAACAGTTTAGGACAAAATGGAAGGAGAACTGACAGCAGCTATAAACAGCTTGTACAATGAAAATGAGAGGAAGCAGTGATTGGAGAGACAGGAGTGGGCTAGAGTGTGTATGTTTTCGTTTTTAGATGAGAGACGCTACAGCATGCCCATATTGTGGTGGGAAAGAATCAGAAGAATAAGAGCAGTAGAAAGTCTGACAACTCTGCTGGAGTTTCTGAGTGTAATTTGATAGGGGAAACTCAGTGCAGCTTCAGTATATCTGGCCCTTAAATTAAAATAGCTGCAGGCAGCACGTGCTTTTCCTGTGTGATTTAAATGTGCTTAGTGTTGTACAAAGCAATAACCATAAGATTCATCGTGTGCCCTGTTATCTTTCCCTGGTTATGTTGTAAGCAAGTAGGGCCTACTTGTGCCACAACTCAGTAGCAGAGGACTAAATCCCCTCCCCTTCATCATAATTAACACTGAATCAGTTGGATATTTGAGTACCGTCAGTAGGTGCTGTTCAGGTAACAATTTTGCATGTTATTTTACAAGTGCTTTTTAAAAAAATCTCATTTTGATTTTTTTCTGTAAATGAACTTACGTCTTCCATGGAGAAAGCTCTCTGCTGTGCAAAATAAAATGTCATAGTTTCATAGGTAAACAAAAATTTTCATTCAAAAATGTCAGTTCAGCTGCATCCATAGTGGGAAGTGCTGAAACATTTTCTCTCTCATTTTCCTGCTTTTCACCATGCTTTATTTGAATTTAGAAAGTTTACTTTGATTCCCCTTTTATTTTTCCAAAATGAAACATGAACTGAAACATAGAAGACTTTAACCAAAATGAAATATTTTGATTTCTTTGAATTTTTTCTCCTTAGGTATTTATTTTTATTCTTCCATCTAACTCGCCATGTTACCTGTGCACATTTCAGGTTTCTAAAGTTTGAATAGTGATGCACAAAACAACAGCCAAAGGATCTAGATTCATCTCCATGAGCCTGAGGTTACATGCATAAATTCATGTCCATCACGCTGTGAATAAATTCTTTTGTTTATGCAACAGTCTGCGCAAGCACAACACACTTGCAGCTGAGCACCAGTTGGTTTACAGCTTTCTGTGCCATTCTCACTTCTGGGTGGGGGGTTGAGAGCATTGAACCCCACAGCTGGTAAAACCAGTCCAGTGCGAGTTTATTTGCATCTGAAAAGCCCTGGTTCCAAAGGTGCTGTGACTTGGCTTGCACTTGCATGTGTAGGTTGCTAAGCGCAGCCCCTTGTGTGCACACTTTTTGAGCACTATTACTTGGTATAGTGAGTGAAAAAATTTACAGAGAGAGAGACTTAGCTTCTACTGAAACCGATGGAAAGATTTCCATTGACATCTCTGAGCTGTGGCTCCGTTCCTAAACTTTAGAGGGTTTGTGCATGTACATTTTCAACGCAGGCATGCATGAATGAAGGTTTCTCTGTTTTGCTGTTAGAATTTGCTGTATTTTCTTGCAAGCAAAAGTGACATTTCTGTCATGACGAGTAAAGGAAAGACTGACAAGAGGCGTGATCTTCCTTCTCTTTGTGCTGGCTTCACAAGGGCTCACTCAATGAATGAATTAGTGTTGCTTCTGAAATACAAGTGAGAAGGGAATCATGGTTCAAGGGAGATTATAGATGTACCCTCATTTTGTAGAATAAGTGCTATTTTGGTAGAATATTTGTAATCCAGAGCCACTTTTCTCCACTTTAAATAGATGGTAGCTCTACTTTTACAATTTCTTAACACACAAAGTTTTGTGAGGATGTAAATGAACTCTTCAGGTTGATCTGATGTAGGTTGCTTGTGTTGAGAACGTGGGCCTGTTTGGGATGTTGCAGAAGCAACAGGGAGAAACCTTTTAGGAGACATCTAGCGACGTTTGCAGATTGAGAGACAAAAAGCAGTTTCTTGCTGGGGTCCAAGAGACACGTTTCTGGTTTCCCCCACAATCTCACCTTCCTTGCCAAAACACAAAAGGCCGTAACTGAGCACATCTCTTGCGCAGCTGCTTCATCAACTTAGCACCATCTGAGCTATTTCACATCCCCTCCCCTTGCTCCAAACTGATATATGTGGCTCACTACATTTAAAATGAAAAGTCCTCAGACAATTCTAATCATATTGTCAGTCAGATAGTCATCTTCTGAAAGGGGATCCTTCACCTTTAAGAATGCATGTACAATAGTGATATGTAAGCAGCTCAAAGACTCAATACCCCTTTTTTCTGCAAAGCAAGGCTGGGTTAGGAAAAAATCAATATGTTAGAAGTAAAGGTCATACAAGGAAAAGTGACATGAAACAGTCTTCATGAAGGATATTGTTCCCTTAGTTCTGTTTGAAGTTTTCTTTACCCTTGTGCTAGCCTTAGAACAAATATATTTTGTCCTAGAATAGAAACATATTTTTATTCACCTTTAAAAATCTGTATTTTAAATATTTGTCTATTAGGGCATGTTCACATTTTAGCTTGTTTTGGTTTTGTCCTATGGGTGAAGTAATCCTTGGAGAAAAGTATATTGTGTATATGCCATCCCAGTGCATTTGCTGGTCAGGGTTCCTTTAGAAATGGAAGTATATAATGCACACAAATGTATTTGCCTATCTTTTTAACAGTTCTCAATTTACTTTTCAAGTGGGCCAGATGCACTACTATAGCTCTTAAAAGGGTCAGGAACATCTCCTTATTTCCCCACACTCTGTACTTACTGCTTGGGTATAGTTTTAAAGTAGTCCATGAACCCTTTTCACTCTTGCCACACATTTACCCACAATTAACAATCAAACCATCCTTACTTCATTCAGGCTCCCATTCTCTCTCTGCCTCATTTTCCCTGCCTCTCTCTTGATCTGCCATTGTGCCGAAAGCTGTTTGTGCCATCGCAATCTGCCCTCCTTACCAGCCACACAAGGATGGGGAGGGGGAGAGAAAAAGCACACAGCATTCAGGCACTGAATAGCAAATTGCTCTTGAGTGTCCTTGCTTCCCCCATCTCTCCCCCTTCCTTCAGAAGGACAAGGGGGCCCCTGAAAGCAACTATACATTTTGCTTAGTGCTCTTGAAAACAAGCGTTTCACACCTGAAGCCTTTCACGGCAGCCCAGAAGCACCCCTTCAAACCACTTAATTGCCAATTGCTTCTGAGCTCGTCGTAAAAGTCCATTATGTCAGCCAGCTCTATGGCGAGTGACAAAGTATGGGAAATGAAAGAGTCCTCCTCGCAGGGCCAATGCAGTCTTAAAAATCCCCAGTCCATTGGTTTGCTTGCTGTTAACAGACAGTTACTGGCCACAGTCAAAGGTATGCCAAAACCTCTATCTTGTATTACTATTATTTTTGTTACATGAAAGATGCTGTTTTCCATATGTTCTTTCACATGTGTCTGTATACAAACATATAAGCAAATTTTGAATGCGCCTGGGGAAGATATCTTCATACAGACTTCATCTGTACTTGTGGACCTCAGATTGTATCATTGCCACTATTGTTCTGCTTAGGTATTTTTTTTTCATTAGGTGAATTAATAAAAAAAAAAGAAAAAAGTGACGTGATGATTTTCAAGGTTGAAGCTATGTTCCTGAGGTATTAAGGAAAAAGCGTACAGGTACTCACTTAAAGGAAGAACGGTGATCACCTTGAAGAGAAATGAAATAGATTATTAAAAAAAAAAAAACCTACCAAAAGCCACAGTCTTAGCCTGAATCTCAGTTGTGAAGAATCATTTGAAAGTATACGTGCCTTCCTTGTGACTAAGCTACTGGGAAGGGTTGGTTAGTGTTTGAGCTGAGTCAAATGTATAGATATAACTTCATACAGCAAGGCAGGTGTTTCAAACGTTCCCTGTTTTTATATATATTTGAGTATTTATAATTCATTGGTTTTATGATCCAATTTGGCCTTTGTGGAACTCAGCAGAAAACCTCGCTCTGATTCTCACAAGTTCTTGATTTTGGACTCTCACTGCTCACTTGTGTATTCCTACCAGGGAGATATGCCAGTGAACTAGTTTACTTAATTGTGAAAGAAATTCAAGCTAATGCTTGAGAATATTTGCAAAAATATCAAAGCTGGTTTATTCAAAAGATTGTGTGCATAGTTTGAAACCTGATTCTAAAAGCGTCTCTCTGACCTATGATGGAATAGGAATAACGTCATATGACATTGTGTCAAATCATGAATAACAAATACAACTCGCACTCAGACTATTAAATACAGCTATCTGGTTACTAAGGAGTTTCAGATCTGAAGAAATAATTTTAATATTTTTTTGAATAACAAGTTCAAGAAAATTGCTCTTTGCATATAGCAAATTCATGGGTCAAAAAAGGGGTGGCATTAATTGCTTAATCTGTTCATTATGAACTAATCACCCAGTTCTAATTAACACCTTTTAGTGGATTTTAAAGAAAAACATTACATAAACAGATGCAATGTAAACTTGACTAAATACAGTGCTCTTAAAGACAAGTAAATTCTTAGAAATGGATTTTAGAGTAATATTAAAACATGTATATAAATATCTACTCAGCTTAGACTTACATTAATGAAATACGATAAGGCAGAATGATCTCAAAATTGTGAAGCATTAAAATGTATCCGGAGCCTTTTTAGAACTCAGACTTTTGCATCCCCCCCCGACCCCCCCAATATACATTTAAAAAGTCTAGTCACTCTTGCTTTTTGATTGGGTTTACAGAGATTATTTTCAAGTGTGGTGTTCTGTCAGTTGCTTCAGATAGTTTTATTAGCGATATTATCAGATGTTTAAAGGCAGGCTGATTTTTTTTTTTTTAAATTAGAAATGAACAGAAACAACCCCCCTCATCCCCCTTACTCATCCGAGTATTGCGCTACAAAGGCATTAAGTAAATTAAATAACTAAGTAAACTTCATTAATAAGAACCTTTCACTAAAACAAGGCGATCAGGTATTCTGAATGGAGGTAGAGCTATTAATACCCATAGTCTGCTGAGCTACACCTGCTGAAATCCACGCTACATTTATATGAATGTGTGTGTCCTGTTTTGTCAGTAAGAGCTACACTTGCGTTAAAGAACCACCAAAAATGTCTCTTGAAACTGATTGGCCATTTCGTAATTTCTTTTACTTTTCCAACAAGCTATATATCTGCTAGGTTGATTTCTTTCTAAAACTTGGTAGCTCCTTTCAATCTGGTACAGCGTAGGACTCCAGGAAGTTCTGTTGCTCAGCATTTGGCACGAGCATTCAAAGTCCCCCGTTCAGTGGCATGACAGAAGAAAATGTGTAAAATGTTGATTTTTAACAAGTTATGTTTAGTTTCCTCTAGTATTTGCAAGGAAAATACTGAGTTTCATAAAGAAATCATTGAGAAACTTCTCCAGGACCTCTCTTACAAAAGCCCCTTCCATTCTCAAGGGGCAAATCAGAGGAGGACACATAATGTGATTTTTCTGAGCAGAGATGACTTCTCAGGCAGCATTATCTTCCTTTGCTGCAAGAGCACACATTCATCACTCCTTTTCATCATACTCTTTACAGCAATTAGACATTTTCCTATATATTTCACACTGTTATGTAATTTTTTCTGACAGCTCATCAGCCTCTTTGACTCATGACCTGTAATGCCATCCTTGTTTTTTGAGATGTTTGTTTGTTTTTTCCCCCCACCAGGAGATGTGAGCACATATTATCATAGATGCATAAGGCCTATCAGTCACTTTTTCAGAAGGTATCCAGTAATAGAGCAATACTGTTCCCTCTCCACCCACTTGTGATTTTTTTTCTTACCAATTTCCCTCAACTCCCTGAAAATAGCAGGTGCTTCTCTTCATTCACCTCCGCTTCATCCAGCCCATCTGTCTGATTCTTCTATGAGAAAGATTAATGGGACATAACTCACTTCATCTCATGGTTTTTAACAGATCAGGGCGGAGGGGTAGGTGGAAATTCTATCCAATTTTAGATAGATGTTTCATGATGAAGACCTGATGATGATATCGCAGCAGTAAATTTGGGATCTTTCATAGTGTTGGTCTGTTTCCAAAGTATTTCACAGGCTTGTGTTTTGAATGTCACCATAAGTAAGTTGCTCTCTACCCATCCATCTCAAAAGCCATCACTACTGTACCAATTAGATGCCTTAAGTGTAGTTGTGATAATATTGCCTTAGCTTCATAAGGCTACACATTGATCCCTTACTTGGCCTGCATTCCTGTGCGGGATCAATCTTGGCAGGAGTGTTTGTGGGGTTTATAGGGGTTGTTTGCTTTGAAACATATTTTCAAGTAGTCTGTTAAAAGCCCTTTTTTCCCCCTTCTGCTATACCTCTGTCTGTTTTCACTCTTACTGTAAACCTCACAATGTAAGTCTTTTTTTTTTTTTAGAACCAAATGTCTAAGGTTTTTTTGTTGTTAAATTTTGTGACTTTGTGTTGAGTACTACTTTGCTGTGATTGTGGTCCTTTTGAAATAAATGGAAGTACATGAGTAGGAAGATGCTTCTGTGTATGCAATAATATGAAATGCCCTGACATCTGTTACTTCCCAGATCCATACTCAGCCTCTCTTACAGGTCTTTACTGGTGTTCTAGTGTTATGCAACAGACTGTTATTTTCTGTCCCACTCTAGTAGAGGCTCGGCAATGTAAGAAATAGCATACCTTATCCCAAGGAGCAGACTACTTGATTTCTACTTTTTGTGCATGTTTGCTGCATGTGCATGTATCAGACCTAGGTCAGATGGTTCCTTCTGAAGGTGATACTTTTTCTTCTCCTGATGCATCTGTGGCAGCTACTAAAGCTGGCAGCTTCACATGTAAATGTGATTTCTGAAGAGCTTAGGTTTGCCTAGAAAAATGAGTATGGTCATGTGTAAACATACTGCATTCATTTGCAAGTGCAGAGTGAGTACAAGCACACACTTTTGAAGCTGTAATGACCATATGCGCATCTTGAAGACGTTGCTATTTGGCTACCCCCTTGAGAACTTAGCCCTAAAATCTCATTCTGCACGGGAGTTTTACAACCACAAAGTCTAATTTTCTATTCTGTACTTCCACCAGTTTTATTTACAAAGAAGCAAATGGTCTATATGTATACCTCTACAACCTTTTGAAATCCTCTTTGCTCTTTCAGGGTATTGCCCAGAGTGTAAATCAATACAAAATTTGGCTTTAATACTTCAAGTCTGATCACATCCACAAGCCTTGTCATTTTTGTGCCATGTTGTAAAAGAAAGCTGCCCTACAAGAGCATTACACAGTCTAACCAAAGAGAATCCCCTAGGTAGTTCAGTATCTGCACAGAGGCAGATGGATTGGTTGTAGTCTGTGATGCCAAACCAGTGTCTCCAATAGTTTTTGATTTAACGTAACAAGCACTCCTAAAATGAAGGGAATCAGCAGTTACCTGAAGGCTAACTTTCCTCTAAGACTGCTCTGCATTGTTCCACTAAGGCTAAGAGCTTTTCTTCCGTATCGCTGATTGCAAACCCACATCTGTCATGTTTCCTCTGAGATCTTCCAGTGTTGTTCTTAGTCTTGTGGTTTTCTGTCCAAGGATATGTTTCTCTTCAGGTTGACAATGAAGGCATAGCACTATACTGATTTTGTTCAATATGATGGTGTGTGATAATAAAGGTTTGAGACTTTTGCTCTATGCGGGAAGAGAAAAACTTTAGTGTACAGATACACTGTTTGTGGCACCTCCCTGCTTTGAATCTTCATGAGCAGTGACTTTTTGTCATGTATTAAAATATTCAACACTTTCGGATCCTCTGCTTCTAAAAAGTAAACAATAGAGAATAAAGCGCTTGCAAAGAAGTAGGGGTTAGAAAAACAGGATTCACTTTACTAAGAGGCAACTGGTGATGACAGAGCGTGCTATGTCTCTCTTTGCAACTCTTAAATTCTCTTCTACTTGAGTTGGCTCTTGAAGTGAAGCACATGCTGCATACAATGTGTACAGTGGATTGTGTACTTTGATTTTGTCTTCTTTCTCTGTTAAGAAAGAAAACAGGCACCAAATCTTGCCAGTAAACACGAAACTTTGAAATTCCAGCAGTTCTCTCTTGTTACTTCTATGTCCAGTGAAGGGTGGTACTCACTGATCTTATCCAAGTGGCAGAGATGGAAGTTCCCAGAAGGTGAAAACCATAAAGCTGCATGCACAGAAAAACCTTGAAAGACACAAGACTTCTGTGTCCTTCAGAACCTCAGTGTTCCCAATTACACGGGACACGTGGAAAATGCTACAAATTGTCTTGTGTTCAAAGACCTCAGTACCAATAATGTAAACAGAAAATACTAATTCATTGACATAAATAGAACATCTGATACACTGGCAAGAACATGAAGCTTTCTTTCATTGATAAGCCTCCTGGTCTGGGCCAAAGTTAGAAAAATCACCTGGTTTAGATCAGTGGTATCATGCTATTAAGGGGCAGCAGCATATGTTGGACTGTTGTTGGGATGTGGACCAAAGATAACTGGCTTAGGGTATAGAATGAAGTTAAGGTGTCAATTAAAAAAAAATCACTTTTCAGATTAGAAACGTGTGTTTTGGGGTAATTGTTTTGCCAGCAAAACTATCAAACATTACAGGTAAACATATATGTTTTATATGGAATCACATAATTTATTTATGTATACAAAAAGGAAAGAAATAGAGCCTATTTTTCCATCCTGGAGTTAAATGGATTTTTTCTGCAGTACTCTCCAGTGAAAATGGCAAATGCCTGCTGTAAAGAGCTTGGTTGGAGAAGTCTGCATTACTTAAAATTTTTAACTTAAAAATACAGAGGAAAAATAAAGACTTAGGATATTGAAGTTTTATTGGTTGATGTACTGCAGTTGATACCAGGGCATAACTTGTGTTGTAAGTCAAATTCTGAAATTTTAAGTGTTAATTTCCATATATATAATATATTATGAAAAAATAATCCTCCAGTTTTTGTGTGCACAAAGGTATTGAAAGTCCCCAATGGGAATTTTTGCTCTAGAATATTCCCTAGCATCAGGTGGCTTTTAATTATGAGCACAAGATTTGTTAAAAAGTTTAAAGTGTTTAAAGTGTTTAAAAATTTAACAAAATGACTCCTCAAAAGATTCAGTAATGCTCTAAAATAAACACAGAAAATTCTGTATTTGTTCTATTAGGAAATGAGTACTGAGTTTAATGTAAAAAAGAATAAGTACAGAATATATATTCAAGTTCTATGGGAATGAGTAGTGCCAATGAGAACTTATAGTTTTAAATAAAGCATCTGCAAAATCTTGGAAAGTAACTTTAAGCTATGTTTATAGCTCAGTGTACCAGAATATCATGTTCTTTCATAGTATGGTCAACTCTAGATGAATGTAAATGAAGTGTTTAGCTATTCTTTAACTCACGGTAGCTGATACCCACAACTGCAAGTGCTCCAGGTCACAGTAGTCTAAGAATGTATATTTCTATAAAAGTTTGTTGAAAAGTTCCTCTGAGTCTGTTGAAATACAAGTATGAAAGATGCAGTGACTAACCATTAACAAAGGCCAAAGGATGCTCACGAGGAGAGCATTCTGGGACTGCATTGCTTTTCACACTTCAAATCTACAGCATAGAGATTTTTTAAGATAGAAAACTTCCTGAATTTTGGTTGGAATATTTGTCCATTTGCTGTAATTGTCTAGTTTCACCTTTAAAACACAGAGCTTACCTACTAAAATTTATGAAAAGGAACATGAAAAAAAAAAATCTTCACAAGGAAGCGTCCTGGCCATTATTAGACTTCAGCTTAAACTCAGTCTGAGATTTTGCTCCATTTTTGCATCTGTTAATAGATATTGGTTCTCTTACGAGCTTGGTCATTTGTTCCATTCAACAATATGACTTTGGTTTTCCAGGCAGCAAACTACAGGTCTGTAATTTAAACTCAGACTGTTGTTTCATATGTGTACGTTAGGAAATATGGGTCTACTGCCTATAGAAGGAACAGTGAAACTCAACAGATGTTTTAAATCACTACACTATTGGCAAATAAAATGTTTGGAAGAACTATAGGGAGTAGAACAGTAAGAGCTAAAATTGTGCAAAGCTATTTAAAGCAGGGGGAAGGGTGTCAAGGAAGGAATGGAGGATGTTTTCCTTGGAATACTTGTTTTCAACATGAAATTCCTGGTCAAGAGTACGCATAATTTATCTTTTTCTTCATTCTCCACCCATCAATTTTTCTTCCTTTTTTTTTTTCTTAATCTGAGCTCGACTACTGCTATCTGTGTTGTTCAGCCTTCCTGACCTACGCAGCAGCTCAGGAGGGGTAGTAGGAGCTCCTAATGTTCTGCAAGGAAAAATTTAATCAGAAAAATAATCGTCTTCCTTGCAGTAGAGAGAAAAAAAGGGGGACTCAGCATGCATGACAGAACATGCGTGGACCACCAGAAAAGTGTGGTGAGGTTGGAAGGTGGTAGAGCTCTTTTTTAGAACAATCTGATCAGAAAGCAAACATCTAAGAGGAAAAGGAATCCGAAAAGAGTGTTGAAGTGCCAGAATGCACCAGCTAATAACTTTAAATAGTTCATTGAGTCTTCCGGAATTTTTTTTGTTCTTCTTCAGGAATAATCTGCTTACATCGTTAAGACCTCAGCTAAGCTCAGTAACACAAATTACCAGATGTTGTATCCCCTAGTTTTTTCCATCAAAAGACCAACCACCAAGCTTGTTGAAAGAGAGAGGTCATTGTCCTTCCCTGGCAATAAAACTATTTTTGCAACTCCTAACAAATGAAATGAGAATACCTTTCAGCTGTAAAGGGGATCCTATCTCCTGCTTCTTCCAAGTTTCCCTGTTTGGCTTTGTTATTTTCTAATAATGCACTCATGTGTAAGCTAATAATGTGAACAGAGGGAAAATGAAGAGTTTAAAAAAAAAAAAAAAGGCAGAATGAATTAGGGCAATTGAGGTCGCTCTCTTTCATTTTTGCTGGAAGGATTTAGCCCTAGTTTTTACCTTATCGCTTATTACACAATTTATGATAAAATGAGATGTGATTCCATTCTTATTGTTGTGCTATAGCCTATTGAACATGCATATATAGAATTCATTTCAAATTTAAACACTATCTTAATTATAAATTGAATAAAATGGACAACCTATCAGATTCCCTAAATTGCATTCTAACAAATAATTTCATTTTCCATTACTTTTCCACCAATGATATACTGGGCATAACAATGTTGAGTATACACCCTGTTCCTTTACTTTAATTGTGCCAGAGATTTTGCTGTATGACAACTGTTTCTCTGGGCACGTGTGTTGCCATTTGTTCCATAAACTGGTTTTTAGATTTTTAGTAAGGCTATATAAAACCCTCGA
>NW_008795035.1:9821642-9887948 GCF_000699145.1 Aptenodytes forsteri
TTTTTCATTATATTGTTTATACTTTCTAAATAAACTTCTGTGTATTTTAAAATTTCAAATGTATTTCAGCCAAATGCAGTTTGTTACACCTGGCAAAAGATTGATTGTATTTAAAAATAGCCAAACATCTGCTTTTTTTTTAACGTGCAGTTTATAATTTATTTAGATTTTAGTTATGTTTTGTTTGGCTTCAAAGAGCAAATATGCCACCGAACCCTGATTTCTTAAAGGACTTCTGAAAAACTGTTATACTTTCCATATTATTATTTTTATAGAATATTAAATGTGATTTAAATGCTAAATTCGAAGAGGTAAACAACACTAATTTGTTACATTTTCTGAGTCTAAATAAAGTTAAGCCACTTGAGCAAACATTGAGACTTTCATCAGAAGAAACAAAATTGTACCATGAACACATTTGAATGTTACTAATTCAGCATTTTTCTCATGTCATAAAGAAGATTATATTCAAATTCCTCTTCCCTTTAACTTTCTTTTAAAAGTATCTTTTATTTTTGTTTGAATTCCTTCAGCTTTTTCATAGCATAAATTACTTACAGATCCGTGTAGTGTTAAACTGGCAAAAATAAATAAATAAAATACTTGTTGCATCTCAAAGGATATTTCTTCCCTTCTGAAGGCTGCAAATAGGGCATAAAATCTAATAGCGCCTGAGAAATTCTAGGAACAAATTGAAGTATCCCAGCAATGTAGCAGTGAAGATACCTCTGAGCTGTAGAGACAATACTATTCCTCTTTATTTCATATTTTGTACTTTAAGAGTTTTATCCAACACAAAACCTACAATTTTTAGCCATTTTTCCCCCAGTTGAAATGATTTGCTATCACCGTAACTCGATCTGTTATCTCCCAAATAGTTTCAACTGTGTTAATGTGTGCATGTACTTTTTTTTTCTTATCAGGCTCTCGGCAGCATTTGTGATTCATAGCAGTCATCAAAGTGATAATAAACTCATTCACAATACTAACAAACATGGGGCTCCCAGTTATTTACGAGGCAAATTCACTGCAATGCTGGGCAGTGGAACAGGGGAGAATCAAGATGGTGTTGATTGATAAATTGACAGGTTAATTTACAAGTGGATAATAGGAGTTAGACCCAGAGGGAGCGACTGCAGGCCCATGCTCTAGCTTGGTTGCACTGCCATCTGTCTTGTGCCTGGGAATCTGCAGGAGCAATGCAAGTCCGGATCAGACACGCACACCCGCTCCTCCTAAATTAAAGACAAAGACCCCTCTTTACGGCAATTTTAATTTGCTCTCTCAGCGCAGCACAGTGGACACCCCCACTTCTTTACATCTCCCTGCCAGCCAACTGACGTGTACCTACAGAAATGCCGACAGTCTCCCGTTACTTACAATGTTAAGTGTTTCGAAGGTCCTGGAGTACTTTTGCTTTGCTTTTAATTGAGGGGAGAAGGTAAATATTTTTGTAGGTTATAGTAGGATATACAGTTCTGTGCTGTTTGCATTGCTTAAAAAGTGGTTGCGTTATTTTCCATTTAATATCTACCTGAAATATTTTTTTTAAAGTCAGTGGATGAAATAAAACTTATTTTTAACTTATTTTAAGATTAACTTTTTTTTTTTTCTGAAAATATATACATTTCACTGTTCCCTGTCTGGCTGACAGGAACTTAGCTTTGTAGTCAAATATTTCTTCTATTTAGTTGGGAACATTGAATAACTTCTGTGAGTCTTCTCATTTTTGTAATCCCTAGGAGCCATTTTTATGGCAATCAATCACTGTTTTTATGTCATTAAGCATTTAACTAAACTGGTTGTTGGCTTCCCCACAATGACCTGAAATTTCATGGAATTCAAGATCAAGGAACAGTTGCCATTATGTGTCTTTGAAGTTAATGTGTTCCAGTCTTGCATTTTAACATTAAGAAAGTTTTATTGGGAAAATAAAAGGGGTGGTCAGAAATACAGTTTTCTTTTTACAGTAAGTGTTAAACACTGGAAAAAGTGTTTTGTTTTAAATACCTAGCGTGCTTAAACTGCGGTTGCCAAATGTATATCAGCTGCCCTGTGCCTCAAGCACAGGGTGAGCTCGGAACAGGATCTCAAAAACCGGGCGATAGTACGTGCTTATGTCTCCTACCGTTATAGCCTGTGTAAGCAAGCGCGTGTTACGCCTATTGCATGCCAGCTTCTGGGAACACCAGTTCTGCAATACCTGGTGAGACCCTGAATTCCTGGGCTTTCATTCTGCAGCTCAAGATCTGAATGGTTGAAAAGCACAGCACTTGAATGTCTGCTGATGTTGTTTTCTCTTAAAGTGTTGTTAGATTAAGGGGTACCTAGCACACCTCTCAGATCTGGGTTTGTCTTCCTAGTTGCTCCTGGAGCCCCAGTGGAGGGGAGTAGATGCGGGTGGGCTTGCACAGAATGTAAGTTGTTGCAGCTTGTCTCTGGTGAACAGTGGTGATTCGTAATGCTCTAAATGAAGTTGTGAAGGCATTCAGGGGCAAATCCTTTCCTCCACACCTAGCCTAAATGTAGAGGCTTGACGTGGGGGAACTCTGCAGGGAGCAGGGGAAGGGATAAACTTTCCCTTGCATGGGCCATGGACCAGCTTGGCTATAGTCTCCAAGCTACAGGCACCCTCCTCTGTAGTTTTGCCTGTCTGTCAAAGGGTAAATCGCTGGTGGATCTGCATAGTAACAGAGATCCTGGCTCTGCTGTTGCTCACTCCAACCTCCGTGTCAGCAAAGAGGACCCCCTACATACCATCAGAGAAAATAGTGTCCTGATACTGTGCTAAAACTCTTCAGTGAGACAGTGTCGTTTTCTGCTGCTTTACTGATCAGCAAAATATTCTCTCAGTTGCATGAAGCAGGCTGAACTGTTCAGGGACCGCATCTGTAGCAAAACTAACACTTTTTTTAAAAAAAAAAACAGACTCAAGAGATGAAACCCAGTATTTCCTATGCACAAAAACCAGCCAGCCGAAGTTTTAAAAAGATAACAAAAACACAGGAAAGTTGGGCTCTTACAGGAAGAAACTTTAAAATAATAATCTTCCATTCTTTACTGATGAGTTAGGAAGACATTACTGGTATTTATACCAAACAGAGGACTAACAGCTGAATTTAACAGTCTGTCTATCTCTGTCATCCTGCCCACCATTGCATCTGAGCAGTTTTTCTTAACTAACTTGGGCTGATTTTTGTGTGCAGTGATTGGTGAAAGAAATTAGGTTTGTTGCACGGAGTCATTTAGTTAAAACCAGAACCAAAAACAGTGCCTGGGAAGACAGATGCTCATTTACTTTAAACAAAAAAATCTGAGTAACAAAAGAGCCAAGATAATCTTGAAGTATGATCACGGGAAAGAAGAGCAAAGTTTTAAAGCAGCAGGTGCAATGAGGGATCCCATGACAGGACTTTGTACAAGTTAGCATGATACATCCTGATCCATTGCTTTACTTGGTGGGCTTTGCTGGTCTTCCAGCATGGATTTAGTGCCCCCTTCACCTGCTTTGTACTGATTTGGGTCTATTTGTTTTGTGGTAGCTGTCCATTGTGGTACTGAACTGATTTAGTGTTTTGGGTTTTTTTCCCCCCACATCTTTGATTTCTTTTGAGCCATCTGGACAGGGACAGGTTTGTAGGGTCATAGATTATAATAGTAATTAATCTTATAAATTAATTTTAAAACATTCTGATAAAAGTCTTTTTGTAAACATTGAGTAACAATAGTAATGTAATAGGTGAGGGTGCTGTTTGGATCCCGGTTTTTATAATATAATGTGAGAACTGTGAATGTTTAAAAAAAGTGTGTGTATATATATACACATGCGTAAACGTTCCCAATTCTCACATGAGTTCAGGTGGCTGCAGCATAGGGCTACAAATAACATGAAATTAAAAGGTGCAGATGCATTTAAATCCCTCTCTTTCTTGGACACACACATAACCATAGATAACAACAGGTGAGTTACAAGTAGAGAATATTTAGACTCACTGATTTTCATTATTACTTCTTTCTCATTCCATATGTCACATCAAAGCACGGTGGTGTTCTGTTTGGAAAGGAGATCAATGCAAGGAGATAGGACTGATCCTTGCTATTCAAGAGGAGTTTCCAAATTCAGTGGGTGACATAGGATAAAAGTGACCCTGGATTTGCTGTGACTGTTTTCTTAAGTTTAGCAGTCAGACTGCACAAAAAGAAAAAAATGCAGAGATTCTGTCTTTGTGCAAAAACTATTCTCTTAATTGAAGCTTATTTAAAAACTTAGATATTCTTTTCAAATGTAACGTTTGAAGATTGTCTTGACTTGTCTTTATTATTCAGAATCATTTCAAGTAAAAATGCACATCTCTTCTCAGTAAACATATTTTATGAATCAATCCATGCAAATAATGCCTTCTTCAATTGTGCACTTCCTAAAATAACATGTTGACATCAAATCATCCTGTTTTGAAGAGTTTGTAATAATAAATAATAATCAATGCTGCAGACTGAAGGATGCATCAATTATATTTATTTTACCCACAGTTGAGACTCTCTCGGTTGTATATTTTTCCCCAATAATTTTGCACATTTTATTGTAAAGTGTACTTCAGTCTAATTGGCAATGTGGCTGCTGACTGCTGATTGAGACAAAATTACACTTTGCCTGAAACAAAAATTGAGTTCTATTATGTGAAATCTAAAATATTGCCATAGTCTTGCAGGATTATTCTAGAATGTGGTTTATCAGGGACAAAAGAGAATTGAAGAACAGGTAGTGTAAAGAAATAGAACCTGATGCAGAAAATGGGAAAATGTTGCTTGAAATAGAATTCACATCAGAAGGGAAGTAAATTTGGGAGATTATCAACATTATGAAAAAAAAAAACCCCTAGTTTTGAGATTATGAAAGTATTTTAAATTAAACAGATTTTGGAAACAATCCACAGACTATTTCAGTGACTAGAACATTATTTTAACCTTTAGTATGAATATGTGATAAAGAGATTGAAAATTTTAGGCTATTTAGGATCAGTATATTCTCAATAAATAGAATGAGTGTTTCATGGAGGTTTTTGGCTCTTTTCAGAGTTGAAGTACATATTGAATCTGGTATTACGGAAAAGGGGGCTGCAGATTTAATAGCTACGTCCTCAATTATAAAGATTTCTGGGGACATTTTGAGGGGAGAAAAGATCACAGATGTCATCAGAACTGAACAAAAGAAATTCCCTTTCAGAGAGTATAGATTTCCCCTCCAGTCTATGTTCTATTTTGAGCCTTTAAGAAGTAGTATTTGAGCCCATGGGGAGAGACTGCTTGCTAACTTGTAATTTCATATGATTTGAAATGTGGCACCTGCTGGCCTCCTATGTGGGATCACTTAGGAGAAACAGCAACTATCTGTAGGACCGGGTTGTCTAGCCAGTTATCTTGAGCTAAAATCCCTTTTTACATTTGTCTTGCATACATAGCATAGATAGGGGGTTATTTTAGTATTGGCTGCCAATATGTAGATGTAATTTTGGTAAATCTGTTCTTTACCTTAGGGGAGTCAAAGTTCCTGTAGTACCTTATTCAACTAAACCAAATGTTAGAAAGAAGTACCAGATCATAATATTATCTGCTTAGCTCTGTGGAGTGGTGGGCTAAGGTAAGAAAGATGCAAAACAAGTTATCAAATCAGACAAAGGGACCTAATTAAAACATGGTTGCTGAGGTCTACGAAAAATACAATTAAGTTGTAAGCTAAAGAAAATGAGGTGGCAAAGTTAATGTATTTGCCATTTATCTCTTGAGATCTCAGTTCAAAGACTCACTTTCAAATCCTACAGGATCAGCTCTTTCAGATCCTACAGCAGTCCAATAGATTTAAAATTAGATTGGACTCATCCAAAGATATAATGTGTGAATGTAACAAGCCAGTCTGAAAATAAAAATAGCACACTGGCTGTTATTGCTTAACATCTTCCCAGGATGCAGCATTCAGTGTTGCCTCATGGAGACAGAGTAAAATTGAAACAAGGAAATCCATGTGCAAATCACACTTCAAGATATTCAGATGAAATTCTGGTGTTAGAGCAAAAATGTCCTATCTCTGTAAAAGAACTCAGTTTTCTTGACACACCCCGTCCCCTACCCTCCCCCCCGCCCCCCGTTTAAGTAGCCCAAACATCTATATTATAGTTGATTTAATTATACTGCTTAGCTTTGCTGTAGACCAGATGTATTATCTTATTTCCTCAGTATCTTCAAGACTAATTCTTTCTTTCTTTTTTTTTTAATTTATTTATTGCTGAATTGCAGGTCAAGAAGGGGGATTGTAGTCGTAGGATGACAAGAGTGGGACTTAAGTATCTGAGTTCAAAATTCAGGTCTGCCACCCACTTCCTATGTGACAAGACATGTAACCTTCCTGTTCCGTGCGTTCCCAACAGATAAAAATGAAGATGTGTTTGAGCCATGTCATCTGGATGTTCTGAGTTGGGGACAAAAGCATCTTACACTGATTTCATTCAAGCAGTGTTCAGCACAACGGTGTTATTACAGCCATCACCTGGCATGTTTCTGTGGTCAGGCTGAAGTTGGTGTAGGCTTATGGCTTGGCCCATAAAGATATGGGGTGACATTTGTTGCCTACTGAATCATTGTGTCCAACAGCTCACAACCTCGTGGTGTTAGGTGCTGCACTGTGCACCTATCGGGGGGGGTAGGTATTTGGCAATTAATGTTTATCGCTTTTTCAGTGATTTCTGTCCTGGTGAGAAACTGGGCAGAACATATGTCAAGGTAGAAAATATTTCTTTCAAGCAAAGATGGCCCCCCTCCCCCTCTCAAAGATCGGTCCTATTCCAGTTCTTTTATTTTATTCTTCCTATTAGTTTTTGACAGTCTGTGTATGGAGATATTTCTTGTCAAGATGAAAGTCACCTCTCTATCGCTTGCAGTGCTGTCAGTTCCTTTTAAGGAGTTAAGTGCTCTGTGAGTTAGTAGGAACAATGAACCCCACTCATTCTTGCAGCTGTCTGTAAAAACTTATTTTATTATTTTTGTTTTGTGGAACAAAATTAGATGTTTTTAGTTACCTTCCACAATTTGTTGGCACCATGGCTAGGTACAATATTTAAAGCAACATATCATGAATGTGTGAAACTGAACAAATAATCCACAGATAACTCAGTATACCTGAGCCGCCTTACTGTAGTAGCAGAATTGGTTGTAGATGAAAAAAATATATGTATGCCAAACCTCATGTGGGGCAGAGGTGAGAGAACCACAGACTGCGGTGTGGTTCCCACTCTTCCAGCTCGTGTTTCCATGGAAAGTAAGATTTGCATTCTGGGCTGAGGTCTGCCCAGCACCATGCAGCCCTGCAGCTCCAATGGGGAATTCATTTCCTACCCCTGTAGAACCTCCGTTCTTATGAATTCAAACCTAAAAGGGAAATTTTCCTCGTGAGTGACCTTGCACTTTTTCTCCTGTTGCCTAGAGGAGAGCAAGATCAGTGAGCAATGCTTGATGACACACACCATACTCCTGTTCCTTGCTGCCCCTGCATCCCAGCTGCTACAGATTGTAAAACCACATGTCCATAATCAGTGATAAAAATAAATCCTGTACTGGGAGGTGAGTAGTTGTCTTCTGTTGCATTCAGATAGCCCACTTTGAAATGTTGGGCAAGCAGGGGGAAGTGCGTCAGGCATCTGTCGAGGATGCTGAAGTTGGGAGACTGATATTTCAGCTAGGCTGTTGTCTTCGAACTCCAGTGGATATTCGTTATTCCTGCAATTTTCTATGCAGATTGTGCATAAAAAAGATAAAAACAAAACAGCATGTTATTACAGCTAGAGAGAAAAGCTGTATGTTGAGTAAGAAAAAACATTGAACTAGAGTAAGGGCAAGAGGCGAAAGCAAAGGTATGTTCTGTTGTTTCCTTTGAGGAGAGGTGAAGGCAAAGGGGAGATTTAGCAGCTGCTTCTTGTGGCAGAAAATCATCCCTGATTGTTTGTAGAATAGAGGCATATGAGTGTCAAACAGATACCGTAGATCCACAAAGATATATCCTGACCTGCATGCCTGCTGGATGTGCATGTCATGACTGTAATTTTGTCATGGTAAAAATGTCAAAAGTCATGAAAACCTAGTGAAAATGAAAGAGAGAATAGTCACTGGCAAGTTTTGAAGTAATCAAATGACCCTTGCAGACCTGGATCTCTCTAATCTAATTTTCTTAAGGTCTGAAGGGTGGCTTATGCACCTTCTATTAGGCGGTACCTAACCCTTACCTCTTTGAGTCCTCATGTACGCTGGGGCCTTTAGGAATCTCTCTGTGCTAGGTTGTGCTGTACCACCTCTAAGATGGTAATGGTAGAATATGAAATTCCTGCGTTGGGGCCCAGCTGTCTTGTTCCAGTTAAACTCATCGTATTGTTACAACATATCGATCCATTAGCCTACAACCATATTTTCCATCATGGGTGTACTCCGATATCATACATGTCCTGGTTAAGGATGGACAGGTTTGTGGATTGTTATCTGTTTTCTGTGTGTGTGGTTTGTTTTGGTTTTTTTTTTTTAAACAAATTTGGGAGTAACTTTTATACCGATCCTCAGCATTTTGCTCCTGCTTTTTATCGTAAGATTGAAAATCAGATCAAATGCACAATGCACAGCTATGTGGCAAAAAGGAAGGGATGGACTGTGAGTCTCCATATAGAATCTCTGTATCTCCTTCTGACAGGAAAGCTGTCTTGTGTGATGTATCCTCGATCTTCAAATACATCCCTCCAGCTATTAGCCAGGCTGAATTACTTCTTAACTTGTAGTGTATGTTATCTAAACAGGCCGTTTTTGGGCTAGCATACATTAAAACCTCCCTTCACCCTCCTTGCCTGAACCAAACTGGCCGTTTTTCAGGTTCAGATCAGATCACATCAAGCTCCCCTCCAAACATGCCCCCAGCTTCCTCTTTCTCATGCCCTAGAGCTTCTCCCGTGTTGGGAGATCAGGTGGCAAGTTGTCAGCAAAACCCAGCTGCGGCTCATCTTGAAATTCACGCTTGCTCTGAGCTCCCCCATTAGTTTTGCCCTAGAGAGTAGTGGTGTTCGCTGCTAACAGGGGAGCCCAGAGCCATCCGCATTTCTGCCAGCTCTAAGACTTCAGAGGGCTGGAGGCTCTAGTGTAACTAATAGGGAAGTCTGGAAGCAATGGGAGATTTGAACGCAGAGACACAGCCCGGGGCCTGAGCCAGTGGTCTGTCACTACCATTCCTCCTCATGCTGCTTCTAGAAATATAAAGTGGACCCTGCAACCTCAGATGAATAGACCCCCTGTATTGAAGCTGTGGCTTCAGTGAAGACAGTGGCAAATAGATTGCTAATGGTGAAATGTATATTGAAGACAAAGGAACTGGAGAGAAAGGACATGTTAAGAGTGACCTCGAAAATTTGACCTAGTGCATAGGGGAAGGGAAAGTACCAAATCAAAGGACTGCAAGCAGGTTTCTCTGTCGGAAGGCTACCCAGAAACGTGGAACATCTCCTCTGTGGGGCACTGAAAACTACAACAGAGCTGAAGTGTTCCCACACCATCCCGTTGATGGAAGGCGATAACACCTGTTTTATTTTCCCCAAGAAGGCTCAGCTTTCCAAAGACTGGGAAACACAACACTGTGTAGATAGTTTTTCAACAAGAGTATTTTTGCACAATGGGGCAGAGCAACCTTTGCTCAGCTTTGGACAGCCCCTGTGATAACCATCTATGTGAGTATCATCTGTAGCTGTGAACAGCGCCAGACCAAGAAGCTAGTTAGAATAGTGAGAATAGCCCTCTGTTTTGATGTTTTTCCTTAGGTGTTTGTAAAACTGATCCCATCATCTGTTCAAAATGAGTACTGTGAAACAATAACTTGTACGAAAATGGTTAACAGATAAATGAAAATTTACGGTTCAAAGACTGATTTCATATGAATATTATCCTATCATGCAAGTGTTCTCTGGAGCCTATTTGCCAATTGACTGTACCTCTGTGTCCTCTGGTTAAGAAAAAGATGATGTTTTTTGGGTAGTGATGTTTATATTTTGAATTTGAATGTTAAATTTCTTCTTAATATGTCAGAACAGGAAAGCAAAGTCTAAGTAACCTTTCACCACAGTAATAAATTTTTCTGCCAGTGTAATAAGTAATATAATTATAGTTTAATTATCTACACACACATTCAGTGCTTCACCATATTTACACATAGGGTCTACTTTGCTCATGCCAGTTATGGACCAGTTTAAATCTGCCACTTAGTGGAGTTAGTGCTGATTAACACTGATGTAACTGAATAGAATCACACTTTTGTAATAGACTTAGTTCAGAAAATTCACTCTCTTTTGAAAATCCTTTTGCAGATATGCTTATGTGGAGGAAACTAGTGATTCTCATCCCTCTTAACTGAAGTCTGCTTTGAAATCTGTGCATCCCTTCCTCATCTTTCGCGCTCTCTCTCTCCTGCACCCCCATGCCTCTTTCTCCCACTTCTTATAGTTGTAAGCTAGTACCTATGACTGTGCTATTATGCTGTAGAAGTCAAGAATGCGTCAAAAGTTCTGAGTTCTCACTCCTGACTCTCCTTGAGTAACTTACTTCGTTCCTGTGCAGAAAGTTGATTTTCATTGTTGTGTAGAAACCTTCTGTTAAAACAGAAGGACGTCAGCTCTGCATTTTTACACTTTTCCCTAATCATTAATCTGAGTTACAGATGCAAGTGGTTTGTGTGCCAAGGAAAATGGACTGACTCGGTTCCTTTCACATTTGTATTTCATGCTCTTCCTCTTGCACACCACTGTGTCCCTTATGTTCCTGTGAAAACCCCTATAAACTAGAAAACATTGAGCTGAGTGTAGGTAAATCCCTGTCAAGAGAAGGTGATGAAGGACTTGGTAATGCTGTTAGAGTGATAGAATGAGAAGAGGTCAGGCAGGCTGAAAGCGCTCTACCAGCACGGCTAGCATGAAATAGATAGGGAAGTTAATGTGTACTTCCATATGCTACCTGTTCTTCTCGTCAAAGTGGAAAAGGCTTTTCTGCTCATGTTCTATTGCCAGTGTCAATGAAAAATGGTAAATATATGTGGCTGCATGGACAGATACATCCTCAAATATGAATTGCACACTTTAGATATTTGTTTGGTCTGTAATATAAATTCATGCCCCAGAAGATAATAATAATACAGGAAACTTTGTCAAAACCATTTGATGGCAAGACCTTCTTTCTAGTCCTTGAATAATGAGTCTCAAGGGGTGAAAGCATCACATTAGTAAAGACAGTCACTAGTTCTAGACAATTCTTTTTCTGCTGTAAAACTGTCCATCTGTCTACAGAAGACAATGCCACTTGAAGTGACATCTCAAAATCTGGATTTATTAAGAGAAGGCATTTATGTAAATGGACCTTGTAATACAGGAATAACTTTTCAGTTTCCTCTTTCATTATCCAATCATAAGTGACAAGACACTCTTTAAGTGCAAGACAAATTTATGATGCTATCCTGTTGAATTAGAGAAAAATGAGGTTTTATGTTATGGCAGCTTTAGGTTTTTTGTAATTTTTCATTTGTGGACAAGTTTTGCCACTGACAAGGATGCATCTTCATGAGATTGGGCATATCACAGAATGTTGCAGAATTTACTTTATGCTCTAAATTCTTACCTAAGCCCTGGTCAATCTAAATACTAGCATGGGGAAAGTAAACCAAAAGGGCTGTATTCCTCACCTTCTTCCCAAAGTAGTTCTTCCTTGGAAGCCTCCATAAACTTTTTTTAACCTTGTTAACTTTAAAGTTAACTTTGTTAAAGTTTGCTAAATTTCAGTGATAGCGACCTGTATGAAACACCATATATCCCACAAATTTTCATATTTTTTTGTGTTAATCCTGAAACACCTAAAAAAAAAAAAATCCATCTCTTTCCTTGATGTGCATATCAGTCAACTGCTTGCAGACTGGTATAATGGGTTACCTCTTCAAACTATGCATTTTACTTTCTCTTAATCTTCTCTTACGGGCTAAGGTTCAGTGCCCAAGTAGAGGGCAAGAAGAGCCCGTGGCATATGTCTACGTTCATAGTGATGCTATGGCATATGTCTAAGTTTGCCAAAACAGGTCCTAGATTTGCAGATATTCACTACACTGAGTTCTGGGCTGCATTTGTCTTGTATTTGGGTTTGTTCCACAGAGGGGCAAAGAGTCTCAACCCTTGACTACCAGTATATTAGTGTCCTTGTGAGCTCAAGACTGTAGGATTGGACAGCACACTGCATAGAGTGAAGATCCTCTGGTCTGTGGCCTGTGGTCTCAGGCACCACTGCAATGCACATAATAATAACACTAGTACATTGAAAGTGCAGGAAGATGATTACATTTTTTTCCCCTGACTAAAGCTCCTCAATTAGGAGGTAAGCCATTTCTGCTGAAATAAATGCTAAATGACTTGACTTCGCATTTTGTAGTTGGTATGTGTTGAAGTCCAGAGGAGACCTATTTCTGTGCAGAATATAATGTCAGTTTCCCAATAATGATCTCCTGAAAGTCTCCATTTATACAGGAAAATTATTTTACTGCTTTTAAAGGAAGCTGTTGCATTTATGGATTCTGGCAACTTAAATCCACCATTAATGGGAGAGAAGAAGCAATAGTCAGATTAATATACTTTTTCCTCTGTGCATTATGCTGTTTACCTAATCACAAGTTCACAGAGGAAGATAATTCAGAAGAAAATGTATCACATGAATTTTGGATGACAGCCTGACTTCCCATAACTGGCTAACTAACATTAACTCTGTAATTGTATTTCTTGATGGGAAAATTCTAAAAAAAAGTATGCACGATAAAGGCATTGCTTGTTATGGTCTAGCTGACACCTTTCTCAAGATCCTGGAGGGGTAATCACAGGCACTTGGCAATAACGGTGTAAGCCTGACTCGGGCAATGTACTCCATCTCTGTGACTGCTAATGAGTCGCACATCTAGTTCTCATTTCTGCCTTTGTGCTAAAGGTGTGAGCAGATCATAATCATCCCATGTAATATACTGAAAGGGCCTGATCCTGCAAACCTTCGCTTGTGGGAAGGGCTCCAATGACTTGTCAAACTGGACGTCACCTGTGCTCATATAAATAATAGCTTCAGGACTGGCCTGATGTTTGCAAGAGACATTACTTCCTAGTTGTCCAAGTTTGTGGTAGCCGTTTTCCTGTTTAAAGGAAAAGACCATTCCTTCTTTTCCTCCCTGAAATAATGCCTTGATGTAATTGTTTCTAAAGCAACTTAAAATTCTGCCATTTAAAACAATCACTAACTGTTGTCTCATGTTAGATAGCAGGGAACTGTCTTGCTATATTTTGATACGCTTGATCTTCATTTATATCTACTCAGAAACTATTTATGCTGTGGCTAAAGGGGAACATACAAAGGACTGAAAAAATAAGTAAGGACCCTTTGACAAACTCAAGTGAGAGTGCGTCACACCTGACACTTTAGTCCTCAAAATAAATAGTTGATTAGAAATAATTTTTGTGTACAGGTGAATTCTTCTGGACTAGTAAACCAGCCTTGTGTATGCTTGTGTGCACGTGTGTGTGTAGTGTTGTTTAAACATCATCTAAAATATGATAAGCAGTGAATAAATTAAGAATCTGTTTCTTAAACAATGCATATATTTAAACACAAAATTAAGTTGTGTATATTTTGTTGAGATTAAATATGGAACTGTTTTTATCAAGTAAGCATAGGCTCTTCCATTCCCCCACCCCCTTTCAATGCAGTCTTTCTAATGCTGATTTTTTTTTTTCCCTTCATTGACATTTCTTTCAGAAAAAGCATGGATACTTGTCCATGCCTATACCCCTTGTCATGCACCTTCATTTCTGGGTTCTGTTCAGCTTCTTACCTATAGCCCCAGGCATTGCTGTCTGCTCAATAGTTTCCAACCCCTGTAAAGAAGAAACAAGATGACGTATTACTTTTTAAACATAAACCACACATGACTAAGACCCAATAATTCACTCGTTCCTGCTAGGATGCTGAATGATTAAGTCTGACATCAGTCAGTGCCAGTAGTGTATTTTTGATAAACCACAGTTGTCTGCTGCATACTCCAACATCTGTATTTTTCACACCAGAGGCATCTGTCTTATTCAAGAAAATGAGAGACATGTAGCACGCTGCTTGTGCAAGTAGTGAAACTGATAGAAACTGTACCAGTTATCATTCTACATAGAGCTCCTTTCTTCAGTGATAGCAAATGACATATTTGGACCACTTTTTATAGAAACCATTTCAGGGAACATACTTCTGTGACCTACTATGAAACTTGTGGAGATCCATCGTCAGCTCCAATAGCATCTACAAGTGGCAGAAAAAAGAACCCAAGACTTAATTAAGTTTGCCATTACTATTTATCATTATGTAAATATTTTACTTTTCACACACCGTTATATTTTGATGTCTTTAGAAATTTAATCTACTGAAGGAGGTTTCAGAAGTCTGTTCTTTGCAAACTACAAAACTGGTTTTATTATATGGCGTAAAATGTCTCTATACTGTAAATAAATACTTAAAAAGGTAAATTTGACCCTGGCTCTTTACCAGTGGTGTAAGAAAAATTACACTTATTTATATCAGAACTGAAGTTGGACTAATATTCTTTGTGAAAATCATCATTCTGATCATGATGATTTTGTTCACATTTTCTGTCTCCGTATCATAAGTCATGGATCATAAATCACTGAAGTTTTATTGATTTTATGCCTACAAGTGCAAAGTTACAATTGTCAGAAGGCAGGTATCTCTTTCTCCCAATATGCTTCATATGTGCAGTAGCAATATCTTTTTACCAGACAACCTCATTGCTATTTCATATTTAAAAAAAAAAAATTGTCAGTATTTAATATTCCTAATCCATCTTAATTTAAAACAGACTTCCAAATGTGACCTCCTGGAACAAAGGTGAGAAAGAAGAGGTGCTAATCTGACATTCTTGTGTTAGCAAAAACAGAATGGGAGCAAAAAGAAAAGATTTCTTATATTAAAAAGTTAAAAATCAAAAAGTCATAATGCTGTGACTTAGCAATGTTACCTCTAGCAGTGCATTTGCAGCTAGTATTTAGCAGCATCAGCACTCTATCTCTAAAGGAGATTGTGGAAAGCGGTCTTTTTCAGGTTTTACTGTGAAGGGAATGTTTGACTTTGATCACAGTTAAAATGACGGCATACTCGGTAGACGAGATACTGCGGATAGTTAGAAAAGGCAACTGCTTTGGAGTACGTCCTTTAAACTCTGATGGATCAGTTAATTCTCCAGAATATTTACTGGGAGAAGTCCTAAAAGGGTTAAGAAGCTGCTATAAGAAAGGCTAAAAATGATAGACTGGAAGAAAAAGAGGCAGTAAATATTGAAGGATATAAAAAAGCAGAGGAATGTGGCTGGGGAATAATAAAATAAGAGAGAGAAGTTAAACCAGTGACCCTTGTCGGCAGTGAAAAGCGGGAGATTAGAAAATGTTTCATGCTAATTTCCATGGAGATTTCTTTAATTTATCGAAAATTACTTTCTTCTGCTTTGATTTGTCCAACTGCCTGCCCCCTCGCAGCTTTTTCGGGGTGGTCCTACCCGTCACACCATGCTGAATATGGGCCTCATTTGCCCCCACACTGGGCCAAAGCGTCGTGAGATTACTGAAGCGTCTCTGACGTCTCTATCAGCTTGTGCCACCACAATGCCCTATTCCCTCTTTTTCTCTTTCTCTCTCTCTCTCTCTCGCCTCTCCCCTCCGTAACAGAGTCTTAGGATTCCTGTCACATGATGGCTTCATCGGGGGCCCCTTGCTGAAGCGTTTTCACTTTTCTCCTGATCCGTTCAGCTTGGTTCTCTCTGCTGCCTGGCATATCAAAGGAGATTTGTGGGTCATTGAGCCATGGACGCAGAATATAAAGTCATCAGCCTGCCTGGCAGCATCAAAACAACAAAAAAACCCCTCAGCCATCATTTACCATCTTCATCCTTCAAGTGGCAGGAGATTGTTAGTCTCTCTTACAAATGTGTATTGAAAGGATTTAATTTCTAAAGGATAATCAGGATGTAGAGGTACCAGCTAAAAGACCTTAAATATTACAGTTCCTTATAGGGCACTTCGGATTATAGCATGATGTTGTAAGATGAAGAAGCCGCATGTATCTCTGATTTTAAAGACACAGGCTAATATTAATGACAAGCTGGTATTTTTGCAGAATAAGGAAGTAATTTGCCTAACATCTCCAACCTTGTCACAGATAATAAATGGATGTATTTGATTACAGGCATTCTGGGCCAGTGGAAATTGATATTGTTTCCTCAGTCTAGGCTAGCTGCGGATCCCATCCTGACTCTTTATTTGGGGATGCAAAGAAAGATTCATTACAGTAATGTTGCTAAATGTAGCCATTACCTTCGTTTGAATCATCTCTGCCCAGTCCCTTTCTGAGCACGGGGGGCTATTTAGCACGCAAGTGAGTGATCGTGGTAGGAATGCCAGGATTGATTCTGTATCGCATCAAGTATCCTAAGTGTTACAAGGAATGATGGCACCCAGTACATGCAGAAGGTGAGGAGTACAATACAGCAGCAAGGTTAGAAATATCTGTCTTGAAATGTCCATTGTACCTCAATTAGAAACAAGTTCGTCTGAAGTGGTTTGGAACTGTTGGGGGCTCTAAGCACCTTTTAAAAAGAGTTCTCGTTAGTCTCTTCAAAATCAGTCTTTAAACCATAGTCTTAAATGTCTCCCTCAGTTCCCTCTGGACAGTGAACTTGCATATTAAAGACCTTATTTATCCTGTAACTAAGCCTGCTATGTATTCTGCTAAGCTTAAGGCTATTGCTGCAAGGTGACTCACCTAGGTCGATTGATTTACTGGGAGGTATTGTGGTCTGGGGCAATGGAGATTTGGCTGTGTCGGCCTAAGGCACACGCTGCAATAAGACTGCTGTAAGGTCCTAGGGAAATAATCCTGAGGGAAGATGGGTAATGGATGATGCCACAAACATTGGAGGGAAAGTCAGAGTGATACCAGGAATTCATGATGGCTGCTGAACAAATTCTGACAAACTAGAGATACTGTGACCCCTCTAACCATAGCTTTGTATGTACTTGACAGGCAGGAATATCGGCGATTCTCCCAAAATCCCAGAGCAGGGAGATGTACATAAAAACATAGTCCAAACCCACAAACCCTATGCTGGATTCACTGCTATTGTGGTGTGTCACCTACTATCTTAAATACTTACATCTCTTAAATCTATTTACCTCTTGTGTCTCCTCTGATGCAGCTGATGGACCAGCAAAGTCCCCTAATATATAACTATATCTCTGCACATTTCCTATACAAATAAAAGTTGCCTTTTTTTTTTAATATATATAAACATCCCTTGCCATGAGTAAGTTTGCTTTTTGTGTCTGTATTGGCTTTCTCATTTCTATATAACTTGGTCTGTCACTTAACGTATTCGTGCTTCCCTTTCTAACCATCACTATCCCTGTTTCCTCTTGTATTTAAATCTTGGCTACATAAATGATTTTAAATTCCCTCATGATCAAACATGATCATGCAGAGCTTGAAGTTAGAGAGAATGTTAAGTGTTCTCTAATTAATTGCATAAATGTGGAATGCAAAAATTAAGTGTTAACTGCTAATTTCTCTGTGCAGTAGGCTTCCTCAGTATGTGCTGCATTATAACAACTCACATGCGCTTGGGGTACTAACTATTAAAAATTCATGTGACACTTGTTTTCCAAGGGTGAACATGTTTCTACTTTCCTTTAATGATTCTAAAGTTTGCTAATGTATTAATAGCGGACTGTCTAGAACACAATTTTGTTATGCCTATTGTCTATATACTTACCTTTTTCCCTTTAGTTGCATGTGCAAACATACGTATAAATGTGTACTGTATCATGTTAGTGTACAAATGAGAAATAAACAACACTTACACAGCTATGGGTCATTACTTAATTCATTTGAAACATAAACGGCACACTATTTAGAATAGTTTACAACTGTTACACACCTTTCTTTTTCAAAACTGACCAATTACAATGACTGGTCTGTTTGATTTTTAAAAGGCAAACCTTTGCAGTATGTGCCATTTTGTTACTTATGTTAGAAAGGAATGCTTTAATCTCCTTAGAAGTTAACCTTAAAAAGGAAACATCTACCCTATTGTGGTATTGACCTTGTTCTAGTAAATTGCCATGTTTTCCTTTACCTACATTGCAATATCAGTGTGAGATGTTTACATCAAGGATAAGGTTAAATGTTTCTTTTCTGAGGTCACTTACTCTAGTTCTTTCTATGTATATCTCTGAAAAAAGAGAGCAATCAGACTGACTAACAAAGCAACCTGCGAGAGCTGTACCAAATGCATCGATTCTTTTGTGTAAAAGTTACCCTCACTTTGACATTCTTGTCTGGACGACACTCAAAATGCAAAGCAAGTTGTGGTTAAATCCAGTAAGGTTTTCACAGAAGCTTATGAAAACTTCTATTTTACATGGTCTCCACATGTGAAACTTGAAACTGCCCAAATTTGCCCTAAATCTTCATACATTTTAAAGAGTCTCTTGAAGACGTTAGGTATGGTTTCAAGTTTGAACTGAAACCTCCAAAAAGATGAGCTTTGCACTATTTTCTATTTGATTTGGAAACCAATTTATATTCTCTGTGGAAAACAAAGGAAGTGGGAATTAGTAGACAAATTGATTTGGTTTTTGTGAAAATTTTGAGTGTCTGAAAGTAGTTTAAAAAGTTTGAAGTTGCTTCAAGTTCTCCGGAAGAACCCAGACTTTGCACGTTATCTACATCAGATTCATTGCAGATCTATAAAGGAAACAGAAAAGATATGTTTATGGAGCAACTATTATCACTTTGTTGCCCTTGAAATGAAATTTTACATGCAAAGTATGCTAAAGCAACTTTTTGGTGAGATATTCAAGTATTTACCCTGGAGAGGAAATCAGGCTGAATAGGTCTGTGTTGGACTTCAGTTTTCTAAAACAGTGCTGAATGTTCGTACCTGAATTTCAATTTCCATACGACAACCGCGTATAAATACAGAAAATTCCAGCTCTTTTAGGTGCCTCTCATTACAGAAGACTTATTGAGATATGCCTGAATAATTTGGAGTAAACCTTGTGGGAGCACAAAATCAAAAAGACACAGCCAGAAATCAGAAAGTCTGTTGATATCAATGAATCTGGATTTCTTCCGGCGAAGATTTAGACAATGCTATAGTGTTTAGTAGACCTTATTTTTTTCCCAGAGCACAAAACCAAACTGGAAGACCAAGAATTCTGAATTCAATTAAGGTAACTTAACACAGTAACAGGAAACTCTTTTCATATGCATTATTTTTACTGCATTAAATATTTCTCATGCCCATTTTCCACATCATTGTGTTAATACTTATATAGGGTGGCAGCTCACCTTGATGAAAAAGGAAAGCATTTATGAAAATGGAAGATTTTATACCCCTCTTCACTCTACCCCACCCATTGATCAGTTCTAATTATTTTCGTAATGTAGTCCCAATAAAGATCATAGAGTAATGCAGTCAGCATTTGTTGAACCTGTAACTTTAATGAAATGTAGTACTGTATTATCCCTACAGCTAAGCTGAAATCTCATAGGAAAATATTGTTAAATGATAATATTCTCTGAAATATGATCTAAAAAAAATACATTGAAGGTTGTGTATAAAGGCTCTTGCAGCATACCTATGCCAGCCTCTCTTTCTCTACATGCATTGTGGGCTGACATAAACACAATTAAATGAAGTATTTACTTCCTTTGGGATCTTAGTATAGCAGCAGTTAATAATAGAGCACTGCATTTCATTAAAATTTTGGGTCTGAGGCTGCAGAACTTAGATATGGAGAATATCAAATGGAATAGCCAGGAGAAATAGTCAGCGGAACTTATTACCTAGAGCACTGCCTCCGTGTGTTTTATGCATAATCATTTCACCAATTATTCCTAATTTAGTTGATGAGTTGACTTAATTTTTATTTTTTTTCTTCTAAAAACAGCTAAAGAGCTTTAGCTGTTGTTTTGTGCTTCTGCTTATACCAGCTCCATTTTAGAGTCAAGATGTTTGATTTGGAGAAGCATGTTGTCTCTCCCTGTCCCTTACCCTCTCGGACTTGTGTGTGTGAAACGTGGGAGAGAAGGCGTCTAGGACTTCCTGACCTGCAAGGCGCTGCTTCATAAGGACATGATTGATAGTAACGTAGGAAGGCAAGATAGATTCAGGGAAGTGGCTACTGGTGCTCCAAATAACTTCTGTAGTGGAGTTTGAAGGGTTATTGCAGTACAAGGACTTTAGTAATAACCAAAGAATATATCTGCTGGAGAGGAAAAAGGGTTGTCACCTCACAGTCTCTCTGCAAGGAGCCTGTTATTTACTAGGGTTTTACCAGAGGGAAAGGACGTAGGACCGCACAGTAGTAAGCATGAATATTCTGCTGAAAATATCACACCAGAAAGAGTAGAGATTGGATTCTCAAATAAATGGTAGCTTTTCCTGTCATACCTGTGGGGCCAGACTTGGCCCATGGCAAGTAGCATGTGTTTATATCTTGCCCCTGTCGCTGCAGCCTCATCTGGGGAGCCGCAGCTGGGGGTGCAATCAGCATCAGACTCAATAAACCCAATGCAGCAAAATACTTGACGTTTTGTGTGTGATTTTCAATTCCACACAAACTATTTCTACCGAAAGTCAAGAAATGAAAGTTAAGAATGTCCTTAAGTGCCTTTCCTGGGTTTATTTTATTTATTTGATCTATATCAAAAGCATTGGAAAATAAGTTTATCTGCATTGTTTGCAGGAAAGTAAGTTAGGCCAAGTATGGTACTACATTTGGCAAAAGTATTCTTGATTAAAGAGAAATGTGTGATGTCAGAATAATGACATATGTCAATCACTGAAAAGTCTGAAAGTTTTAGGACTGCATTACCAGAAAGATGTGTAATGCAGCTAACGTGATAGCTGTGGAAATTCTTATTACTTATTGTGTCCTACTATGTATATTATTATGGTCTCATGTTTCTCTCTCTAAAATTTAGAACAATAGATGGTTGAAAAGTGCAAGTCAGTAACTGAGCATACAGAATATTTGATGTTTTTAATGGCAGCGAGGCAGATGAGTGAAGCAGGAAAAAAATGAATTTGAAACCCTTCGAAAAGTTTATTCTGTGCATTTCATTGATTTTGAGAAAAAAAATAATGTAAGACTGTGTACTCATGCTGGTATAAGTCTGAAGTAATTGCAATAAAAGAACAACCTGCATGTGATTTAAATTAAATATAAAAAGAATTACTTCTAGTCCCACATTATTTGGGAAGATTTCAATTAGTGTGTTTCCTTTGTCAGTTTGAAACATCAAACCGTAACATTTTTTTCTCTCTTTTGTTCAGGTTCTGTGCTGTTTGTTAGTTGCATGCAATAAAACATTCTTCTTTGCATATTTAAATGTGAAAAATACAAATAAAAAAAAAAGTAGCTTTGACTCTGGAGAACTTTTTTAAAAACCAGCCAGTTTTCTGAGTGCCCCAAAGGCAGCGAAGGAATATGACAAAGCTGGCAAACCTGAAGCCCCTCAAGAAAAAGAAAAGTTGAAGTTATTCCAGCTGCAAAGCCTGATCCCAGAAAACTAGGGCAGTATATTCGTTAAGCTCCGCTCTTGGACTGACCAAGGAAACTTGAGATTTATTGTTTTGAACTTTAGCTCTCTTGGGTTGGTGCTCTGTGTCCCTGCCTAGGTGAACGGAGGCCATATCCATAAATCAGATCTTACTTGCGAAATGCAGTGTGTCACAAACCTTCCTCTCAACAGTAGTGATTTCTATTCTAGTGCTAGCTTCCTCAGTGCTCTTGCATACTTGGCTTGCTGAGAAGCTTCGGTAGAGATCACTTGTCTGTAAACAAGGAATTTGGCAGGAACTCAATCCCTTTCAGCAAAGTTTTCATGATATATTATTACCCATAAGGGAACTTCACTTCCTTTACTAGAAGAGTGTGGCATCTCATTTTATTCAGTTCTTGTCTTCTTTCTGTCCTCTCTCTCTCTCACCATTTACATATGCTGTTGTCTCTCAGCTTTCATGGGAAGATTGCTGTTTCAGAAGATTAAGATGAATCTAATTTTATGTTTCAAATCCACATAAAACACGGATAGTTATGGAAGCTTGGACTCATTGTGATAGCAAATTCAGCCTCGAATGCCCTGCAGGGAATTATGTCTTAACATGTTGTATCTCTTTTTCAATGCCTGCAAGGCTATTTCTTCATCACCATGTAAACTGCATGGTGGGGAATGCCAACAAAAAATAAGATGCATTGGAAGATAAAAATTCAGTGTAAATAAGGTGTAAGATAGACAGTAAGCTACAAATGGCTTGTTCTATTTAAACCTACTGGGTGGAAAACAGAAATGAGGGACACATTTCTGATTATCTCAAACGAAAAAAAAAGTCTATTTAATATTTGTTGATGGTATCAGTAATATGCATTGGAATTCAGCTCGCTGGCATCTGATGCAGTTAAAAAACACAGAAAATACACAATATAAACCAGCATTATATTTGTATGTGATGGTAAATGTTTGTTTCTAGCACAATTCCCTTTGGGAGAGATGGGGGATGGGAGATGGTATGTAATTCTGCTTTTTCATTTGCAGCAATCACTAATTTCAGATGAGTTGTTAGACCACACGTGAGTAATTTTCCTAAACAATGGCTTCAATTAGTGGTCAGATCCAGCTTGTTGGTGTTTTAGGCTGTTTTCTCACCCTGGTCTGTACAATAGACATTTTGCAGATGTCATGCAGTGTTCTTACAACAGCTGTGTGAGATTTCCTTCTGAAGAAAGTGTTCAAAAAAGGGAAGTTGGGGGGCCCATTTGCAGAAATGCATGCCTGTGTTTGAATGTTTAATTACAGAGATTGCTAGGCAAGGCTGTTGCTGCCTGCCACCACTTAGCACTTACACAGAGGGCTGAGTGAGTAGTGGGGTAATGTGTTTGAGAACATGTTTGTTAAGACCAACTTGCAATTCATTCTGGCTGTCATTATTCATAAAGCTGGATGGGATTCTTCCCCGCACGTGCACACATGCACAAAAAAGGAGTTTTCATCCCCAAAAGGGAGAGAAAATGTATCTTTGGACTTTAGCAAAAACAATTATTTTTTAAAAATATTTAAAATAAGAACTAAGAAGATAGTTAAATATTTTAACCAGTTCTGAAGATGTAAAATGTTCTTTTTCACAAATATTTACAGCTGGGTTTTGACTTTCTTGGGAAAGAGTAGAGATCACTTCAGATGGAACTTCAGCACAGAACAGTGCAAATCCAGGGAATGTGAAAACATTTAGGCAGGATCCCTAGCTATATGAATGGGGGAGGTGTGGCTTATTAATATGGATCTATGTATTTATGCTTAAATTAGTGTATCTGAGGGAACAAATGACTTTGTGCTGGACAGGCTATATACACAAAATTACTTCTCTTGTGACAAGAGAAAATGGAACATAAAATCTAATAGACAATAAATCTGGTTTATATCTTCCTGTCTCTTTAATCAGGAAAGAATCTGGCTATTTTTAACTATAGGGTCCAATTATAAAGTGAAATGTAATGTTCTTTCTTTATCAAAAGTATAAGGAAAAGATTTTTAAGGGTCAAATCCTTAGCCAGTATAAATTAGGGGACTGTGTTGATTTGTACCAGCTGAAGATCTGGCTTTACATGTCCTTAAATTTTCAGATTTGTCTAACTCCTGAAGTGTGTGTGTGTATGTGCATCTCTCAAAAAGACTCGTTTTTTTCCAATTATCAGCTTATTGTTTGGAGGCAGTAGATTGTAAAAGACACTGTCAACTTCCAGAATGTCTCATAGATGCATTTTATCAAATTTATTGGTGTGAGTAATATTGAAAACGGTGTTAAAAGTCATAGGTCCACAGACCTGTTGGTGGACCTTAATCAACATAGAGCTGTTGATTAAGCAAGTGTAAATTAAAAAGATGTTAGCAAGTTGGTAACTGGATCATGGAAAAGTAACAAAGAGGGGACTAGAGAAAGGGGTACGTGGCATGAGAGGAAAGACCAAACCAGGTACATTCTGCTTGCTCAAGTGCTCTGATTGTCACTGGCTATTGGGCAGCAAGCAAAAGATACATGGCTAAGTATTCTTTTTTAATAAAGATTTAGGGCAAGCAGTTATGTCTGCTAAGTGATGTGTGCAGTAATCATGATTTAAAAAAAAATGTTAAAAATATGTATATATCAAACTCCAAATATCTCCTTACTCTGTAGCCTTATCACAACACACTGCAATCAGTCGTATCGGATCTCACGGTGTGAGCAGCACTGATAAGCTCAGTTCTCCAATATGATATCTCCAAAAATGCAGAAGAGCGAATAGTAGCTTCGCTGAGTCACTTGGTAGCACTTTCTTTGCCTTAGCATTAGTCCAAAACACAGGGCGACTGTTTTCTGCTGGAGGCATTTTTTTTTTTAAAGATGATGTGCTTGAGTGCTCGTGGCTATTAATGATTCCCTGACGCTTTTCATAAGAGCCTTAGCACCATCTCCATTCCACCAGGTAACCTGTGCTCATCTGGAAAGCTACCGCTCACTTCCTGAGGGTACAGCTTTGCAGATGCTGGCAGCAGGGCAATCTCATTAGCAGGCCCACGCCTTTGAAATTGGCTCCCTATGTATATACACTTAAGTGTGAATCTAATCATCAGTTGAGCTCTAAGAACTTGTTCTCCCCGCAGCCTGTATCAGGAAGGCTGGTGTATTTTTAATCTCGTTAGGACAATTCAGGTTTCAATAGAGGCAGCTAGATGCCCTGGTGACGAGTGCCCTATATTTAGCCATCATTGTAATAACAGCAATTGTTTTTATTATGCCTTCTGAAGTTTCAGTAATAACAAGAACTGGAAAATTTCAAGACAGAGCCCATTCTTGTGGTTTCCTGACCACATGTCTTTGGGACACGCTCAGCTGAGGCATTTGCTAAGGTCCTGTCACCTCTGAAAATTTGCCTCATTCATTAAGAGGGTTCAAAATAGTTTGCTGGCATTTTGATGCTTTGTTTAAGGAGGTAAGAACTGGGAATAAAAGAATGTTATTTTCTACTGATGAATTTTGAGCAGGCTACACACCCAAAGTACTTTCAGTCCCGTTTAAGGGCATAATTCAAAGGACCAGCAGAAATCCTTTGTCCCAGTTACTATTTTATGATACCAATATAACTTTCAGACGTTTACTGTTTACTGTGAGGCCCGGTACAGTGGATACACCAGCACAGGCAAAGGGTATTCTTGAGGCCTGGGCCGTGACAGCAAGCCTTCAGGTGAAGTGTGGAAGGCGTTCCTGCTCCCTTTTTCCCGGCTGTGTACTGTCGGCTTCTTGGGCAACTGGGGATCAGCAGCAGTATTTGCAGAAGTACAGGTACACCTTAGCAAGGAGAAATCATGTGCAGGCTGTCAAGAATTTCTCCAAAATAGTTGAAACATACCAAATATCCTGGAGTAATTTCATTTGCAGAGGTGAGCTAAGTTGCAGACAAGTTTTTACAAGAAATTTTATAATTCAGTTGGTCCATCCATAAAATCGACTATGCTTTTTGTATGAGTGTAAGAAATGAGCTTTTGTCTGAAAAATGCTCCAGGTTTTCCTAGCCCAGCCTACATGTGCTCTTACAGAACACCATTAATAGTGTTGTTCTATATATGCAAAGACAGGATATGGGTTTTTTCCATACTTTTAGCAAGTGCCACTTAAAGTTTTGTAGATGGAGCCGGAGCCGTGGTGTCTAGGAGGCCAAGCATTCTGACAGGCTTGCTTAAGTGCAGCAATTCAAGTTTCATAGCTAGCTACCCAAGGGGACTGTGTACTAACAGCATCCTCCTATATTGGCGCTGTATGTTGGGGAAGTCACAGGAAGTCTAAATGAACTCGCCAAATACCCTCGGGCCCCAGACCTATATGGTGGCATCACTGCTGAAAAATAATAAAAATGATGCTAAAAAGTACTATCCCCGGTGAACCAAATAGTCAATAAGGAACAGGATCTGTGCAGAATTGATTGTATTCATAGTGAGATTTTGTCTACTTATAGTATCAATTAGAGTTGTATTAATAGGTATAATTTTGACTTTACGCTGGCATTAATTTTAATGATGAAGGTTATCAGTCAAAAAGTAAAGCAAAGATACTTGCTATAATGATTTCATAGTCTGGGCCTTCCATAAGTTAATGCAATGCACTCTCTTTCGAATGGATCGTCTGCTTAGAAACAGTCTAGCAGCTTGTGTCGGATCCTGTGTGACACTGTGGTGGCTCTAGGCCATCCACTTCTCTGAGCAGGGACAGCTGTTTGTTCCACTTAAACTGCTATTGTTTTCATGTGAAACAGTATAAGCAAAGGCTCTCAAATAACATGCATGTTTGTGTGCTGGAAGGGGCAGGTGTAAGATTTTCTGGAGAAAAGCTGGGTGCATTGGGGTATCAGATTTAACGCAGGAGGACCATAATGCTCTTGCATTTAACTGTACGTGGAAGTCAAATATGTATATGCATAATAGATTAAAGCAATGCATGTGCCCTGTATGTAAAGTTCCTCACTAAATATATTCTGGCTCTGGTCTGCAGTCTGTGGTGCCATGTCCTAAAAGACTCTAAAAAAATCAGTCATGTAGTTCGGATGTGACACTATGAGAGCACGACCATACGGTCTCCAGACCATGCCCGGCTCATGCACGTCCGCTCGGGCCTCAGCTTTACAAAATGTATTTGTGCAGGTGAAGGGAAGGAATAAGGTGCACTGACTATCTGTGACACAGATTGCTTCCACTGAAGAGCTGATATAGATTTATTGACCTTGTCTGCATGGTTGGGAAAAGAGATGATGACAGAGTTTGTTCTTCTCGTGTGAGTAGAGTGGGTTTTTTGTTTTGTTTTCTTACTTGTTGGCTCTTCTGAAGTGCAATATAGGCAAAGTCACATACATTTTACAGGTAGACATGAGTTCTTGCAATAACAGGGAACTAGAACTTCTAATAATATATGTTGTCCTCCTTCTATGCTTGGTAACAATTTGAACTGTCAGAGGTGCTCACAGGATGGGTTTCAACAGGAGGATTAGGGTCTGGTTTATAGGCGATTGTTGATCTCCCTGAAATTGTGTCTGGTTTTGTCTGTGTGACTGGAACAATTTGTCAACAAAACATGGCAATGCCACAGGAGGAGATGCGTGCTGGCAGTGGCAAAAAATGTTTATTATTAGAGTCCACAGTTACAGAGCTTGTATAGCGACTTGGTATTGCATGAGGATTTCCTCTGCACAGTGTTCCTGGAGTTTGGCTTACTGGAACGCAGCACGGGGCAACACGCAGAAGCACACGGCAGGCTCCTCACTGCGGTCTGTGGATCAGATGTTTGCAGCCTCTTCTGTGCCCTGCAAATGCCTCACTTCTGATGATACGTTTTGGCTGCATTTTTGTTTTTTTGAAGGAGGAACCTGTGAGTTTGTGAGCTTTTAAAATCCAAGCTCGGCAAATTCTCAGCTGAAAACACTGATTTTTTTTTTTAAAGTGCATTAGACACTGTAGCTCCCCTCCCAAATGAAATCCAATAAAGCAAGCTCTGTTTGAACCCCCTGCATGGGGTTTTTCAAACCAGAGTACACATGATTTATACGATATTATAACAGAAGAAAATAGGAGGTTATTTTAATGAAATGGGAATAGAAGAGAATGGAGTTTGGTTTCAGATGTTGTATGCATTGTGAGTCATCCCAATGCTTTTATGTTAGATTCCTGAGTTACACCAATCAATGAAATTGGCCTGTGCTTTTCTCTCCCTTTCTTCATTTAAACGTCAAAGTGAAATTCAAAGGCTTGTGCAGAACTACTTGAGTCATTCAGAAGATCACTGCCCCACTGGGGATTCTTTTTGTTTCAGCACTTGAACACTATTGGTTTTATTATCTCCATTCAGGTTTTGTGATTATTCTCATACATAGTCTCCTAACAGTCATTAGAGATGCAGACAGAGAAGGAGTTCTGCCTTTGCATTGCATGAATAAATATAAATACTATTTTGTGACTTGTCAACAGTATCTACTAGTGACGCAATGTAGTAGCATATTCTGGGTACTAACAGCCCCATTTGTGAGATATTAAGCCCCCGTCATTCCTGTTGGTTTCACTGGCATTAACAATTCTCAAGACCAGATGGTTTTTCACTACACTGGAAGATACAGAGAAACAATAATAGTGATGATCAATGAACTTACAAAGTGTTTTAGCTCAGCTCCACAACAGCCACTAATTACTTCAGCTCTAAACTTGCTTAAGGTGTGGTTCCACGTTACAAATCTTTTGATGGCAAAGCTGGTTTAAGTTACTGTTGCTCTTATTCGGGCAAGTTTAGGTCTTTTTGAACCAATGCATGGTCCAGATATGTGAAATGGTCTTTTTTTTTTTTTTTTTTTAAGTGACATTCTATAAAGGATTCCTTCAGCATGAGTAAGGGAGTTACTGGGGAGCAGGAAGAACAGCAGGGAAGGAGGGAGAATAGAGTGGGAATCTCTTAAACCAGCTCTTCCATTGAAGCATTCATAGCAAGGAAATGCAGAAGAAAGTCAGTGCTTAATTAGAGACCCTGGGGGTTTTTTAATGCACTTAAAGTTGCAATTTTTTTTTCAAAATTTTTTGTGTGTGTGTGTTTTGTTTTTTTTCTTTTAAATAATACAAGGTTGGAATTGCACTCGGATATCCTGGATTTTGGTAACTTTTCATTATCACCTAATTTACAGTCTGCTCAGGTTATTTAAAAGTTGCTTCTTGCCTAATTTATAGACTCTGAAGGACTACATAGCCTGCTGATGAAGAGCTCATTCAGGAAAACAAACAAATGAAAAAAAGTGATAATGTCCCACAACTCAAACCAAATTAAAATCTTACTGTAATATTTTATAAAGTTAAGCCAATAGTTTTAATGATAAGAGATAGATGCATGTGCAAGTCTGAGCCACTTCAGCTACTGCTGGTGGTTTCTGGTAGTGGTTTATGCGGGAGCAGGTGGGGAGGAATGAAAGGCTGCTTTGTATTTCAGAATGTAAAGCAGACTTGCTTCTGGTTCTTCTCTGGCACTAGTGTGACATCGTCTGGGTGGTCTTCCCATTGCTCATCAATGTAATATCAGATCACCCGTAAGAGACATCTCTTATTTAGTTCGCAGTTGTATTTGAGACAGATGAGCTTGGCAGGAGAAAACATAGGCAGCGGTGCCGAGTTTTGAATTTGACTCTGAGAAACTGCATTATGTTTTCCCTGAGGTAAATTCTGGTTTTCAGGTCCCACTTCTAACCGCTGGGAAAACCCTGTCTCCTGCACAGTCAACCTCCAGTTAAACAAAAGTTTCAATGGAACATAACAGTCACAAGTAGGATGGAAATTATCAAGTCAATGGAGAAAGGGTAGTGCGGGAACAGAAAACAGACCACTGAGCTGATTTAGACATATCATATGTCAATTAAAGAGATAGCTCTGTTTTCTAACACAGTCTGTTTCAGACAGGATTTAATTTTGTCCAGACTAGGTAAGTAGTGGTGGTGGTTAGTTGTAGGGCAGTGCAGTGGTAATTCATGGCTTCAGCTTATGTTTTTGATAAGGGGTAGTCTCAGCTTATGGTTTTGGTTGCCCATACCTATTGCTCCAGGGACAATGGACGTTGCAGGCCAGGTCTAGAGCCGGAGAGAACTTTCCCTTTGCTGCTGGCAGGGGGGTGGAATAATACAGTTAAAGTTCCATCCCCTTTTTAATTCTGTTTTCTATGATATGGCCAAACTGTAGGCAGAGAAATAGCCTTTTGACTTTCTCAAAATATGTGTGAGGTGAATAAAAATCTTACTGATTCTGAGTAACAATGACAAGTTTGGAAGGAAATAACACTTAGCAATAGTGAAAATTCCACCCATATATTGCAGTAAGTATGCAATTTTTTTAAGCAATACAACATTATAGTCCATTTGGTGTTAACCTAAATGGAGACAAGTGCTGCGGCAGATACAGCTATCATGGTTTTTTGGTATTTCTACTTGAAATTTGCTTGGTAATGTCAATCTGAAATACAATAGCCATTAACCCTCATTAACCCTATAGAAGTATGATCAAGACAGGTGTCCCAATAGGACAAATAGAAGAGAGGTCTTATGCAGTAGGCCATGAAGTAAATTGAAAATGATCGCAAAATAAATCTTAAAGATGAAACTAAATAAAAAAGGCACAATATAGGAAAGAAAGCATGGTAGTGCTGAGGCAAGCAGTAATTTATTAATGTTTGTCTGCAGAAAAGTAAAGAAACTCTGCATATCTGTTTTGCTTAATTATCTGGTTGACCTCAGTGAAAAGAAAAGCTGAAGTTAAATGCATAACATTTCTCTTTACAGTGTTTTTTTTCTCAGTTCCTTTCTTATGAGTACCCATGTGGTTTCTCTGCTTCTAAGCGGAGTGATAGCTCTAGTCATTTTAATAACCTCTGAGAAAGTGCTTCAGGACATATTTGCAGAGCTGAGGTTGCCATGCCACAGCCTTGTCTCCTTACCATGCTCCAGATATTGAACCTTCCCGTAACTACAATTACAACATAAACCACAAAATGTAGATTTACAGATTGTTTTCAACAACACCCATTCAAATTTACTTATATTTACACTAGAAAAATTAGGGTAAGTGCTATTGTGACCAGAGACATAGACCGAGATCAATAACCAACCAATTCTTGGCTAATAAAGCACTTCTCTAAGGTCTATGGTTGCTTTATTCTGACTTTGAGGTTGGCCTCTAATGTCTTATCCATTGACTTTTCCCGTAAATATGTCTAATAGAGACCAAGCTGAACCCTGAGAAGAAAAGATACACTCTGTTTGGTAAGAATTGCTAATTAACTTGGTATGTAAAATCTGTAGCTACTCTCTGCTTTTAGCTTGTCTTTGGTGGCAAATATGCATGGGTGACACAGGTATAAAAGTCAAACATTAATTCCTGTGATATAGGTAGAGGTTTCCTAAAGTAGCAAGCAGTTCAAATCTACTCTATTTCGTATTTTTTCAGTATGAGAGTCTTGTGCAAGAAGGAAAATGACTACTGCAGAACACATTTCGAGCAGTGTAACAGGATATCTTTGTCATGGACTCTGGTCATGTATATTTTACATACATCGATTAAGAGATAAAAGGGTTTTGTTTTGCTTTGTTTTTGAAACGAGAAATGCGTTAGCATTTCATTGCTTGTGCTTATCCATATGAGTTATTATATTAAAACTTAGGGCCTGGGCACCCTTTGCCATGTTTGAATTTGGTGAAAACTGAAAACATCACGCACCATTAAATTTTAGGTCCTTGGGGCCTGATTGTGCAAAGAGTTGACAAATACGGTCCAAGTCCAGTAAAGCCTTTTAACAGGTACTTTAAAGATACTGGATACTGAGTTGTGTCATTTTTTCCAAGACACTTCTCTGCCTTATCAGACCCGCCCCCCCATTAACATTTCTTATATTTGAATCCTTTGTCAGCTCTTGAATTGTCTGGTAGTCTGTAGTTAGCAATCTGTGTGGTATTTTCGGGTGATCTGTGATATTTTGCTCAACTGCAAGAAGCAGAACAATTTCAGCTCTGTTAGTGGCTACAACAAAACACAAAAAAGCTGTAAGCAACATGTTGTTTCACCAGTGTGTTGGAGAGGCTATATTACGGTTACTGCATGGATTACAGAAGAATGCGGTACAACTTCTTTGACTCTTATGCCAAATTTTGCCAGGGATGGGCAGACTTATGTATCCATAAAGAAGTGTGGAGCGTGTTCATTGAAGAGTATAGAGAGGATAACCTCCAACTGTTTTACTTGCTTTCAGTCTGGAAACAGTAGAAGAAAGACCAAAGATTATGACGAGAAGGGTACAAATTTCTGTAGTAGTGGTCTAGTCTGATGGGATATTTCATCTGAAGTAGCCTACATGTTAACTGATAGCAAGCTTCCCATCAGAAAACAGGCAATACCACTTTGAAAGGTACGTGATGTTTTGACACCTGATAAGCAGGTAAGATGGTGAGGTTCCATTAGACAACATTAATGACATGGCATGTTATAGTAGCAAATCATGTTCCTCTTACTGAAAATTTTAAATAGTACAAAGCCAAAATCATTGTATTGTCAGTTAAAAATGTTCCTGTTTGGATTTTCAGGATCTGTTTTTATTAGTAAATTAGTCCATTTCTACATCCTTTTTCTGTATGTTAGAGCTAGGAGAATTTACCTATCTAGCTTGCTTTCACACCTCCATGGGAGAGGCAAATGTATTAAGACATGCTCTACCCTGTGGTTATTTAGACCTGGCAAAGTGCATTTGTATATGTGCCCTGCGTTGCTCGTCTTGCTCATCAACAGTATTACTTTGCAGACTCTTCAGGCTGGCAGAGTAGGCGTCACAGCTTTGGTAGAGCAAGTGTGTGACTGAATGGATTAAAGTCCTGTTCTCAGAGCACTGCTATCCAGTCCTCAGCTTCAACGACATGTAATGGAAAGCCCGGTGCCTTGCTGATATAAACAAGAGAGTACGATAAACTAAACTTTGTAAGGGGTAAGTGTAACTTTGTGAGGTTAAACCATAGGTTATGCCTTAATCTTTGTTAGGAGGATGAGAGTATCACAAAAGATAAATAGTTCATGCTACTTATCAAGTACAGAATTTTGATAGGGAGGGTTAGGAGGGCTGTTTTCCTTTGGTAGTTCCTCATGGTGCATATGATGTGACAGCACTTTCGGAGGTGGGTATGTCCCCTCCCTGCGTTCAGGGCAGGGCTGTGCCTGGTACTGCATACCCTCACATCTCCTGTATCTGCCTCTGGAGCATTTAAAGTTTGAACACTGCCAGAGAAAGGATGCTGAACCTTAGGTCTGATGCAGTTTGGAAGCTGCTGGAGAGAATCCACGTGAAGTCAGAGAAGCCTACACCAAGTTAGACTTGTGGGTCTGGCCCAGTTTTCTTGGTTCTTGCTACTTTATCTGAGTGGATCCCACGGTGGAAGAACGGCTGCTGGTTGTTGCCCTCCAGGTGACAATATTCTATTCAAATACATTCATATTAACCACTGAGAAGTGGTGGTTCATTCTGCCATTTTCATTTTGTGTGTTGCATACTTTCCAAGTGATGTGACTCTGACAGAATTAGTCATGCTTGCATGAGAAGATCTCTGTATTGTTACAGTGAACAAAGCAATTAATATGTCTTTAATTTGCACCTAACAAAACAAAAAGGATGTGTTTATTCTGTGTGACATGTAGACAAATTTTTCTTTAAAAACAAAGTTTCATGCTGTGACTACAATTAGTGTAATTGTCAGCTCTTCTCTAAAAACAAATATGTATTAAGAGAAAAGCCAGTATTGTGCCCTCCTCTGGTGTGAAAATGAGACAATCAAAATCTATTGTAATTACCTCAGTGATATTATAATTAACAACGATTAAGTTATTCCATGCTGTTTTTTTCCTCTTGGCTACAATTAAAAAAGTATATATCTTTCTGTTGCACATTACCACTGATCATTTTACCTCCATACATGTCTCGTAAGTGGATAAATTAGAAGTAATTTTAAAGCACAACTCCGTTAAAACATATATCTTTCTATTTAACTGTTTTAACCCTTTGCAAGTTTCCTACATCTTTTAACATCTGTGTAAAATAGCCTTGTTTGTTTGTTTTAAATACTCTCCGGGCCATTAAACCAAAGCCATAAAAACGTGGAGAGTACCCTACTTACTTGTAATAGATGATCTAGGTTTTCAAAAGTCACTATCCTAAGTGACAAACTAGCGATGCCAGAGATGTTTTGTGAGCAGGAACTCAGCATCACACCAAAATCCCATTAGGATAGACGTTTCTCCATCCGTACCCCCAGCAGGGTTCTGTTTGGGAGACACGCTCTGGGCAGTCCTAAGTCGCATTTTTCAGATCAATCTTCACCCAAAATGTAGTGATTTCCACTGCTTGTAGGGAGGAGGAGGAAATACTAGAAAGAGTGTATATCTATCTGATAGACCAGGTGTTAGTGGTTCCTATATACTTGCGGCATGCAGAAAACTCAAGTTTAGCTTCCTTTTCTGCCTGAAAGCAGGTGGATCCATGGGCTGTCCTGATTCTAGGACTGAAGTATTCTCAACCTTCTTTTTTTGTTGAATGTTTCACCTTGTAAAAAAGAACATGGATCAAGAAGAGGGGGAAAGACTTTGACCCATCTAGTATTTCAGGCTCTCAGGTGTAACAGAGGAGACCTGTGTTCTCAAAAGATAGTTACTGTATTTTACCATAAAAGATTACAGGATAATCCACAAGCATCTGTGTCCCAATCGTCAAAACAAAGGCACTCCCAACTCACAAAGATGAGTACAACCAATTTTAGAACTGCTGGTTCTGTTATAGAATAGCTGCAAAATATCCTAACTCCATGTCCAAGAAGATGAGAGGGGATACTTAACTCAGGCAGGTAGGAAAAAGCACGGACCAGTTTTACAACAGAGATTTAAAAAAGCCAAAACAAAACCCCAGAAATTCAGTCACATCACTTTCCCTAAATAAATGATTTTATTGCTGACCAAAAAGAAGCAGCAAAGCAGTATAAGAATTGTATGAACTGTAGATCTAGTGTATCAGCTCTAGGAGGAAAGTCTCTGTTCTTTTGAAATTCCCTGTTCTGTTTGTATCCCCAGTACCTTACAAGAGTTAGTTTTCAATCCTGATGCTATCAGACTTTAAATCTCGTTCTCTCACTGATCATCTAGTCTAGCAATGCTTATTTTGGCACCACTCCAGGACTAAATATGGCAAGTCCTGGACCTTGGACCAGTGTAATTTTCATTCCCTGCTAAGTGCCTACATTTTTAACCACACAGAGGCAGAGCTCTGAGCCTCAGGCTTCCTTTGTGTGCATGTCAGTGATGTTAATAATGTCTCTATTGGTATCTTGTCTCTGAAGTGAACTCCTAAGGCTTTCATTTTGTGAGTGGAAATCCTTTCTAAAAATGATTCCATCTCTGACTCTGTATGGGGTACTGCAATCTAGTCTCATTAGAGACAGAGAAAGCTCTTAGGCCAGCTATGGAGAGACAACAGGAAACTTTATTTCATCCAACTTTACCCAAAAATGAATCTATGATTTGCTTTTTATTTTAGTCATTAAATGGCTGTTTTCAGATCTCATACTAAAAGGGCCCTATCCTCTGAGGTTCAGAGTGAACTTTATTCAACCAGGAGTTAATGGTTCTTCACCTTGCAGGATGATAATGCTAAAAATGAAATTCTGAATATGTTGGGGAGCTGCTGTCCAGTTCCGGAATACCACTGGTTGCTCCTTTTAACATCGGTAAGGGGAAGAATGTGTCCTACAAGAGAGCTTCTGGCTGAGCCTTGAGGTAGCAGTTACACAGTACATTGAATCAGCTACAGTACCTGTGTGACCAGAGAACGCAGTTTTAACTCCTGCTGCAGCTGACTAGTTCTTTTAGCTTGCAACTTGTTCTTTCATCTCTGCATTTTATATTCAGAATAGTCAGGTATATTTTTAGAAACCTGTGTGTACCATGCATAGGAGAAGACACAACCAGATAAAATAAGATAGAGTGTGAGTAGGCCTCTCTTGCAATGGAGCATACGTGTGTTATACTAATGATATTTATTAACGTCAAATGTTGACTGAAAGTCTCTTCCTGTAAATGATCAGCCTGAGATGTGACATGTGGGAGCTGGAAAGCACCTGGATGCTACAGGGAGCCTGTTGGTGCCTTTGTGTATGTTGCATTTCTCTCCTAAATATGCTTATGCTTTACTAGGTTTGGATGCCTTGTCTTCACTCCTCCTACCCCTCAGATGCTCCTTAAGTGCTCCTTATATCGGTATATGATTTTTATTTTAAAATGCTACTTATTTGTTTACATACTGGCTGCTTATTCAAGACCAAGCACTTCGTGGGAGAAAAACATAGCTCTGGAGTCCTGATGTTTCTGATTTTAGAGATTTTAAAGGCACTTCTCTGTGTCTAGTCTGAGGTACTGGGCAGAGTTATTTAAATGCACCATGTAGTACCAATGCGTCATTACTGGCCTTATGAAGATTTTGCTTCACAAAAGAGCTTGGCAATAGGGTTATCGAAGTTACACTACATCAAAAATACTGATTCTTACAAGTCTGTTAGAAGTGGAACATTTTGTAATGTTGCAATGTATACAGAAGTCATTTGCATCCCGGCTTCTGGGTTTGTCTGACCTTAGGAGAACCACTATCATAGCTTGCAATTCTTTTGGTTCATTAGCACTAATACTTTCCTCTGACAGTGCGTAAGCAGGTCTAACAAGTGTCAGTGATGGCTAATTATTCAGGTTGGGAACGTGCTGCATGGCTGCAGAGGCATTTATTCCGTGATATACTGATGTTGACGTATAAAGCTAGCCGGATTTTAGGAGCTCATGGGAAGACTTCATCCTTATATCCTCTAAGGATTGTCTTTTCACTTTAATGTGGAGGACTGAGTCTATGCCATCTTGCTGACAGTAATACAGAATTAGTAAGCTAATCCTGTTCCTCACTGATGATCAAAGGTAGGGCCTTATAACATGAGAAAGGAAAAATGCGCAGACCAGAGTGACAAAAATAAACTAAGAATAACTCAGTTATTGTTCCTGTTTCTGGTAAAGTGCTCAGTGCCACTCTGACAATGAAGAGCAAAGCCAGAGTGAACACTTTCCTGTTAGCATGAATGCAGCCCATGTCGTTAGAGTACGGAAATGATTTTAAGTAGACTGAGCTGTGCTGCCTTTTGTACACAAGAAAGGCTAATCCCATTAAAAGTAATGGTCTGAGGTTGCTCACTCCAAGCACTGTTAATGAGTTAAGTTTGTTCTGTGTGTAATGAGTCCTTGGTGTTCTTTATGTCCTCCTTGCTGATGAACTCCATAGCAGGAGCTGTCGCAAACTTAATTATGAAAATTTCCATGAGTGAAAATATCATTTTAGGAAGCAGAGATAAATAAACGGGATTTGTGAGCTTCATTTTGTAGAGCACGGAGCACTCTGCTCGCCTAATTTTTCTGGTAGTTGCAGCAGTTCGGCAGAGCTCAAATTTAAGCCTGTGTGACTTGGCTTGGGTGTAAACATCACATGTATAGCCATTTGGTTATCATGGTTACAGGGATCAAACTGGGCAAATTCTCCACGTGAGGAATTTGGCCAGCCCGGCAAAGGTGTAGGGCACGCTTGCCACAGCATTTTGTACGTGCTGGCACCTAGCGAGTGTTTGGAGGATCAAGTCCGAACTTAGACTGAATCATTATGCAATATTTTTTTCACAATATGAAAATACTGAAGATAATTATATCGATTAAGGCACCTTGGAGGGGACAGAAAAGCATCTTATGCATATGCAGTAGTGTGACAGTTTAGAATTTTCTATCTTTTTAGTATTGAACAGGAGTGTTTGATCAGCTATATAAATGCCGCTTGGCAAGGAATGTTGACTGTATCAGACAACATATGGTTCTAGAGTACACATTTGCAAATTAAGTGATATCTGGTCACAAAATGTGTTCACTTTTTATTTTAAAACACAACTTGCCTCCCCCCATTTTCAGTCACAGCCTATTTCATTTGGTGAGTAGATTATTCAATAAAAAACATTCTTGGATATAAGATGGATCGGATTCAATAATAATAAAAAAAATCTTAACAGTGACATTAATAACCTCAGTTCCTAGCTCAGAACTTGTTAGCCAGATCAGCCTCCAGCACAGTATTAATATATCCATGAAAAGGAGGAAAGAAAATGTAGGTGCTTTTATTTTATATCCATATCTAAGCTCCTTTGCTGGTGGCAGCCACTTTAAAGCAGTCAGCGCTTGGGAACTGGATTGTTTTTGTTTTTTAATAATGAGGTTTTCAAGCCACAATGGCTGGGGGGGTTCTGTTAATTGGGATGCCGTTTGTAAGACCTTGAGACCTGGCTCTGATCATGAAAAAAAGATCAGATCTTACGGACAGAGATACCAGGTTGAAACCTGCATATTTGGGGGAAAGCCTGAGTACAAATTTTGCCAATGTTCTCTAATTTGCTTTAAAAAAAAAAAATCCAAAACCTGCTTGCAAAATTATCCCAAGCCTTAGGCATATGAAGCAAGTCCTGAGTCTCATTACTAAATTGTCTTCTGCATTAGGCTGTTCACTTAGGCCTGTGTCTGAAAAGACATTTATGTACTTAAACTCCTGTGGAACTTGGTAGGAGTTTAAACACTCAAACAGAATGTAGGATCTGGCCTGTTGTATAAATCCATGCTAGCCTGGTTGTAAGCCACTGTTTTAAATGGTACTGTTGCATGCATGAATAAGATCAGGCCCTTTACATAGCATTTGCTTTCACTGGGTTGAGACTGTTGTGCTACGTGGCATTTATTAGATGAGAAAATAAGCTTGTCCCAACCAGTATTGCTCTGTTGCGACTCTTTCCTCTTTGTATTGCCATCAGTTTCCTACCAAGGTTGCAGCAGAGCAGTATCAGCGCTTTGCTTTTCAGCTATCTTGTAACACAAAGTTCTGGGCTGCCTTAAAGTTCCTATTAATTCAGTTGTTGTACAAAATAAAATCAGGGCAACAGTTACATGCAGTTTATGGAGTGGCAGACTTTGGATTAGCCCACTGTAGCCAAAGCAAGCCTTGCTTGCAGTGATAATCAAATAACTGAGGTTCTCACAGTCTTAAAGGTGTTTCCGTCGTGACCGCTGCCCTCAGTAATGCAGAACTTGGTGGCTACTACTGCCTTTTTCTACTAAATTCTTATTCATTTCTTTTAAATTCAAAAGGCTGGTAACCATGAAGTAAGGAGGCGTGGATGCTGAAAGGTCTCTGGAAGCAATAGATGTTGAACAAGTTGTTAAACAAAAGAATTGGATGTCTTTTTTTCATCATTCCGTATGTAGCATTGATCGATTGGAGTTTGAATAGGTATTAGTTTTAGATAAGCAAGACAAAGTGAAAGATCAACAGCAGGCAGTGAGGATGAACATTAGAAAAGGACTGTAAAGACAACATCTTGTGAGGGTCTGACTAGACATAGTTCTGCTCTCTTTTGTGCTACCTTAAATCTAAAGTCACTCCATAGTGACCACAGACCTAATGGACTAACTTTGAGGAGAAGGTAATTTAGTTTGAGAGAAAGGAGACTCAGATAGTTTAGGGTGGTAGAATGGCTGAAAGTCAACAGTTTGACCTACCAAGGATTTGTATGCAAAATTGCCTTCCCAGTACCGCTTGGCTGTGAGAGCTTTGCACTTCTAGTAGAGAGGTAATGTAGGCAAAGAAAGGCAGCAACTGCCAAAGGCCACACAACAACGGGGTAACAGAGCTGAGAGCAGAGCTGGAGTTTATTGAGTCCCAGAGTAGTTCTGTGACTGCTAAATTACACTTCAGCCCTCTCACCAAAGCTGATTTTAAATGTAGCTGTAACTTGACAATATACACAAAACCTTTTACCTAAAATGTTTTAAAGCAACTAAATTCAAAATTTTATACAGTAAGCAGATATATTTTGATTGCACACACTAATTTTCTGGTAGGTACTAATAATGATATGAAAATAGGTGGGAGGTGAGCATTTCTCATGGGAGATAAATAGCGGTGGTGGAAAATAAGTCATTTATTACTGTGCGGTCTCTAGGTCTCTGTTGTAGTCTTAGAGTATCTAAGTTTTTGCCTATATACAATCTCTTTAGAAATATGAAGGTTCACGTTCTTGTGATAAGGAGTGAAGCTTTGGGTGAGACATGGAATAATCCATTGGTGAGAGCCCTAAAATAGGGGATGCAGATCTAGGCCTTGCTTGATCACAGATCCACCATGAAAATTTGTGCCAGTCACACCAGTCTTCTCAGCTCTGTTTTGTCTGTCCTATTCTTTGACCGTTAGCAGTTTCTAATAGTGCCTAGCTGAAGGGACTCTTGATTTCAAGTGCAGTAATATGCATTTGTTCTGTAATTAAGAAATCAAATTAGCAGGAGTGCAGATGTCATCCATCCACTTCATGCCTTTAGGACATGAAAGTAATAAATTGATAGTCTCTCTGAGCCAAGTGAGACCTGAAGATGGGTGCAGAAGACCCTGCAAGGGTAATTGCACAAGCAGCCCACTGAGAAAGAAGCGAGTTTGTAAGTGCAATGCTACGTTGTAGGACTGAAAGCAAAGACTGACGCGCTCTGAGGACCATCATTCAGTTTGTGATGTAAGATGGGGATCCTACCTATTTACAATGAAATTGGAGAATAATTTGGTTCTGAAGAATCTTTTCTGTTGAGAAACAGGGAATTCCTGTTAAAATCATTCCAAGCTAGGTATTAGGGATGGCCTTGACTACCAGCACAGAACAAACATCCTGAGTCTGATGCTGGACTTTCCTAGACTTGCAAGCTGAAAAAACACGCCAAAGATGACACTGGAGTTACCACTGTACTACAGTTACTGCTGTGTAAGCAATGTCAGTCCCATCCTCCTCAGCCCCATCAGCCTTTTGTTTTTCTTTGTACTGAGATTGGAAAGTAGAGCATTAAGTTTTGAATATTCAGTCCTTTGCTGTGTGTCACAACCTTTAAAGTTACAAAAGCCACCCCTTTTACTTGAGCATTTAATTCAATTTTTATTGTGCAAATTATGCTTACCCAAGCAGTACTGTTTAATTGATTAATAAATTACCATTGACTGTCGATGTTCTTGGATTTCCTTTCTGTGCTATTGGAAGCACAGCTGACAGTAATTAAATAATCATTTCATCACTAGTGATGATTGAGTTTATCTAATTCAGTAGCTCTCTTATGTAACTAGTGTTAAGTTTGAATTCTTATAGGTTTATATTGATTGACGGAGGAAGACCAGAAAGATAGCTATCGTGTTGTTTCTTGTGTTCAGAAGAGTAGGTAAGAAGAGTTGTCCTGGTAGGTTATTTGACACATGGGTAAATAGGCATTTTTTTAACCCTTGAAACCTATAGTGTCGTAACATGGCTCATTCAAAGTTCAGCTTGTAGCACTCAGTGTTCAAGAACACTGATTTGTGTTCTTACTAATGTGGAAAAATGTGTAATACAAATGATTGCTATTCAGGTAAAAAAAAAAATGAAGATAAATCTAGCTTAAGCATGTTAGCTTAACTCCTAAGTATACCTTTTAAAATAATAGCATGTAAATATGTGTATCCACATACATATATGCTTAAAAATGTATCCTCTCTGTCTCATCAAGTAAATAACCATGCACTCCGATTACACTTTCTATTTCATACACTTTTTAAGTAGCCTCTTGTAGCTCTCACAGGCTACATTCTGATTTCAGTAACACCAGTTAAAGTGTCCCCCAGTCAGAACAGTTATTTTGAATTGACAAAAATAGAACTGAGATCATCGTATCGAGGGAGAATTATGAAATGTGACAAGCAGCAGAAAGAGCTCATGGAATTTTCTTCAGAAGAGATGTCAGGGCACAACTCAAGCCCAATTGATCAGGGATGGCTTTAGAAAAATGAAATTAATTCTGCCATCATAACAAGAAGCAGATTAGATGAAAGGCTAGAAGCTCAACTACTTAGTGCCTAGTCTCACAAGTTCTCCTGGAGGGAAAACTGGCATTTTCAGCCAAAAGTCAACCTTCTGTCATTTGAAGATGAGTGCGTAGTTTCAGGGTCTATCATCTGGGTGTACGGAAATACTGTGGAGAATTGTGGATGATCCCCAGTTTCAATTTTGCTTTGTTTTATTTAAGGTTGGGACTAAACTTTCACTGTAAAGTGTGCCATCAGTAAGTGCGATTGTTGGGAAAATGGGAAAATCTGAAATGAAACATGCAGAAGTAGTGAATGGCCAACAAAAGATTGACCTCAGGGACACCTGTTTTTAAAGGTACACTGCAGGCTTTGTGTCCGTCCACAGAAGGAATGTCTTTGGAAAATCCTCTATTATAATCAAGAGAAACCAATTTCTCCACCAGATGCATTACACGTGACATTTAAAATGAAGGCCCAAGTCATGTACAGAAAGTTCCTTGTTCATAAGCACCATGTGGTTTTGAGTCTAAATTTAATGAGAGCGAAGAGTAAAATACCCCGAAACTGAGCAGATGAAGCACTCACGCAGCTTTTATGACAGTGATAAACTATCCAAGCTCTGCACTTCTTGCTTTATGACGCTTCTGTCACCTCCTCAATGAAAATGCCATCTTATTATGTACAGTGGGTGTACATTATTCTATATATATTTTAAATCATTTGACTATTTTCGTTCTCCATTAATGGCAAATTACAGTAAAACTCTAAAGGAAATGTCTGTGATGACTCTGTGAACATTAAAAGAATTAATTATGATTGATTTTGTTAATTAAGTTCAGTGGCTAATGTCTTTACAGTAATGGGATGCTTAAAAGACAGAGGCAGTATTAAGTGTTGCACCTATAGTTGAGTTGAAGAGGTTCAGTGCAATGCGAGTATTTATCTCCATGTACAAGACAGGCTGTCAGGGAGTCACTTTTATTCTAGGCTTATGTGTTTTAGATGAAACTTGTCTGGTAAACAATTAACAAGCAAACCCTCCTTGTTTACATGGCACTGAATATGTTACATTAAAACAATATTTCTACCAGCTCTGTTTTCTCATTAGGTCTACGGGTTTGAGATAGATTCTGGTCTTAGCTGCCTGGTTTACTTTCTTTCACTTATGTCCAGCTGTGTTAGCCTATCTACATAGAGATAACTAAATCTTTTCCAGTCAACTGGTTTCCCAGAATCTCTTGCTTCCATGATACACTTGCTAGTGAATCCTCATAGAAGGTGTCTTTGCCCTCTGGAGATTGCTTTCACTCCTTATTCCCTGTTTTGTCCCCATCTGTGTCCCCTCTTGAATTTAAGTTAGGAGAATAGGAAAAGGCTAAATCCACCCACTGAACTCATTCTGTATGTGTGTATATATGCACATATGTGCACTTCTGTGGGGTTAGAAGCAGCAGAAGAAAGAATTTGTAATTGATACATATTTAACTTCAAAAATGCAAAACAAATTCAGCATTGACAGAATCATGCAGCTGGATGGCATAAGCTGACTTTGTCCTCGTGACAAACATACTTCAGATAAAATGCCTCAACACACAGATTCTTCTGATGCGTTGTGTTTTATCTTGAACAGGCACCCTAATGCCCAGTGTAGATTTGGCCTTGAAATTATTTTTTATAGCTGGGTATATGTTGCTTTAAAAGAAAGCTGCCACTCGCTATCTCTGTACCCTTGCAGAAGCTTGCCAAAAAAGGTTTCCTTCTTTTTCCTGGAGAATTATTTGTTTTTCCTGACACAAAGGAGAGTGCTTTGTCATTGTTTTCTGTATAACATTGATGGATTTCATGTTGAATGGGTATTGGGTTTTAGTTAAACATGACAGGGGAAGAGATTTATAGGCAGCGGCCGCAGAGGTTGTTTGAAAGGCCCAATAATGCTTCACTGCACAGATGTGTTTTCAGTGTTCTCTGATGGTAAAGAACCAACCGGCTCATATACACTCCACCCTCATTATGGAGTTATCCTTGAAAAGCCGAGTGTTAACAACTATATAGGTTTCCTTTCTTTGGAGTTTCAAAGTAAACAGGATTCAAGGAGCGGCCTTATGTCAGGAATGCTGTACTAATGAGGACAAATTATATTCTAATCAGGTTTCTCCATTATTAATTCACTGTTATTCTGCTCTCTTTTTTTCTCCCCTCTCCTCCTCTTTGTGTCCAATTTAAAGTTGCAGAAGAAACATGGGGTGGAGTGTTTTTCTTCTGGTGCTTGTTATTCATATTAAGTAGTCTAGTCTGCCTTTGGTGTGATGGCGGGTGTTAAGAATTTAAATCCCCCCTAATGCATTGACAGGATAATACGAATCACCACCCAGAAAAAAATCCTATATGGATCTCAACAGCTAAGGAATACTAGTGTGGTTGCGTATATTCCTACACACAAAATATAACTCATTCTGTTTCATCATGGTCCTACATAATTTCAGGATTTTCTTAGAGAGATTTTCATATTTTGCTTCTCCAGAGAAATTTGAAGAAGCAAGTAGAAATATATAATGTATTGCTATAATTGCATTGTTCTTTCTTTGTTCTACTATAACTTTTACACATTTTCTTAAACCAAATCCTAAAACAAACTTAAAAGTACCGTTAAAAGGTAAGCATGATAATGGAATAAAATCAATCTCACTTGCATGCATTGTATCTTGTTTATTTTATCTATGTCCCCTGGTTTTGGACCACGTGTATTAGACATCCCATCAGAAAGTGCATTCCAGCTCAGCTCTCATGGAGAATAGGTAGTGAACCATGCTAAGTGCCAGCTCACAGGGTGTGTGCGCTCATTCAGTTTCCACCACAGTCACACTGACATGAATCCTTACTATCTCTAGCAGATTTGAAGCACTGGAGGCCTCATTAGCAGCTTGCCAGGAGCTGGAGAGCTGCAGCTAATACAGGAACATCATACTGGAAGGAATTGCCTGGGTCACTGAGTCCAGTCCTCTGTCATTGCAGGCTACCACATCATATAATTCCTTTCATCAAATGATCAGGCTCCATCTTAAAAGAAGTCTGCTGTATTTAGCACTGTCTTGATTGTTAGAAACCTCCTTCTCATTCCTAGCCTAAGTAGATATGTTGCCCATTGATATGAATTTTTCTTATGCCAGCATTGTCCATGGTTTTAAAGTGCTGTTCATTTACTCCCCCCCCCCGCCCTTGTGTTTGTCCCCCAGCAATCATCTCTCTCATTTTGCAAGGCTCAATTGACCAAGCTTTTTTGGTCATCTCTTGCAAGATGGGCTCTTTCTTCCTGTGATCATCTTATTAGTAGGTCCTTCTCTCCACTCTGAAATACTCTTTCTTGAACATCAGTGTTCAAATTTGCACAACATAATCTGGATGAGGACTCAGTAGGAACTGGTATCATGGCATTAGCACACCCTAACCTTCACTAGAAAAATCTAACCTGATGAATAGAAGAAAATTACTTTCCACCTGGTTATATTATGTTGATGGTTTACAGCAAGAACACTGACTTCTTTCTCCTTATTCATTTCCAGCTGATGAGATCCTGTATTATAGCAGAGATTCTTGTTAGTTCCCACAAAGCCTGGCACTTGGAATTTTTTAACTGAGTCCCTTTTCCTCCCTGAGGTCATCAAATACTAGTAGGATCCTCCTCTGTCTTGAGCCTGAGGCATGCAGATCTGCATCTGTTTAAGAACACACACCAAAAAGCTCCCCAAAACTGCCTCAAAACCCAAGGAGTTTGCTACATGATGTTGCTTGTACTCCTGTCTTCTTTCAGAGTTGGAAGCTAATTGCTCATTAGGCAAGCTCACCTGGATTGAAAACACAGTAAAGAAAGCTCTTACGGTAATTGAAGAATCATAATGCATTTGGGTCTAAATTTTGGAACAAGATGGATGGAGTTGAATGCTTTATTTGTGTGCATAATAGCCACAATTGCTTATACACATAATTAGGTGCACTAGCTTACCTTTAGTCAATCTGTAGATGCCATTCCAGAAGTACACTGTCAAGCAGGGCATCAAGCTAATTCCTTCACATCTCCTGTCGGAAACCCAATTATAAAATATATCTGGGATAAATTGATGCCCTACTGTCTTTGTCATCTCTTTCCTGAGCCTTTGAGGTAATCGTGTATTCTGTAAAACAAAATGATCCTTCTGGAGCTTGGTTTATTCACGAGTGGGTTAACCCTCAGGAAACACTTTTCCCATCCACAGTGGCTGTACAGGCTTCCATAACTTCCTACCAAGATGTGCTTATCCTTCATTTCCACCCACTCAGACTTCTTCCCTAGCCCCGCGCAAGAAGGGTCACAACTCAGTCCCCACAGGTTGTCCAGGAAGGAGGGTTCGTGTCTGCTCTAGGATCTTTCATGATGATTGGTGCAACTTGTATTTAATTCCTGCTTCTAATCTCTGGAGGCATTTCTTTCAGTCTTGTCACGTGCTTGGGTTTAGGATATCTTTAAAGGAAAAGAGATCCTGAAAAAATTATGCAAGGCCCCTCAGCTTCCTGAAGAAGGACCCTCATGCAATGCAAATAGAGGTGACAGTCAACATGGAGCTCACTGCAAGATTGGGGTCTGGTTTTGAGATACAACTAACCTGAACTGTATCTGCCTTTAGTTCTTAGATCTCTGTCCTGAATCTGTGGTCTTCATTGTTATAAATATTTAAATATTTTTATTCCTATTAATGTTTTATAGTATTATTTATTAAATACTAGAGTTTAGAGCAATTTGTCATCTGAATAAAAATAGTGCATTTCATTTAAAGTCCAGCTTATGCTGCAAAGTATCAATGTAATACAATGTGTTCAAGATGGTTTTTTAATGCTTATTTCCCTCCTCAAATTGGATGCTGGCTTTCAATTTGAATATTGAGCTACCTGAACTGAATTATTTATCAACTTTAATTGGATTTGCAGACAAGTCATATTTGCACATCTTTTCTAGGAAAAATGGAATTCTTTCTGGGAACTTTTTAAAAACACCAGGTTGAGGACATACAGCTAATTAACTTCACATTTCCTATCAAATTCATTCTTTCTTTTTTTTTTTTTTTTTTGTGTCTAGAAAACTAAAATGCGGGAAATGATGTTGTAGCTCACTGATTCTAACCTAAAACATGTTATAGCACACATCTTCAATCTAAACTTAGGTAGTTTTTGGTAGTTATTATTAATTATTTTTATTTCAGTATTACTGAAATACTCCAGCTAAGGTATGAGTCCTGTTTTGTTAAGCACAGCATGAACACAGAATGAGACGCCCTTTCTGAAGGAGTTACCATGTGGCTGGGGGAAGCAGCGGCTGTCTCCAACATGTGGCTGTCAGAAGCGGCTCATGTCTCCAACCACCTGCGGAAGCCAGACAATGCAAAGTTTCTAGAGTCACCTTGCCCTGCCCTGTCTTCTTCACAGGCTGACCTAAGCTTATTTTGGCCACAACGCAGCATCAAGCCTGAATTATGCTATTCACCATGAATTATATCTATGTAATCCTCATGAACATATTTTCTGGCTCCTTCCAGTATGCCTGCTGCCAAAGTTGAAGAAAACCACTTCTGGGTGGAATCTGTAGTGTGAAACCATGGAAACTACTGGAGAATTTGAGTGGTGTCTTTGCCTATAGGACATCCTTTATTGCTGGTAATGTGGGGATTGAGTTTTAAATGTTACTTTGAGGCATGGGAGATAGATTTGTAACTAATTTTCCAAATACATCCACGCAGTTTATGATTAAAAAAAAAGTGTTAATATGTTAATCAAAAAGAACATAAATTTTATGCAGTTACTCATAACTTTATACAATGATTAAATGTAACTAAGTCACCTTGCCCTGCCCTGTCTTCTTCACAGGCTGACCTAAGCTTATTTTGGCCACAACGCAGCATCAAGCCTGAATTATGCTATTCACCATGAATTATATCTATGTAATCCTCATGAACATATTTTCTGGCTCCTCCAGTATGCACTGCTGCCAAAGTTGAAGAAAACCACTTCTGGGTGGAATCTGTAGTGTGACACCATGGAAACTACTGGAGAATTTGAGTGGTGTCTTTGCCTATAGGGCTTCCTTTATTGCTGGTAATGTGGGGATTGAGTTTTAAATGTTACTTTGAGGCATGGGAGATAGATTTGTAACTAATTTTCCAAATACATCCACGCAGTTTATGATTAAAAAAAAAGTGTTAATATGTTAATCAAAAAGAACATAAATTTTATGCAGTTACTCATAACTTTATACAATGATTAAATGTAACTACATTGTTATTATAGTCTCAAAATTACAGTATAATTATATTTAGTTAATTCCAGAAGCAATTGCTGCATGGCCAGAATTCATTTATATAAACCTAGACTAAGCATTGAATTGACTAGGAAAGAGAGGTAAATCTCATTGAGATAGATTGTGCAAACCTAATCAACAGGGATATTTAATGGCAAAGAGAACAAAGAATTAAATAAAGCAATGCAAAGGCTATTCAGAAGAGTGGATATATGAGATAATAGGCCTCTCCATCTCTGACGTCATCTGTCTGATTCAGTGACTCATTCCCTGGTATTTTGTTAGTTGGCTGCCGGTTTGCATTACATGTAAACACATATATGCTCATGTAAATATGGAGGAAACGTTTTGCCATTTTTATACGGGGTTTTACCCCGGTATCACACATCCCACTTCCAAATGCTGCTGCTTTGCTAAAATCAGGAGGATGATTAAAGACTTGTTTGCTGTCCCTATCTTATTTATCATTAGCTGTTATGATTCTGTGATAAAATCCCGATGGGCCAGAAGAACTTCAAATGTGCTCTTAAGCATTCAATTCAGTTGTCTAAGAAAGGGGACCTTGTGTCATTAGAGGTGCCGTTGGGTACTCAAGACCTGCATGGTGCTGGAAAATACAATGTGGGACCTATGGGAGTTTCACACTCTTCTGAAGTCACATGTGAAGGCCAGGTGTGAAACCCAGAGTATCTTAAGATATCATTAGATGACTATGGGTTGACAACTGAATCAAACTATAGGCTACGTTACCCTGATGGCTGAAAAGAAGGCTAAAGACCATTTCTGCATTTCCCGTTCTGAGTGCAATCTCCTAGGAACTGCTAGGGAGCCTGAGGGTTGTACTTCGGATGAATGTTATTATATCGGCTGATAATTTCCAGTTTGCAGAACACAGGCTAGTTCTGACCTCATCCCTTGATTGCATCCTTTGATTACATCCCTTGAACCAGCTACAGAGAAAATGGGAGGCACATAGCAGCTTTCCATCAAAGAGACCCTGCATAGCAGGATATTGAAAGGATATTAAAATGGTTTTAATGTAGGGGAGGATTTGAAATAAATAATATATAATGATTTTTTAAAGAAGGAAATCTGAAAAATCAGCTTGTTTCTGTAGGTTACTTTCACTTTTAAAAGCTGTAAGTTCATATTGATCTTCCTGTTAGCACATGCATGATGTTTATTGCCTTACAAATCTTTCTATTGGTGTGATATTCTTTTTTTTTTTTCTGCTGATCTGCCATTTAGTCATGTAAAACATCTAATTTCACTGATTTTCCATACAGGTCTTAGATGGTCTTTTGGTGCTTGGATTTCAGTTACATATCTGAATACTGGTTGATATTTCTGAAACTTTAAAGCAAAACTTTCTTGTTTTTATAAAGCAGCATTGTGCAAACGATGGACTCAAACATCTTATTTTAAAAATAATATAATTACATTGTTAAATAATGCTTCGAAACAGGAGGAGAGAATATGCATGGGTGGAATTTTCATCCAAAATTGAGATGTGGAGAGGCAGAGGCAGAAAGAGATGGAAGTCCTATTTTTGATGGCAGAAGCTGCAGTACTGAAGTGGTGAGTCTAAGAAACTAGAGGCAGATGGGCAGAGCAGATGATGGGAGACCAAGGAAAGTCAGATGTTCACATTTTATAATAAACACAAACAACATACTATTTCTCTGGTGTTCGTTATCACTTAGGAGTTAGAACTGCTGACTGTCATGCCAGATGAGTGCTTATACCCTTGGTTAGAGATACAGTGAAGTTCAAGCCCATTAGTTCATAAGCTGTGAAGTTCTGGTTTTGGAATCGTACCATAAGCAGAATGAGCATAACCCTGAGTTTAAAAGAAAAAATTTTGATCAAAAGATGAATGTCTTATTACTTAGAATTATATGCATATCCTGGAAATTTGACCTCCTGTGGATGTATGGAGAGAAAAGTGGCAGCTTAAAAAAGTTGTACTGATGTTTGGGGGGATTATTTTGGCTGTATGAACACCAATCAATGGATCCACATGTTACAGTTGAAAAGGTTGCTTTTTCAGTAAAATAAGAAACCAGATACGGTGTATGTAGTAAAGTTTAGCAAGTATTCACAGAGATATACAGCAAATTAACCTTTAGCTCTTACTAACCTTAGAAAAATACTTGGTAGAAGACAGAGCAGTGCTTCCTACGGTGATCTGAGTAGTATGCATACCATTGTGGATGCTTATGTTTAAAAATTTGTTTGAACTTTCCTATGATTCTCTTTTCATGCTGTTTATCTTTATGGAGCAAAAAAGGATGGTACCACCCATATATTTGTGTTGGAATTACGTAACTTGTAAGGAGTCATAATCCAGATAGTTTATTAGAAATACTTAAATAAACTTGTTGACTTTATGGTGTTACTATGAAATACAGCAGTAGCCATAACTGTGCATTAATCGAAAGTGAAAAATTGAATGTCACCAGAAATACCGGCTCTTTGTTACCCACCTGCAGTTTACTCACCAGACTTTGAGGAGGAGCTGAAAACAAATGCTTTAGGGGCTTTGCGTACATATGATGTATTCCTCAAGCGTGGCAGTGTGAATTCAAAGAAGGTGCCTGAAAAACCCATCCAAGTGGCATGCGATGTTGTATCAATGCACAGGATTGTAATGTTTTTAATATCCAGACCGTTGACCTCATACATTTATGATGTATGTAGTCAAACAGTAGTGCAGAGGACTGATTGGAATGACTAATAATTCCAGTGGAGTCACTACAACGTAACGGTGTCAACATGTACTGCTAGGAGACTCTTAATCCTTGGACCATTAATATTTCAGTGCATGTAACAGTGTTGCATGTCCAGACGTACCACTAGCCATGTGTGATACTCATCACTGCAATCAAAAGGCACAAGGTTGTGATACTTTCCAAGTTATCATCCTAATGTTTTGATATTACTTGGCTAATATTAAATACCATTTAGATACGGAGAAATGGTAACAGCACACGCACAGTTAGCCGAGAGCTTGAGTGCGAAACTCAGGCATACTGATAAGCACTTACACAAGTCACCTAATGAATGCACTGAAATTACTTGTGCAAGCAACGATTCAGTCCAAAAGAATATGGGTTAAAGAATAGCTAGTAATATCAAACGTTGTACTGTGCTACCAAAAACCCCATACATTATGAATTTACAGTATCTGTGGATTACGCAGATGCCGCTAAGAATTATGTCAGATCTGACACAATATAGGTCAATATGACATTTTAAACAGTCCCCAAAACTCCTGTTTGTCATCCATGTCAGAAATAAAAGACCTTTAAATCTTGACCCAGCCCTAATGGTAGTCTATGGCTGCGTGCAATGGTAAATGCTGAACTGCAGATTTATGGCCTCTCTGCACGGCGCTCTCCCAGTGTTGGAGTTAGCCCCTCAGCAGACCTTAACTGCTATAGGACTGGAGGAACAAAGATTCACAACAGCAGATCTGGCTCTGAGGACTTCCCTGCTGAAGCCCCAAACAGCTGCAGCTACTGTTCCTTTGAAGTAGAGTTTTGGGGTGCTCAACACAGATATAAATCAGGCACTTACTGTGCTTATTTTCTATGACTTTCTCTCGTGGTATCACAGGGCTAAACCTGAAGTAATTCCAACAGCTTCAGTGTAGTTGCTTTAGATTTATACCCACATAAACAGGAGTCCTATTTGCCCATTGTTTCTAAAATATGGTGTTTCTCTTTCATATCAAACTTCAGTAGCTTAGTTTATATTCCCTTACATCACATTTTATCACAGATAATCCAGGAATATTGTTTCTCTGAGTAATAAAATTGTTCTTTAGTGCATGACCAGAGTAAGGGATATTGTGTCTTTTAGACATCACGTATAGACAAGAAGATATACATGAGACTTAATAACCATCAAATGTGTCTATTTCCTTTTCCTATAAATTAGAGCATGCTTTCCTACTGAATTTTGCAAGAAGGAAAACAGACTCCCTCCTGCTGATGTGGGGAAGCAATGCTAAATCTCCCTAAAGATTCACTCTGGCTTCTTACAGCTGTATGTTAGTACCTTTTTATATGCAATTTTACTTCATTTAGTCTTTAAGGTTGTGCCTGAGGTTAGTTTAAAAGGTTAGTTAAATGTTAATGGATGTTAATGCTGCAATTAAATTGTTAAATCAATTGAAAACTGTGGCTCCATCTCTATCTGTGTTAGTGCCGGCCTGAGTTGCATTGGCGTATAAATTAAAAGCTGTAAATCTAGTGAAGTCTAATTAGAGACCAAATTTCTCATTTATCTTATTTTCACAGGACTGTAAGCACTGATAGATAATCAACGAAGGGCTAAAACTTTTTAACATTAAAAAACTATTTTATCTATTTCAGGACTCAGGTGACTGATTATAATTCAGACCCAATTACTGTAAAAGGTCATATGTGAAATGAAGTTCTTACCAACACTACATTTTTTATTTTACAAGTTTGCATACAGTGCTGCAACATCTACATCCCAAAAAGCAAAAGTAAATACACTGTACAAGATTATATAAAAACGCTCTTCAATTAGCCTCCCTCGTGTAACCCTTTGAAGTTTGTGATCTTAATACAGTAGCGCATCTAGTCTCCAATACTGCAGCACGCGCTTAAGCTTCCCAGGTGATGCGTGTGCATAAGAACCGTGTTGGTTCTTGCCTTCAGTAAGTAAAAATAATTAGCAATACACTTAAATACATTTGCCATAGATACGGCATTACAAATTCTTGAATTGGTGGGAATGGTTATTTCCATTGTTATGTTACATTAGCTACTGGCAATCTGCCATTTAGGGAAAAAAAAAGAAAAAAAGCCCAGGCTATTTTATCTAGGAAGGTCTTGAGGAAAAGGAGATGCCGATCTTAATCCATCCTGCAGTGCCACAGTTTTAAGGATGTTTTCATGCAATAAAAACACATGCTAGTTAATCTTAGTTCCTCAAAAGTTAAAAGTGAAATTTGATCATGCTGCTTCTCTTGGCTTATTTTTCCAACACCCCCTGTGATTCTCCAAAGTGTAGATCTTAAAGCTGCAAAAAGGCCAACAACAGATTGCAGTATGAGCATAGGGAGCAGCATCAAGACTCATTAGTTTACAAATAAACCACAAGACAAATGTTTAAAATGTTTGTAGGTTCCAAATCACAGTTCTAAAATTGCATCCTTTTGGTCATGTAGGAGTGTTAGAAATGTTACAGTTTTACATGTTGATTTCTTTTTTAGTGACTGTTCTTGGAGCACTCGGGGAAGCATGTTTTGCTTTGGGAAAAAAAAAAATCCTCTGTCCTAACCAATTAAGACTTCACGGAAAGAAGTCATAAGCTAGTATTCTGCTAGAAGGCCTTCTTCCAAAGAAGCGTCAGCTCGTGTCCTTCCTAGTGATTTCAGCTAAATTTCAACATTCATTAAAACACAAAAAGAGATCAAATCTGAAAATGAATTGCCGAGTGACTTGAATGTTCTGAACTTTTCTCTCTCCTAATTTTGTCACAAATTCAGATCTTCTAAAAATGTCTTGATCACAGACTGTGTAGGAAAAATGCCACGTTAGGTTGTGTGTCCGCTAGAGCAAATGAAAGGATATTCTGATTTTATTCTAAAAGGTGCATAGGTTTCCTGACAGTATTTGCTTTCTTATTTGCATCAGTTTCAGTACTCACGGACATGATGTACCAAATGGCACCAAAAAAAAATTGTAAATGAATGATAAATAGTCAGATATCTTCAGTGATTTAAGTGGGGAGACCAGCTGTGTACTATTTTGTTAAATAGTGCTTTTCCAATGATTTTGGTCCCTGATTAGTTTATCTTTCAGATAATTATTTATCTGGTTTTGTGTCATAGGAGTTCTGCATCTTCAGAAGAAATGAACAGGACCATTGCTAACAGTGATCATAAATCACTTCTGTTAAAAGTATTCTCTTCAAAATTGTAACTTTCTTTCCTTTCACTTCTTTGCTAAAAAAAGACAGCAAAGAACAATAATTCTTTTTACTAAGTCTTCAGAGTAGTAAATAGTTGCCTTAAACAAAACATGGTGTCATAAAACAGGACATAAAAATAATAATAGTTGATCATTAAATAGCATGTTTCATCCATAGAAAATGGAAGTCTTAGCAAAGATGACTAAACAGCATTATCTGTTTCCTTCATACATCTCCTCTCCTTAATAATGATTTGATAAAACATACGCCAGCTTTAGCTCACCTTGAAAATAATAGTCTGGTTACACCAAACTTTCTCTATTAGTTTCTAAAAACTTGGTTTTTTGACACCACCACTGTTTAATTTCAATGGACATTTGAGAAAAAGTCATAGTCCTTTATGTCGAAAGAAGGTACAACACAGATACAACAAAATGCACTGTCAAGCCAGTGACTAACTGCATTGTAAAAGATAAGCTGAAGTTAACACAAGAATTGGAGGGATCCACGTATTTCTCCATAGTAGATCTAAGGCCTGGTGGATTCATAAGGAATACTCTCAGTCCTGTAAGAACTTGTAGGTTGGGTAGGTTCTTTGCAGGCTGATTGACTTGGCCAGGGAGACTTTAATTGCTGACAAAATACTGGTCTTGTGGATGGGTTCCTTGAATGGGGTGTGGGAAGGAAGAGATGCTTCCTTGGGACGTTGACGGAGAGGTCACAGGCTGACGTGAATCCCAGCATTTGTCATTTGAAGTGATCAGGAAATTGAGAATGTAGGATTAAGGGACAAATTACTGAGTTACACATTTGCCCTGCCAACTTGTGCTTTGCATGTTTTATGGTAGATTTTACAACAAGGAGAAATACCTGAGGCTAAACAGTATTTTGCCATAGAACAATATCATGGTGTCACTCTTCATGAAAACTCACTCTGGTGTGTGTTTCTGAAGAACCTCAACATTATCCACAGACAAAAGAATACTTTCTTTTTTCGTTGTTCTCATCTTGTTGACTTTCACTGCTGCTTTTACTTTTGTTTTGGGAGTCAGAGTAGTTCTTATCTTGCTTTGTGTGCCTTTGCTGTGCAGCGTCATTTCTGGACATAACAAAAGTATTCCAGCACCATACCGTGGACCCAGTGGGAGGGGGGCAAAATTTGGAGCAGTTGAAAAAAGGACTCGCCTTGTTCATTATTTCAAACTTTATTTTTCTAATTCTGTTCCGAACAGCTACTATTTGAAAGATTTTCTTTGTCAGATTGAGTCTCCTCAGCCTGTAACTCAGACACAAAACCTTCCTCTGATTTTGTAGCCCTGAAAGAGTTCTCCAGGAAACCTTTTCTTCCCTTTCTCTTTGTTAGCGTTCAGCTTTCACATAGATTTTAGTGTGTGAATGCCGAAAGAGAGGCCTTGATTTTGTCATTGGGTCAGATGTTGCTCTTGGTCTGTCTATTTCCATGGCTATAGTACATATTGCATGAAATTTCAGGGGAGAGGTGTTACGTACCTGTGTGAGAGACATGGTTTTGTCAGTTTTATCTGTGGCTGAGTCAATCTGATGGCTAGCTGCTGCTTCCCTTGGGCCAGCACAGGTCTCAGTGGGCCCTACAGTGCTGGTTCAGGGAGCTACATGGGCAAAAATTTCTCCCAACTAAAGTAAATAATTTTCTGCTGGACTCCATCTATAAGAAAGTGCAAAAACAACCACCACCCTCTGTGCAGAGGAGGGGAGTGACGGGGAGGCATCATTCCTTTTGGTAACAGTCCACGCTTAGGCTCACTCAGCAGTATCATAAACCTGTCTCCAAAAGAGCAGCTTCTTTGTGAGGTTGTATTTTGTCGGGAGGGGGTATACTTACTGTTACAAAAAAAAAAAATCCCATGTCAATATGGAACAGCGATCTTTCAGACTAGGTTTTACCCTGTCTATTGCTAACTTCAGCAGGATTTCTGTAAATAGCTTGGTGCTATTTGCTTGCTGAGCAAAAGCATCTCTAAATGTCTGGATTAAAGTACTGGTAAGAGAAAATATACAAGTCTAAGTTTGTTCCCCAATGGGTAATATACTAGGAGGCAGATAAAATCATCATGCGGTCTTTCATGACTGGCAGTGTCTGGTAACACAGCAATGAGTGCTGAATGTCTAGATAAAAGAGTAAGGCACCGGAATAACAGGCGATACTGCAGATCAGCGCTGAAGTACGTTGATAGAATTACTCCCTATAAAGGGAACTTGGACCGCATCTGCCTGCAGATATCTGACACTCGTCAACATTGTCATTGTCTTGCTTTCATGGGAATCAGGTATTAATTTTAAAAAGCCTAAATGCAAGCTAAAAACAAGAGAGAGAAGCATATTGTAAGCTGTCGCATTTAGTCTTGTGACGCTAGCAGCAGTGCTTAGCTGGAACCTCTGCGGGTGTGTTGTTTGCTTCAGTAACTACGTGAGAATGACGAGGGACAGAATTGTGTTAAGCAGAAAGCAAAAGTCCAGGGAATGGTGCCCATCCATTAGGAGCTGACAGTGGGATGGCTCCTGGGAGAGATTCTTGTCTGTGACTATCCGACCTCTAAACTGTGATGATAAACAACAGAACTTGAGAGCAAGGCAGGTGACATCACCTGCCCGATTCTGGAGATAGCAGCTCCCTGTGAAAGTCAGTCAGTTTTTCCTCCTGCCTTCCAGGAAACAGTGTGTCTCAGCAGCTCCCTGAGACAGGAATTCCTTTTATTTATTTATTTATTAATTTTTATTTTTATTTTGCTGTTTTTCTGAATGAGAGCTGTTTGTAGTGTGATCGTCAGGAGTTCCCCTTCCCTCCGCCCCTCATCTCCCCACTGCCGTGGAAGCAGGAGCTCTCCTCTCTGCCAACAGGGGCCAAGGTGGTCGCTTGCAGCAGAGAGATTCAAACGTTTGTGCGATCTGGCTGTTTTCAAACAATCCAGGCAAGCCTTACCAGCTGTGACTAATAGTGAAGGGAAGGGGGAAAGAAAGCTTCTTGGGCCTGCAGGCTTCAGACAGGCAGGCTCTGGGGGAAACAAGAGAAAGCCATTAACTAACCACAGTATTATCTTGATTCTCTCAGAGAAACGAGCTAGGGATGGCTAATGAACTAGCCTTAACGTTTCAAACTGAATGCACCTCTGGGAGCTCTGCTAGAACAAACAGTGTGACAGATCAATGTCTGATGCCTATATCAAGAGAAAAGGTTATTTGCTTCTCTAAGGAATTATAGGATTAGTGTATCGCTATGATACACTTTGTATCCTTTTCAAAATACGGTTTTATGTGTTGTGCTTATTTTTATTTTCCAAGTTGTAAACTCCATTAGTGTGAGCAATAAAAATGAAAGGCAAGGAAATTCATTCTCTTCTGCCCCTCTCTCATTCCCAGGATTCCCAGGATCCTTTATGTTTGGGAGCCTAAACATGCACTGTTTGACTGTTGTACTCACTGAGTACAGCTGTACGCACCTTGCCCAAGGAGAGAATCACCTTTAGAAAGATTTTTATTTTTTTTAAATTCAGTTTAGAGAAGTGTCACCTGGTTGGGACCCTATGAAAAGTCTCGATAGGAGGCAGATTCTTAATGAAAGGGACCACGTGTGGGGAAGTTTTCACTTACTTTCTGCTGCTGTCTCTGGTGTCTTCTGTGTCCTTGGGCAGTTCAGTCTGTCCAAGCTTTAGATGCCCACCTCTCAAATGGGACAGTAAATCTTCCTTTCTGTTTACTGCTTGTCTGTCTGTACTATTTAGATTGAAAGCTCCTGGACAGGATGTTCTTCCTATTTACACTGTACCTAGCACAATGGGCATAGATCCCAGCTGGGAGTTTTGGACAATTTTGTTAATACAACAATAACCTCGAAGTGTAACACATTTTGTAAAAGAGATGAGGAGAAATGACAGAGGTGAAGGTGGGAGCTGGAAGTTGTTTACCATATAAAATGATTAAAATTGGTAGGCTTTGTTGGCTAGGAAGAGGTCAGGCTAGCTTATTCTTCATCCTTGTGCCTTGTCCTTTGGTGCTTAGAGCGATACCCAGCTAAGGGGCTAAATAGTCCGAGTGCAGCAGTCGTACCTTCTCAACAGGAGACAGACTTGTTTTTAACTGCTGTGTATGATTTCACGAAATCCTTTGATATTGGCATTTTTCTTTAAAGCTAAAGCTCTTGAAAACTAGTTTGATCAATTACCTCATTCAGGAAGCTGCTGTACATATTTAACCATCGATACAAGCTTTGGTCAAGCTATCAAAGTAATTTTCGTTTTTACAAATTATTACTTTAATGGGAATTAGATGACGAGTGAATTATTGTTTCTTTAAAAAAAAATCTCCAGGTGATTTGTCAAGAGATAATTGTCTGAGTATCAGCATTTAAGGAGGTCTGCATTTCCTTTTAGGAAGGAAAAATGTTAAACGCTTAAATTAAAATAATGTTGTAACTTAGAAAATGGAACAAAATTAGCTTTATCTCCCCCCAGTTGTACCTAGGAATTAAGTCATAAAGTGATACATATATCCCAACTTAATTGCTTTGTGTCAAATTCTGATATTTTTATTCTGGTTCAGTAGCTGTTACTTCATCCATACTTCTACTGATGTCAGTGGAACTACACACGAAATAAAGAATGATTCAGTGTGAGTAAAGCCGTCAGAATTTGGCCTTTTGAAGTTAATGTGAGCTTTGCTATTGACTTCATTTTGGAGATGAGAAATTGTTCTTTGATCATTTTCTGAAAACCACAGTTGAGCTTTATAGGTTTTAACCAAACATAGCACGCTATTGTTTGGTTCAGAACAGATACTACAGGATTTTTCATATAAGGTACAAAGTAATTTTTCCTGGATCTTGTGTTCTGTCACAGAAACCAGTGTTACTAGGGCTTTTGTAAGATAATGTTTACTTTTAGAATTAATTTTCTAATGCAGAGTTCCTGCAATAAGTTGGAAAAAAGTAATCATTAATACCAAAAAAGAAAATGACCAATTTCTGAACAGCTCTCCTTTATTTATGTGTTTTAAAACATGGTGACCCTTCTACAGCCATTATGAGTTGGGGGAAGGAAAATATGATTAGGGAGGTCACAAGATCCAAATTTCCTCTATGTGTAAGAGAATGAGGGTTGATTATTTCAGGGGATATGAAATATAATATTGTGTTTTCAGTCTCTTCCTGTGTGCACTCAGGCAAAGCTCTCATTCAGAACTGAGCTGGGAATTGGCCCAGTCATAATGAAATGTGAAATCTTCTAGTCAAAGAAATTTAAGCAACATGCATGTACAAGGAGGAGAAAATCTAAATTGATGTAAAATGTTGATGTCCTGGAAAGGTGGATGGATGAAGTAGTTCTTGTTTGCTAAAATTTTTTGAAAGCCTCTGCGAAGCAGTAGTATTTCAGTGCAAGGAATTAACTAAGCTTATTTTATTATTTAAATCAGAAGTGGTCTGAATCATGCTGGTTTTACTCAGGTAACCTGTCCCAAAGAAACAATTCATTGTTATACCTCTCTCGTCTCATTGAAGGCAACTCAACCAGTCGTCTGAGTTACACAATTTAGAACCGGAAACAAATTTCTCAACAGTCTCCTCATGTTCGGCACTGATAGACAGCCATGGCTTCTCCAGGCTTGGTGGCTCATTGTAACTTACTAATAATGTTATTATAGCTGTGCCTGTCTGAAGATGTGATCAAGGCAAGGTTTGCAAGGAGAGATATTAAAGGTTTTGCTGCTTCCCACAAACTTTGTCATAGTAACTTGAGGAAACTGAAATGTCCTTTTATCTCTATACACATACTGCCTTGTTAAAGATTATACTTTTTTCAAATTCCCAGTAACAAGAAGTAATTGATAGCAAACTGTTTTGGGAACAACGCCGGGCTATTGTATCACCCCAGCTCCTCCATTATGTGCCTCTAACTGTTGCCACGTTCTGGAGCTTCCTGGTAAAACACAAAGGAGTGTGTGAAATCTCCCAAACTCAGTACAGTGGTCAGTAAGAGTTTTCCAAATGAACTAACTGAATAAAAATTTGGTCCAAATTTCCACTGAAGTTACAACGGACTTGGGTGCTTACATGGAATCTTTAGTTTCATTTTCATTTTACTACTTTATTTTTGTAACGACTAATGGCACTTTATGCAGCCAGGAAGCTCATTTCCCAACAAAACGACATTCTTTCCTTCTCCAGATATGTTTGAATGCCTCTGTTAATGCAGTCTTCAACAAATCTACAATTTTGCCAAGTAGAACTTTGGCAATTTATAAAATAAAAAACATTTTCATTAAACTCACCTTATACCAAATACATAAAATATCCGTTTTAACATAGGGCAAAGATTTTGTAATGTTTCAAGGTATTACAAGGTGTGTTTGTACATTCTTTTCCTGTCTGTTGCTTAGTTTGGACAAGATCAGTTCAAAAGTCTTTGTTTATATATTTTTCAACGGTCTCATCTTACTTTTGTGTGTGACGCAACTAGGGAAAGGTTACCCAGTGAGGCCATTTGCTGTATGGATGAACTTGTAGACGATGGCATATCAGGGAGCTTCTAAAGGAAATATTATATGGTCCATCAAGGCAATCTCAAATTTCCTGATTGCATATATTTAAATAGGATAAGCTCCGGTTACCTAAGCACTTGTTTTGGCTGTAACGGAAAATAGGAGACTAATATGGACCATAATGCCTATCTCATCCCAGCCCATCAAGGTATATGAAAATAAATCTAAATATCTATTATTAGAAGAACAGGGATGGTGGATGAGGATTCAAGTCTATGCAACTATAGATAGGGGGGAAAAAAAAGTTTAGCTGCATCTGGTTTAAGATTATACCTGTTCATTGAATACATTCATCAGTGTCTGGTTTTGTATTTCTTCTTCCTCATGATACCCCAGATAAGAAGTGGTAACTAAGTCTTAATGGTTTTAAAACTTTCTGTCTGTAACCATAAAGTGACCATTTACAAATTGGAATGCATTGTTGAGTGGGGATCCAGTTCCTTTCTCTGCCAGACCTGTCAGTGCAAGTAGATCTTTGAGTTAAGACAACAGCAGACTGTTGCAAAGGTAGATTTTGTGTGTGTGTGTGGGTCATTCTGGTTTTTGGTTTGTTTTTTTTTAAGCAGTATGCATGTTAGGAGTTTTATCAGAAGACAGCTGCTTAGAACAGCTGTCTGCTTATGTGCCCATCTTAGGAGAGAATGATTAATGAATTCACTTGGGCAGTGAGAAACTCAGTTCACTGATCCATAGTTTCAGCACAGGTATTGATGTGAAACTAATGAGAAATTTGATGCTCAAATTTGAATGTTTATTCCAATTACCAAACAACAGATCTAAATTAAAAAATAGCTTGAAACCTTAACCTTTTATTAGTAATGTAGAAAGCTGAACTGTGGCTTTGCATCACGTGATGCAATCTGAAGACTCGATGCACTACCACCTACATTGTTTTGGGGAAGGGAGAGAGAATGGCTTCTCCTGATTGTCTCTGCTACCTGATTGACTATCTGATAATTGGAATCTTCTTCCTTCCACCCCTCCCACTCCAGTTTTTAACTTGCATATTTTCCCAGGAATTAAACATGTGCTAGGAAGTGAGCCGTAGGCATCCCCTGCAGGTCTGTTAAAATACTGCATTCAATAAGTTCTCAGAGCTGTGGTTGCTATCCAGTCATGGTGTAGTACATGGGAGTCCCAGGCAAGGTCTGCCTTAAAATGCTTACAGTCTCTATAAACAAAGGATAGAGGAAAAAGGTTGATGCTAGCTTTAGTTCATAATTAGGAAGTTAAGGCATGGGGAAATTAAATGACTTGTTGAAGGTTATATACAAAGTTTGTGGCAAAATTGGCACTTGACCTTTGATCACTGCTTTTTCAGTCCTGTGATGAATTGCTGTTCCCCTTCAAAACTGACTTTTTACAGTGTTTCTATCAGAAGGGACTCACAAGAACTCTTGAAAGTTACTTGACGCACTCAAGTGGTCCTGTCTGCTAAAACCTGGTGTTCCACAAGGGATAAACGCTTCTAATTTTCCTACAAATCAGTGGCAGTTTGTAACCTGCATCTTGCACAATCAAAGCATTTAAAAAGAAAGTTCGGAGGGAAAAATTTAGCATTTTAAAATAGGAGTGATTCATGAAAGTACTTATGGCTGGGCAAGAATTTCTTTGGAAGAATTTAACTGCACATTCAAGACTGAACTTGGAATCTCAATACACTTTGCTTTAGATGTCTGCTGTGCTAGCTTTTTCTTGTTTCATGTAGGTATTCAGAAATGTGATTACAATTCTTTTCTAATAGAAATAAGCCAAGGTGCTGAAAATGTGCAGCAAATGTTGCCAAATTCTGCATAACTGGTCCATCAAATGCCCATAAAGGAAATGGAAGATTTTACACTGATTACCGCTCAAGGATATCTATGAACAATTCAAACGCCTTTCCAGTACTTGGGCTCTCATGCGTTTGGTAGCAAAGCAGTGCTGGGGCAGATGCTACCTAATCCACATGACGGGCTCTTAGCCCATAAATTTCCTGACAGTGTCACGTCACCGTCGTACACAGCTGCGATGCCCTATTTAGCCCATCCACCAAGGAATGGTGGCACCCGTGGCAACTGCTGTCATCTCCCTCTGAAACATTCCCAGAGCTGCCCTTGGCTCTGAGAGTTGTGGCATGTGTCTTGTGGCACTTCGCCATGTGAAAATTGCAATGTGTAGGTCAGGAAAATTATGTCTTATTGTAGATTTTAGGTCAAGGCACATGTGTAAAGACAAGCAGATGTTTGTACAGCAAGCACACAATAAAAGGTCCATGCGTTTTTGAGAAAACTGTGTAGATTTGAGTAAACAAAATTAAAAGTGAATGTGCCAGCATTATTTTTAGGTTACTATCAATTAGCTGTAACACTTTTCAATTTTGGCCGTAGTGGAACAATGTTTTATAGGCTGGATTAATCTCTCTTTCCTATTTAATTTTAGGAAGATAGTTTGTGAAATCGCTAATGTTAACAATTTATCTTGTCAATGTGCTCACTTTTGGTGAAATTCACCCATTTGGGCTTGGGATCAGGCAAAGTCCTCGCTTCATTAGAAAACTCCTGGCCCTGGGAGACACTGGTGGTGAACAAATGCATAGAGGATCACGGACAGCAGACTTTGAGGAGTCCTGTGCTGGGACAGACATAGTCACCGGGTCTGCGTTCATGCGGATTCATAATCCATGCATTTCCAGAAAGAATTGGTCATGGATTGCTCAGGCCTGTGAAGATAGTTCAAGCATTTTTGTATATTTTTTCAATGGGTGTGGGGCTGGACCTACACTGGCAGTACCCAGACACTGAATCTGCAGCCGTGTGTTCAGAGGGTATGATTCTGTTCCTTTTCTCCTAAGGTCCCCATTCATTTCGTTATACAATAGCCACTGGGAGGATTAGAGCACAATTTCCATCTTGTTCTCATTAGTTATTTGTATTCCAACATCAGCTGGAGACCTTTGTCAAGAGCTAGACCTTGTTGTACTTGGTGCTATGTATATCCATAGCAAAAGGCAATTCGTTCCCCACAGATATTACAGTTTATAAACCTTGAGGTTTAGAGATATCTGCTCTATGACATACATAGTGACAAACTTCATTATTGTTTTAAGTCTAGCTAATGCCTAGAAAAATGCTGCTGGATCAGTCAGAATAAGGGCTTTAATTCCCCTGCTGGGTCTCTCCCTGTTGTGTCATTTATTTGTAAAAAGAAAGTGCTTCTGTTTTTTGTTTTAATTTCCCTTTTTTCAAACTGGAGGTTTGGAGCTTCTTGGAATAAAAAAAAAAAATCTTTAAGCCTTTGTAAAACAAAGAAAACTTTGAAAAGAAATGACCCAGTCCCCTCTTTGGTTCACACCTATCTGGTCAAAGAGTTCAGCTCTCCGTGGAGGCTCCCAGACCTAACAGCAGTCATGCGGAACCTGTTTGCTGGCTTTCAGGCTCGGCACTTTCCAGGGTGCCCCATCTCAACACGCCTGACATTCCTGGCCTGGCAGCCAAGAGGAATAAAACCTTTGGGGAGTACCTAAAATTAAATTACTCCTTTTGGTCAGATCAAGGTTGTTCACTTCAGTAACTGCTGCAACTCTGCCCTTCTCTCATTTAGTGGCCATGGAAAAACCTATTCTCCCCCTCGCCTTTTTTCCCTTTAGGGGCTTTAAATACAGTCCTTGAATTTTTCTTAGAATGCCAAGAGTAGGAAAATAAGCTTCATTTTATGAAGAACAAGAGGAAAAAATAATCAGACCCTTGTTAGTGTTCTCTTATTGTATAAAACATTGTTTGTACTTGCATTCCTGTATGGATGGCAGAGACTGTAGAGCATCCTCTTCGTTTATGTAAAGCAGTCTCTTGATCCGCCACCTCTTTAACATGAAATAAATTAAGGACAAAAGGGTGTTCTCGTCCTTGTCCTATAGCTTTCACAAACCTCTCAGAGCTTGTTTGGTTTTTGGGGGGAGCATGGGGGATGGCAGAGCATGCTTCTCCCCATGAGCCTTCCACTTCAATAGCACTTGCACCTCCTACTCTGACACCTAGCAATTTATATGCATGTTTTTATCAAGGGGATTTTCAAAATTCTCTCTTAGCTGGAAGAAAGGCCCTGCTCTGCAACTTTGATTCTGTAAGGTACTTAAGTGTGAGCCTAACTAATTGACTTTAGAAGGACTGATATCTTAAAACTAGGCATGTGCTTAAATAAGTTGCTCTGCTGGTACTCATGTTTGAGTTACAAGAAACACCTGATGTGTAAGTGGCTGTGCTAACCACTTCTGTGCAGTAGGACACTATTTTCTTTACCTGAGCATTTTCCTCTGTCCACAACCACCATCTATTTATTTTCCTTTGCCACTTGGCTTCATTTTTCACCTTTTCTCCTCTCTCCCCCCTCCCTTTTGATCAATTCTTTCTTTCACTTTTTATCCTTTATGGATTCTCTAGGATGGAACAGAACCCACTTATATATACACAAGTTCAATTTTTCAAGCCCTGGTCAATTTTTTTTGTTTGTTTTAAGTGAGGAAGAATTATCTTACCCAAGCCTAGTTTTAAGCATTTGGCATAAAAATTAGGGTTAAACCAAAATGATCTGAAAAATAAAACGATGAACAAAATGAAAATACTCATCAAGGCCTCTCGTTATTTGGCTTTTCTGCAGCTTTCTACGTTGATGCTAATCAGTATTGTAAGCCAGGACTGTGCACTCTTGTAAAGATCATGGGCCAAACTATATTTTTTATTTCAAAACTAGGGATTAAGCTCACTGATAGAAGGTCACTGGATGTGGGTTGAATCCCTGTATGAGGCAGCATTGCCCAGCTCTTCCTGAATTCAAAACTGGAGAGATACTTGCAAATCTTTAGGCTTTGTTGGTTTTCTGAGGGTGAATGACATCTCCACTCATGGAACAAGGGACTCAATCTTTCTCACCTGCACAGCTGTCCCAATGTCCCAACATCTCATTACTTTACAAAGTACTCTGCTGGTGCTGCTCCCTGGATTCAAGAACTAAAGAAAATGAGTGTTTTCTGGGGAAAGGACTGAAGACTTGGTCCATCATTACCAAAGTAGTGTCTACTCGCCCTGAAGCGTGGTTGTCTTTCCCAGTCTTGTTCTTCAAGATGTGGAGGTCTGACTATTAGACACTCCATTCCTCCATCTAAGTGAAGTTATCTTGATGATACCATCCCTAATCCTGCAGGAAAACAGGGGTGCCAGGACATCTGCAGCTGTTATTTTCATTGGTCCTTTCACTGGATAAACCATGTACAGCTTACACATAGGCTAATAAATTAGGGAGACATGACAATAGTGTCGCCATGCTTTACAGATATTAGCAGATTGAAAGGAATGGTGATTTTTTTGGAGGCAGCAATTTTCTGTTGCTTTACCCCTCCTTGATAGAGAAATGGCCTAAAAATAAAAAAGGAAAATTTCATGTTGCATACAAAGGAAAACAAAATGAAGCTAAGAGCAATTAGGCTAGACAGATGAATAAGCTGCCTAGTGAGGTAGCTGAGTCACCATCATTAGAGGTGTTCAAAAAACAGGCTAGATAAAATCCTTCAGGGGGTCAGAGTGTATGGGAAAATCCTGCTCGATAGAGAAGGCTGACCCAGCTGACCCAGGAGGTCTGCTGCTTCTTCTGCGTCTCTTTATTTAAAAACAGAGTTGAATTCAGAGAGTAAAAGAGGAAAACAAAACCCAAGCCAGGTGCCTATGTCTGGTAAACAGTTTTCTTTTGTTCTCAGTGATGAGAGTTGCCTAAAAAAAAAAAAAAAAAAAAAAAA
>NW_008795035.1:9888028-9899522 GCF_000699145.1 Aptenodytes forsteri
TCTAGGTATGGGGATTGAAAAAAAAAAAAAAAAAAAAAAAAAAATCCTCTAAAATAAAAAAAAAATGTATGTGCACTGTTTGCAAAAGTGATGTGATGAAAGGTCTGTGTCTCCTTAGCAGAAAGATGGAGCATATTTCAGCAAACCTGACAGAGCCTGGAGGGGAAATTCTTTTAGTGTGAGGAGATGGGGCACACAGGTGAGGTTATGCACCTGTGCAGTGGAGAGACAAAACAGGCAATCGTTCTCTCGAGGGCCTTCTGGGAATGGGCCTGCGCAGCCCAGCAGTAATCCTTTTGGAAATTCGGTGCCTTCATGATTTGTGAAAATTTGACCCAGTGACTGTGGTTCTCAGCTGTGCGTAAAAACATGAAGATGGAAGCCTGGGCTCCCAGGGGCAAGGTCCAGCATCGACACGCTGGGAAATCCTGTGGCTGGTGTTGTTCCCGGGGTCAAGCTGATGATCAGAATCAGCCATGAAGAGATTCAGGCTTAAGGCAATGAAAGTTCAAGGAATCCCCAGAAGTCTTCAGCACGACGACAGAAAAAACCCCCAAAAGTCACAACAAGCCAACAGAATCTCACAGAAGGTGGTTCAGTTCATCTTTGCCAATTTACTTTTTGAGGTAGGCCTAAGAGAGGACAGGAGTCAACTGCTGAGGACTCCATGGGGCAGATTTCTTTTTTCCCCCACACTTAGTTTTGTAGTACTTCACAGAGCTGCATTTAACAACCCATCATATCTTTGTAGTTTAGCTGCCTAAAGCTCGTAGTCTCATTTGTCAGCCTGGCTTAAAATCTATTTCTTCTCTCCCTGCCTGTGTCGGCAGCGTTCTAGTGCTGCAACTGGTGTGGAGCCATGATGCTGCCAGAAAGGGGAAGCAATTGCAGCCAAAGACTTTTGAAATGCAGATGCATGCTGGCCTTTTTCTCCGTGTGCAATTACTGATGTGAATTTTATTTCTGCAGGACAGCATCGTTCCTGGGATTTAAGAGTAGAAATGCTTTCTCTTGAATGCCCAGATGTTAGAGATCCACAAGACTTAACTGATAGGCAAGAAAATAAAGGAGGACAGTGTTTTTCCATCTTTAACAGAAATTTAAGAACATTCTTCAGTCTTCCCACAGGATTACAGTGGATGGTAAGAAACAGAGGGAAAACTGTTTTGTTAAATGAAGAATTTTAGATTTGTTTTCTGCTAGGCTCCAACTAAGACGAGGCCCCCTTATATACGCAATATTTCCTGAATGCAGAATAAATAATAAAATACCCTACATTCCCCAGAAACCTTATGATGCTTGAATGGAAAAATAGGAACAGAAGCTAAGTATTCAGGTGTTATGTTCATGCCAGTGGACAACACTACTTTTCTGCTACAAACGGAGTGGGCACTGGTCTTGTGCCCACTCATAACTCATATTGTTATCTGAATAACAGGAGCTGTGTGCGCAACAGAGCTGCGCTATTTTGCAACAGTTTGCTTTCAGAGCCGGTGGACTGGAGTTGGTGTTTATCACTAAGTTACTTCTCAGGAACTGGGCCAGATCAATACTGTATTCTTTCAGACCTCTCTAAACCCAGCAGGGAAGGCAATCACAGTGGTGCAGAACTCTGCACCTTCTGGAACAGATCAATACCCTGACAGTGCTAAGCTTTGTTCCTTCACCAGCTTTAAGATGTTCTGCATGCTGTACATGATTGCTTAAAGGTTTGTTTTCTCTTCTTCCTATATGACAACACTGTTCCCTCCCTGATCTTTCCTAATAACATCACTGTAATTGCCTTGACATGAAATAGCAGCACAAACACAGATGCTTTGCTTTGAGGTGTTTTATCTCTTTATGAACGTCTCTATTGGTTGAGGGTGTTGATCTCACTTTAGTATGAAATCAGAGCTTTTTTGTATGCCTTTCCATATTTACATTGTTTTACTAAATGTGACAAACTGATTTTGGCTACGGGGATTACCTTGTGTTGCAAGGTGTGGTAGATATAATAATCTATACTGAGTAAAGAATATTAGCTTAAACCTTGTGTTGCTGAAGTCTATTTTAGTCAAACCCCACTCAACCATATCGTTTTGTTTGTCTCAGAAATACTGCAGGGCAAAGTTATCTTTCAACTAGTGCTAGGTGGAATAAATCAGATTTTATTTTTTCCAAGCTGGATCTAGAACTCCTGCTCCCCATTTCTTTTTCCTGATGTCTGCTGTCATCTGAAGCTGCAGAACTTCTAGTTTTCCTTCAAAACCACATCTGTTTTTCTTTTTTTGAGAAACGATTGCATGTTATATAATGTTAGCCAATTTAAATGACAGTATTAGCCACTGCAAATTACCAAGCTTTTCTCCTAGAGCTGGGAAGTGCTTGTAGTAACAGAATTGCATTTGGAAAAGGCTGATGTTCAGTGGCTTTTCATGTGTACATAACTATTTGCAATCTGTAATCTAACATGTACATATTTATAGTACAGCATTAAGGTACTTGCTGCTGAAGCAAGGAAAATGGAGGGTTGTTCAAAACACGAGATCGAGCAGTCTGAAGGATGTTCTAAATTGCACATGCCTCGAAGGCTCATTAGTGATGCTTTGCCAGCAAGGAACATGGCTGTGCCATATGCTGAAAGAAAAAAGGAAAGGGTGGTTCAGAGAACCCTTTGTCATATTTGGAAAATTGTCAATCCAGTGGGAATCCTTTGTCAAGGATCTGTGTCTTCAGAGCTGCTCCGCTGAAGTTGGTGAAATTTTTTCCTAGATGCCAGTGGAGATGGAAGAGGGTTTTTAAACTAGAAGACCGTCTGTTTCTCAAACAAGAACTAGCTCAGAGAACTCCTGTGCTCTGGAGAGGGTCTGACAAGGTGATCACACTGGTCCCTCCTCTATTTATTATCTGTAAATTTGTAGTGCTTGTTTGGCAGATATAGAAAGGGAGTTCTCAGTCCGAAGTCTCTCTGATACTTTGAACTGAATTACCACTTCATCACATGAAAACCTGCAGTCCTTAAGTCTGGACCAGGGGAATGTTGCCGTTTTTCTTTGATAGTTGACTTCCGCTCCATTTACCAGGTAAAGCATTAATCCCTCACAGCTCTCTCCTCATTTTAAAAGTCTTTAGCTGCAGTTCTCTGTTATGCTTTGAAAAGCTTGTTGTAAGGAGTACAAATTAGAGATATACTGCCTTCAAAACAGCCGCTGCCCACTTCTGCGTATGTGTAAAGTAGGATAAGATATGCAATTTGCAGGTACTATGATTAGTGGCTTAAGGAGAAGATAGAGTATTTCTCAACATTTTTGAGACATTAATACAATTCAGCCAGGCCATTTTCTGTAATATGTGGTTCACTGTATCCTGCGTATGTAAAGTAGGATAAGATATGCAATTTGCAGGTACTATGATTAGTGGCTTAAGGAGAAGATAGAGTATTTCTCAACATTTTTGAGACATTAATACAATTCAGCCAGGCCATTTTCTGTAATATGTGGTTCACTGTATCTGATGTATATTTTTTTCATCTCAGACATAAAGGTAAATCCTTTTCATTTACATAAGCGGGCTCTATAAACCAGATTACCCGAATTAATCATAGATATTTAAGCATATTACATTGCTCTGTACCACAAGCTAGCATTCCTAGAAGGTGGATCAGAGATAAGGGTCCCGTAAATTACTGACCAAATCCTTTAGTCCATCAGGCTTTATTTCCACTAAAATCCGTTTTGCCTGAGTAAGACCTTCTGGATTTGGCCCTGATACGCTTTTATATTCATAGACCCTTCAGATACAAAGAAGGCTCCATGAAGCAATTGTATGAATTTTTTTTTAGTATTGTTAAATTCACTGTTTCAAATAAAAGTATAAAAATAAGCTATTTTTTAGTAATGGTGCTTTTAATAATAAACATGCATGTTAAAAGCCAAGCATGATAGAGGTTTATTAGCCTACTAGATTTTATTTAACATCTCTATTATGTTATTTCCAGTAAATAGATTAAATCATGAAATGTGGAAAGCTGCCTATTTTACCCTCGGTAAAAGAAAGATCTAGGTACAGTTATCGTCTTGTATTTTGCCTCTCTGCTTCCTAGAAGGCTCTAAGTTTCATCTGTCATTTGGAAACCAGTTGGGCTACAGGCAGCTAGCATACTGTTACATATAAAAGTATAGGGAATATTCCCCCCACATGCTTCTCTTACCCTAATCAAATACTGCAGATGCATCTTGTCAAGAGAATGCACCTCACCCTCAGAAATGAAAGGAAAGTGACTTCAAGGAGGACAGAGCAGCACAGCGGCAGCTGACCCCACACCAGACCCCACAGGCAGGTCTGTCAGCGAAGCCAAGGAGGAGACTGGGGAAGATGAGCTGACACCCCATGACACTGCTGCAGAGATTCATCCTGGAGCTGGGCATCTGGGTCCTTCAGCTGCCAAGGTCACCGGAGCAGCCAGCTCCCATGCTGGAGCAGTGAGAGTGCTGCACGTGTCTCAGCACTCACACAAGGGCTGAGGAGTTAGCAAAGACCGGTGCACGCAAAGGTCTGGATATGCACACAAGTGAGACAGATTTAGACCGAGAATTAGGGGACTGAAGTATTTTCCTTACCAATTTGTTCTTCCTGTAAATAAGATTTCTGCCCTTTCTCCTTATTACTTCCTTCCTTCCTATCTTAGCCTCATCCAGTCAAAAAGGTTTCCAGCAGAGATTCTTTCTCTACTTCTAGTGCACAGACATATGGACACATTTTGAAAAAGGTATTTTAATTTCAAGCTCCCTTTTAAAAAGAATTTGTCACTACCTGACACAGTCCTTACTCAGGGAGACTGCTAATGATTTCAGCAGGGTTTCCTATGAGAACTACCAGCTTTTATCATATATTGGAACAGCAGCAGGGTACAGCAGCATCTTTATTTCAACAAATCAGCAGGCTGCAGTTCAGAAGAGGTTAATAGAACAAGTGGCATTAAGTATATTTAAAAGGTGGAAGGAAATGAAAAAAAAAAAAAAATTCCTTTTCCATAATATAGCTTCTATACTCCATCTTCCCTTCCTATTTCAGAAGAGCTTCAAAAGCTTAAAACAGTCCATCCTCCTCTGGTCTCTCTCGAAGCCTTGTAATTCTTACTTCCCATTTGGACTAGAAGCAGGTTTTGTCAAGCTGAGCTTGCTGAACCAGAGTCCTGTGCAGGGAATGGAAGCCCCTCTTTTTTGTGTCGGGGTGATTGACAGCTTGCAAAGATAAATGTCTCTCGCTTCTGCTTTTTCTTTCTATCTCATTAAATATGCTGCACTCCACAGCTTGCTTTAAGAGTGGCATAGCACTGGAGAAAGAGATCTCGTGCTGCCCCAGAAGAACTTTGCTTGTGTTTATTTTGCAGTCCAAGATTTACGCATTTTTCTGTTCCCTTCCCTTTTGTCCATATCTTTCTTTATCTTCATCGTCTAATAGAAACTGTGATTCCCAGGTGGCTACGTCCAGTGCTGTGGGATGCAGTGCAAGGACAGTACGCCCAGAGCAGTGTCACACAACCACATTGCATCTATTTCATCTCTTAATTATATGCATCCATTTCATCTCTTAATTATATTCTACCTAATGATGAAACTGGGACTGGTAGGTTGTTTATAGCTGGCCAGTTTTTCTGGATTATTCTGAGTTTGGACTGTTGTTCTTCCTGATTTCTTTTTGTTTCCTTCTTCTTCATTGATCCAGAAGGGGATCTACTTCAGTGCTGTGGCTGACCAGGTAATTGAGAGGAACACTGATCTTCTACCACACAAGCACAAGCAATTCCTACAAACTCTGGGATCACTCTGGAAAAGGCTGTGTTGGAAACCAGGATGTTGATGGTACAATTAGCCCAGCCCATCTCCAGTGGTTGCCTTTGCTGGTGGCTGTCCTGGACCAAACAGGGAACAGGCTGGATGCCTCACTTCAGGATGATGGCAACCACAGTCTTTCTAGGACCCCACGTCTCTCTGTTGTAGCATGCCCAACAAAAATCATAGCGTGAACCTGCCAACCTATGGGATTTCTGTGCTTTTGTAGTACATGTGTCCTTTTCAGACTCTTCTAACAGCAGATACCCTTGAAAATTTTAGACTTTCTATTCTGGTCTACAGGGTCTGCTCACTTCTATCTATGAAAGTAGAGGATAATAACTAATGCTGAGAATATTAGTGAAGAGACACAAAGCAGGCATGCAACAGTGAGGACGAAAATGTATTCTGAGAAATATCCTGGTACTTGTGAATCATAGGGACTACTGATACAAACAAAAGATGGACATCATGTGAGTTTCCCCATACTAATCTGCTGGGGAAGCTCAGCAGTTTCTGTGTTGATCTGGCAACTGGATTGTTTTGTACCAGAGGTGTCCACAAATGATGAGGAAAATGCTTTTATCATCATTTTAGTTTGTGATCTTGGGCTTTGATTCTAATCCAGTTTTCCAGGGTGGCTCAGAAATGTGCCTGACCATTGTGATGCTGAACAAGGCCTCCCAAAACAGAGAAATCTGAATAAACTCACTGTGTTTCAGGAAGGTCTTGAAAGTCAGTATGTCTTAATTAGTGGCTCATTTCTCATGGCTGTTTCAGCTCTTCAAAGGTAAGGAATGCAATGCATGGAAAGCGAGTTACAGGAAATAGATATGGAAATGGAGAGGAAGGAAGGAATGCATGCTTATGTCTGCCCCGCACAGGTAAATGGAGTAAAAACAAAATCCAAAAATGAAAGGCTTGTTTTCTCTTGTAACAACAAAGCCCAGCACTTCTGTCCTCTGACTCTCCAGCTGGCAGAATGGAGGCTAGGCTAGTTCAGATGCTGACGAATTAGTTTGGATAGTACAATGTTATAGTTAGTGTCAATTAGAGAGGGAATGCTTATGTCTGCCCCGCACAGGTAAATGGAGTAAAAACAAAATCCAAAAATGAAAGGCTTGTTTTCTCTTGTAACAACAAAGCCCAGCACTTCTGTCCTCTGACTCTCCAGCTGGCAGAATGGAGGCTAGGCTAGTTCAGATGCTGACGAATTAGTTTGGATAGTACAATGTTATAGTTAGTGTCAATTAGAGACTTTGAACCTAGAAAAAAAAAGCATTCAAACATTGCCTCCCTCTGCTCTGTCATCCCATTACGCTCAGTCCCACCACTGAGAGACACAGATGATTTTTCTGCCTGTTATTTTAAATTCTTTTCTCTTTGTCCAATGTTATATTCTGGCATCCCTGGAGAGCTTAGGGTAGTTCTGATGGACTAAGGTAACTTGCAGTATATAGGTAAGGAAAAGCAGAAACGCTTCTGATGATGATGATAAATTTTAGCATGTGAAAACCACCATAATAAACAAAATAGTAGAGAGGAAATCGGCAGACTGTGGCCTGACTGTTTGTGTTTCTCCTAACATCCATTGGCAAATGCAGGACACTGACAGTGTATTTTTAATGTATCCTAATGCGTCTTGCCTCAGAAAAGAAAAAAAAAGACAAAAGAACAAAGTAGTGGGGATGATGATAAATTTTAGCATGTGAAAACCACCATAATAAACAAAATAGTAGAGAGGAAATCGGCAGACTGTGGCCTGACTGTTTGTGTTTCTCCTAACATCCATTGGCAAATGCAGGACACTGACAGTGTATTTTTAATGTATCCTAATGCGTCTTTCCTCATTGTCTCAGAAAAGAGACAGAAGTACAAAGTAGTGGGGCCTTAAGTTTTGTGACTACGTACAGTCTTATTTTCAATAGGATAACTCAATTTCATAGTGCACAAAGGTCTCTGGCCTTCTGTATTTTGAATTTTGTCATCTATGCTCCTAATTTATTAGTAGTATCAAGAGATTTTTGGGGGGTCAGATTTTATTTTCATTTACTCAGTACCAGGGTTTTAATTTAAGTGATCCAGACTGCCGTTTAAAAACAGTATGGTTACCCGATGAGTGATCTTCTGCTGGGACTCTGCAGTCAGGTGGGAAGATAAAGCTACCTTGACAGTATCAATGGTCACTACAAAATGAAATCTGTAGCACTAGCTAAACCGCAGCCATTAGATGCTATCACTGGGATTTGAAATTAAATTAAGCAGCTGGAATGCCTACTATCCTGCTAACATCATCAGCCATATCAAAGATAATCACTGCTTTTATTACTGCAAGCACAGGATGCGGCTGGAAGTAAAACTGCCGATTATCAGATCTCAGTTTAGCCAATTTCGACTTCCAGTTCAGAGATTTGAGTTGTCAAAAGGGACATTTAAAAAGAGATCAGTGCCTTTGAAGTGATAACACACAGGAGCCTGGGGGGCACAGTCACAAAACTTCTGTACACCGTGTGGACTAAAACCACAGAAAATGTTTCCTGTTTTATAGGGGTGCAGGGAGAAAATTAAAACTGCAAAAGCTGTTCAGACTAGGATGTAGACAGTTTGGTGGTGTCAAGAAAAAGCCTTATTATCTCCTCTGCTTTAATGCTCTGGTAATGTTTTTTCCGGGAACACGAGGGTTCAGAGAAAGCATAAGTTCCAATTACTTCGTATTCACATTGCTGGACTTGACATTTAGGGCTCTGCTCTGATCTAAGATGTGTGGTTGTGAATCACCACAGGCTTTGGAAAAAAAACCAAACACAACCCTGCTGTTATTGTGGTTGAGACACTCAGCGAAATATGCACTTAAATATCTGGAGTTGGAGTAGCAATGGGGGAAAGTCACTTAGCCTGCAGTTCAGTGAGGTTCTGTAGTACAGCCTCCACAGGACTCAGAACAGATCCAGCCTTAAGACTCAGAGGGCACACAAAGCCACCCCACTTTTACACCAAGAAGTAGTCCTGGTAGTAGAGATCTCACAGAGAAAGACTGAAGAAAGTGGCTGAACCTTAATTACTAAGTGAGGTTATGGGAGAAAACCAAACAGAACAGAGCATAAGGTCTAGTGCATCTTCTAAAGTGTAGTATTGCTACTCCGTTGGCTCTTATATTCAGAGCAAAAGGTTTCCACAACCTCATAACAGCTTGTTCAGGTTTGAGGGGTATATCAGATATAGAAGAAAGATATTCAAAAGTACACCAAAATGTTTGGTATTGACAATGAACTTAGTTTAGCATTAGAAATGTTAATTTTCTCTTGTCATTAATTTGTAGTTGTAAGGGTTTGCTTGGAACCTGGTAAGATTTTCTCTTTCAGAAGGAAAAATTAATGTACCTTTGTGCAGAAAATGTTATACTGTGATCTGGTCAGGTGTGATCCTTTAAGGGACCAGTTGGTGGGGACTGCAAGTGAAAACAGAGTCTAATCCTTTGATCTGTAGCTGACTGTCACTTCTTACCAAGAAAAGCCTCTAAGCTTTATCATTTTTAATCCCCCGAAAGGAATTTTTCTTTGACAGAAACCCAATTGATTCGTTGTCTTCAGTGCACGAGCACTGTGAGGATGGCCCAGCGTAGGATGTGGTGTGAAACTCCTTGAGTGCCTCTTAAACCCAAGGTTTCCTTGCTGGGTCCGGCTGGTCAGTCAGGTACCCACCGTGTAGGAAGGCACGGACGGTAACAAAGCCAGGAGAGACCTTTCCTTTTACAGGTTAGTTCATCAGTGGCCCTCTTACTAGCTTAGAAGGTTAGCACTTCTCTAGACTGTGTCAGCATCCTTGGAGAGCTGGTTAAAGAAAATAGTATCATGTGCCTTTTACAGACAGAAAAGAGCAGATCCAATGCCCTCTGAAGCTAATTCAAAGTTTCCAGTTGATACGAGCTGACACTGCATCACGTCATCCCTGTACTGAAGCTGTGCATATGTGCTGTGCTAAAATCCACACGGAAGAAATGATTTAGTTGTCTTAGAGTGCAATCCCCTTAAACGCAAAGCTCAACTGAGCAGGCTTTGTGTTTGGTAACTTAGAGGGCTCAGAGAGAACAGTCCTTGCCCACTTACAGCTAATAGTTTTTCATTTTTCATAATGACCTTGAGTCTTTCTGTTTTCATCACCCCAAATAGCTTTATACTGCTCAGCAGCCAGTTTCAGTGTCCATGCCATGAATGCTATGAGGAATAATGCAAAAGAGCTGTAAGGAAGAAGAAAAATTTCTTTTCCCAGGTGTCCCATAATAGTTTTTCCCAGTGTTTGCCCCGTTCTAAGTGGGTATTTTGTCTGCCTAAGGGCACCAGGGTTGTATCCCAGGCAACACTGGTCTGATATTTTTCCACTGTCTATTTTTGCTGGGCAGCTGAACCCTAGCAAAGATGCTCTAGCTACATCACAGCAACCCCCTTATATGGTGGCTCTCTTAAAAAAGAAGGCAAATTTCCAGTTTGATTGTCTAATTTGTTTTTTAGTAATTGAGACAGATTGCTTTTTGCTTTTGAGAATGGGTCCTTGTGTGCAGTCAGGTGAGCTGTTTGCTATCGGTGTCTGCGCTAGCATCAGATAAGTAGCAAACCCCCTCAACCTGACAATTCACTTGAGAATAATCTGATCTGGTTTGCTTTGCTGTTTCCTCTTGAAGTGGACAATGGCTTTTCCCCTGTTAAAAAGTTGACACAATGAGACAAGTGTGTGATTATTGTATCCCTTTATGTCATTTGAGTAACTCGAGATAGCCTGGTGTAATGTGAGTAATCTGTGTTCACCACCCCTTGAATCTATCTGGAGTTGATTGGCATATCTGTGCATTTTAACTTGTCTGGAAGGCTCTTATCTCCTTGCTGCGCAGCATCGGTTACAAATTTTAAACCGTTCTGTTCAACTTTATGTTTAAAAATATTACTCTTCCCCTTTCCTCTTAGGGTCTTAGCAAGGAGCTGGGTTTGCTTTGTTTGGTTGCTGGGTTGGTTTGAAGTAAACTCAATGACTCCTTTAAAACAAATGAATCAGGGGAAACCAGGTAATGCAGCTGACAGACAGGTGATCCTGATAATACTGTCTGGTGCCTGATAGACTGCCCTTGAACATCTGAGCCATTCACACCGTTTTAGACAGTTAACACTGGTTCTCCACTACTGAGCAAATCATTACTTTCCATCCTGACCCATTAAAGTTAAGACCTCCATGGGACTTTCAGGTACAGCCTGTGGTTAGAGGGTGATGCTGAGGAGAGCCACCTCCTGAGAAGTGCTGCAGGCACTGTTCCTCAGTGCCTCCAAGCGTGCATGGGAACAGGACTGCAGTGCAAGCCCCAGGCAGTTGCCAAAGCAACCTATTTTTTATTTATTTTTTTTACCTGTGCTTCCCTTTGAAAAGACTCAGATTGAAAATGAATCTTAAGAATAGCCTTTCCTTTAGCGGTGTTGCACCGTAAATGTCACTTCCTTTATTCTGAGTCAAGGTGACAGAAAAGTGTGGTCTAAAGGAACAAACGTCATGCTCCAGGGGGAGAAGGGAGGAGATGAGATATGTTCTAGAGGAAGGTAAGATGCTACTTTGATACTAAATTTGTGCCATTGATGTAAGCTCAGTTTGAACCCCCCCCCCCCCCCCCCCCCCCCCTCCCCCCCCCGGGACAAAAT
>NW_008795035.1:9899542-9945797 GCF_000699145.1 Aptenodytes forsteri
ATATACACTTTCACCCCCCCCCCCCCCCCCAGGCTGCCTCGGTTCCCCTGCCAGATGCAGAATCCTGTTCAGGAAAGCGTAGTGATTTTCAGGGCTTAAACCAACAGAAACTCCCAGCTAAATGGGAGAGGTCTGTCTTCCTGCCTTGTGTGCGTGTAATCCACAGCCATGCTTCTCAGCTCGTGAAATGAATCAGATCATATAGCTAAGCTGGGGTTTGGGCTCCTGGCGTTGGATCAAAAAGACTGTAGCCCTGCAACACAAAACACTGATCTCGTATACATTTACTAAACTGGTTAAAAGTTGTTCAATGTGGTAACTTTGTATTGGCAGGCTTTATGTTTTAGCATAAAAGCATCGAGTCAGAATAAACTCGCATATAAATATATGCTCTGGCTGGTTCAGCAGAAATGTGATCTTTTGGCCACACCTGACTTGGATGAAATTTGTCCCAGTCTGGTAGTGCGCAAATGTGATACGAATGTTTGGGAACCTCATCTGTGGCCATGTGATTCTTCCTTCTTCACCATTCTCCCAGGATCCTGTCTTGCACTCTTCCCATGGGGTGGCAGGTTGAAGGGGACAGGTGGGTGTCCTTGCTCCCTGTCCCCAGCCATAGGGCCACAAGCACACAGACAGTCTGCCCTGTAGCGTACGCCACTCTTACTCTCCTTCTCAGGGACAAGAGTATCTGCTATCTGATCTAGGCGGCTTCTTTGGCTCTTTTCTCACTGTTCTGCTATTTAATGGAAGTTTTCTCCCTTTGTGGAGCAGTGCATACAGGTTCTTTGTCCTTTTCCTCTCTCAGCTGAACGAGCACCAGACCATCCTGGTAATACCCACCGGGACTGCTTTCTAGTCTCCCGCTCCTCTGCCACATGACCCTTGAAGGATGTGGGCTACGCTTGGGATTGGTGAAGCATTTAGGGTCAGCTCCCCTAAAACTACTGCCTTCCACATCTCTTCAGCAGGCATCTCTCTTTTAAAAATGTTTATTAAAATTTAAGACACAATGCCAGATGAGCTACTGCAGCTCTTGCTAACTGTCAGGCAATGTGGCTGCATCACAATTTCATGTCATACTGTTCAGGTTAGGATGAGAAGCTAATAAACCCACCCCTGTGAAAGCACGCCTCCTCTATGTATTTGAACTCATGAGGCTTACTCTGCGTCTCTATTCTCTTTGCGTTATACACAATGGGATCATAAGATTCGCAAATGAGAAATAAACTGAGAATCTGTGATTAAAAATGTACAATACATAATATAACCTTGCACAACAAAATTAGTACTTTGCTAATTTAGTCCCAAAGCATATTGATTAAATGCATTTTACCACTTCAGTGTATACTGGAAAATCCAATTAATATAAAAAAAAGAAAATGAAAACATCCAAGTCACTGAACTCTGGATCATAAATGTTAATCCATCCTGCAGTATCTTTTGAACAGAACACGCGCTAATTTTCTCTCATTGTTACAGAACAGATTTCACATAAAATAATACTGTAATTGTTTAAAAAAAAAAGTATTTGCCATTTGGTGTTTCCTTTTGCTCCTCCTTGATTGAATTAATTAAAAAAGGATTTTTTTTCCTATCCGTAACAGCTTTCAGCAAAGTCTCCTTAGTGACAAACTTTTAGTACCAAAAATGCCTGAACGTTTAGTGAATTAGAAAAAGGAGCCTTGCACAGTGTTCAACCACAGGTATAGAATTTGACCAAGTTTAGGACTTCGTTTGGACTATGGCCATATGAGAGATGATGGCAAAAGAAATGAGCCTTTCACTGCTGCTGAAGACCAAGAGGCCAGCTTTTCTTAGCTGAATGGGAAGAACAAACTTCTGGCCAAAGGCTTTGTGCCAGCAGTACCTACAGGTAGTGCAAATGATGGAGTATTTTGTTTGGTACCTAAGTTGGGGCAGAACCTCAAGAATCCACTGGTCTATACATGCTGCTAGAGCCAGCATAGAAATTCCTATGTCCTCAGACCTGATGTCTTTCCTGCTGGAATTTTTAAGGCTTAATTTCAGGATACTTGCTGGGGAGGAAACAGTTTTACAGCAAATTTCTGCACTTTCAGCAAGGCTTGGTGCAAAGAGGGTAACTGCAACTTGGTATCAGGAATCTCTGGTGAGGAACGAAGCCAGTGGTACTGTTGCATCTGAGGTGGCGAATCTTTCAGCAAAGCGATGCTACCAAGGGAATGAAATTGCGACAAAGAGCAGCTGAGTGGAATGATGAGGAAGTGAAGATTTCCAGCTCTTGAACTCTTATAATTAGTGATATTGTGACGGGTTTAAGAATATAAAGATAGCTGTGTGTTGAGTATTGGGGGTGGTGGTGGTGGAACCATATTTAGAGAAATATTTCCACAGACAGCACTTTTATAATTTTAGTAGTACAGCATTCCTAAGGTGCCTATTAGAATGTGTTGCTGTCAAAGGGAATATTGGTGAAGAGGCATACCTTTTGGAGCCGTGTCTGCAGGGAGACATGTGCAGATGTCTTTATTAGTTTCGTGTCTAAGCGACTTCCCCGGAGGGTGTGCTAGCTGTTGGGTAATAGCAGTTTCATAGAGAATCCATGAAGAAGCCCATGTGCTCTTCACTCTGCTGGTTGTGGGTGGTCTCAGAAGGAAGGCATTCCTCCCCCCCCCTTTTTTTTTGTGGGAAGAAGAGTAACTGAAGTACTATAAAAATGAAACGTTGCTCTCAAATGGGCATTCATTCAGGCTGTTTTATAAATACTTTTCATCCTCAAACAGGACAGCATTTACAAGGTTAGCCCAGTGAAAGTCTAATGAATTTTATCACATCTTGCTTTTATGTAAGTGTGTTCAGATAAATACTAGTATGTGATCTATTTGAATAAATCTAAGGCTTTTTGGCTAGACTGATATTTATGTTTTTACATGGCCAAACTTTACTGCCATTACAATAGTACTTTACTCACCAGAAAGCCCATTTTTGATTTCGTGCTATGGAATATAGTAAAAGAGTGAGGAACCAGGCATTTCAGGCTATCCTTTTCTCTTTTTACATATTTTATATGCATTTTAATATATGATACATCCTTACCTTTCACCCCGTCACTGCACAGTTGTGTGAAAAGAAACAGACTTAGTATCATAATAATTTATTCTATGTTTCAAGATCACGATATTTCATATTTTCTATATTTGGATAATTGTGGCTAGGAAAGACACGCTTTCCCAGAATGATGCAATGCTCAATTCAAATCAAGTGTGCTAAAGATAAACTTTTCAGACTGTCCTTCACTACTTCCCTCTGCTGTATAAAGAAGACCTAATTTTGCTATCCTATACGCTACAAGGAACAGCCTAGAAATTTACTACATCTGAGAAGACAGGAACTGGACTGGTGGTGCAGGAAGAAAAAAGGAAGAATCTGATTCATTCTGTGTGTTCTGGGTAGGGGAGTTGTGGTGATGCTACAAACCTTAACTTCTGTATTTCTTGACTTTTTTTGCAAATCAAAGAACACCTACTTTGCTGGTTAGTGAGTGTTCAGTTAATTTCTTTTCTTTTAGTTTAGACTTGCTCTGCGCTGCATAACACTGCTCGATAGTACTTTGCTAAAGTCAGATAAACTGATATTCCCTCAGCCACATCAGTGACTTGGAAACAGATTGTATTACGGTCTCATCCTAACGTAATGTATTGCTTTTATGAATTAGAAGGTCAGATCCTCAGCAAGTAAAAATTTGCATCATGCAATGCACCTTTACATAACTATTTTAAATGAAGATCAGACCCATAGAATTTCTGGTCCCATCAGTAATAAGTATATAATTTTGCATTGTTTTGCTTGCATTTAAAAAAAATACGAACCCCATATTATTTTTTTCTTATTTTGAGAGAAGCGTGCATGTCAAAGATATGTGATATTAATTTCCTACAAAGTATTCATAAATACACTAGCACTTTGGAGTTTAAATTAGACAGTGATAAAAAAAATTGAGACGATAATTAATCCATTCTTATAGCCTTGATTGGCCGTCATATAAAAAGTTATTGGGGAGGCCAAATCAGGTTATTCCAGTTTGCTTTATTCCATCACCATGTGCCCAAAGAGAGTTATTAGCTCATTTTGATTGTTCATTGGCAGTCCCGATGCAATATGGGAAGTGTCTGCCAGCAAATGTCCTTAATATACATGATTTGAAGGGGAAAAATAACTACCAAAACCATATATTTGCCTTATCCTGCTGAAGTGAAAAACGTCTTCACATGCCACTAAGGATTTTGTATATTTTGTAAAATTGGCTGTGGTGTTTGCATGTTAGTTTCTTCTCCTTCACCACCAGCATTCACAGATATCACCTACGCAGGCAGGAAAGTCGTGTGCACATATTAGTTTTTGTCTTTTTTTTTTTCTTTTTATCTGTGCTGTTTGGAATTTTTTTTAAATACTTCAAGCTGAAAAGAATCTGCCAAAATTCCTTCTTTTTTCTTGAGTTTTAAGCATAGTGTATGTGATATTTTATGTTTGGAAGTGCTTGTCTTTTGGAATATTCTGTATGTACATGCACGATGCATATCCTCTAGGACATTTCTTCTTCAACGTCATATTTGCAGAACTAATCTGTCTCAAAAAAGGCATAGGGGAGATGGAGATTGCAAATTAAAAAAAAAAAAGTAAAAATTCTGCCATTTCATTTTCCTTGAAATCCCTTGCATGACAAAATAGTAGTAATTAATAATATCCCTTTTTTAGTAATTTCTTGCTAAGGGGAGTTGCTTGTGGAGAGTTATCGTACTTTGTTAAATACCTGTTGTTTAATAGTCCAGAGTTGTCTGTATTTTGCAGAAGGATGAAAGGATTATTAACCGTATAGTTGTATTATGGGGTTTAATGAAAAAATGTTTTTAAAGTCTGCCTTGTTCTTCATAAGAATAGCGTTAATTCATTTTGAGATTTGCCTGAGAGGTGAGACCTCCAAAACTGTCCCAAAGGTGATAGCATACTTTTTTTTAGCGCAAAGACTTTCCAGCATGTTGCATATATTTATTCAGCCTGCATATATTTATTTACACCACCCCTGAAAAGCTAGATTAAGGCATAGGAATCAGTCCAGGTTTGAGTGATGTACAGCCTGCCTCTCAGGAGCTCAGTGTTTAACCACAACATCTCGGGACACGAAGTGAAGAAAACAACCACCATTTGAAACCATATTAGAGATTAAGGATGGTAGAACCTAATTGCGTGATTAAATATTAGAGTCAGCTTTCCTATGGTAAGAAAAAGTGGCATGGGATTTTTTTAATTACTAGAAATACTTAGTACTTGTTTCTTAGCTTATCAACAACATGTTGCGGCTGTGTCACACAGAAACATTAGCTTGTGAATTAGCCCCGAGGCACTGTCCTATATACTGCTATAAAAGCGCCTGGGTGTAGGATCCACTGACTCAGAGGAAGAGTGCCTCCTACTGATTCTGTCTTCAATCCAAAAACTGACCTTGCTCCTCTGACGGGATTTGACAGGTTTACAACCCACGGGTGTGGCTGTCATAGCATCATTTTCCCCCCCTTTAGCTTCCTCTCTAATAAACTTGTTAACCGTTTTGCATTAATAGAGAAACTTATGCAATGCGTGTCTTGCTGTCTTTGACAACTCATTCAATGTCAACCATCAACAATTTTCCTTTAATGGACATGTAACATCCCTGGTGTGATGATTTTTTTTTTTTTTTAAAAACTTTTGTTCTTTTTATCTGTGCTGTTTGGAATTTTTTTTAAATACTTCAAGCTGAAGAGAATCTGCCAAAATTCCTTCTTTTTTCTTGAGTTTTAAGCATAGTGTATGTGATATTTTATGTTTGGAAGTGCTTGTCTTTTGGAATATTCTGTATGTACATGCACGATGCATATCCTCTAGGACATTTCTTCTTCAACGTCATATTTGCAGAACTAATCTGTCTCAAAAAAGGCATAGGGGAGATGGAGATTGCAAATTAAAAAAAAAAAAGTAAAAATTCTGCCATTTCATTTTCCTTGAAATCCCTTGCATGACAAAATAGTAGTAATTAATAATATCCCTTTTTTAGTAATTTCTTGCTAAGGGGAGTTGCTTGTGGAGAGTTATCGTACTTTGTTAAATACCTGTTGTTTAATAGTCCAGAGTTGTCTGTATTTTGCAGAAGGATGAAAGGATTATTAACCGTATAGTTGTATTATGGGGTTTAATGAAAAAATGTTTTTAAAGTCTGCCTTGTTCTTCATAAGAATAGCGTTAATTCATTTTGAGATTTGCCTGAGAGGTGAGACCTCCAAAACTGTCCCAAAGGTGATAGCATACTTTTTTTTAGCGCAAAGACTTTCCAGCATGTTGCATATATTTATTCAGCCTGCATATATTTATTTATACCACCCCTGAAAAGCTAGATTAAGGCATAGGAATCAGTCCAGGTTTGAGTGATGTACAGCCTGCCTCTCAGGAGCTCAGTGTTTAACCACAACATCTCGGGACACGAAGTGAAGAAAACAACCACCATTTGAAACCATATTAGAGATTAAGGATGGTAGAACCTAATTGCGTGATTAAATATTAGAGTCAGCTTTCCTATGGTAAGAAAAAGTGGCATGGGATTTTTTTAATTACTAGAAATACTTAGTACTTGTTTCTTAGCTTATCAACAACATGTTGCGGCTGTGTCACACAGAAACATTAGCTTGTGAATTAGCCCCGAGGCACTGTCCTATATACTGCTATAAAAGCGCCTGGGTGTAGGATCCACTGACTCAGAGGAAGAGTGCCTCCTACTGATTCTGTCTTCAATCCAAAAACTGACCTTGCTCCTCTGACGGGATTTGACAGGTTTACAACCCACGGGTGTGGCTGTCATAGCATCATTTTCCCCCCCTTTAGCTTCCTCTCTAATAAACTTGTTAACCGTTTTGCATTAATAGAGAAACTTATGCAATGCGTGTCTTGCTGTCTTTGACAACTCATTCAATGTCAACCATCAACAATTTTCCTTTAATGGACATGTAACATCCCTGGTGTGATGATTTTTTTTTTTTTTAAAAACTTTTGGTGTCAAATTGATAAGCCTGTGAAATAGAATAGATACACATAATGCCGCTTTATCCTCACAATTGACAGTGAGGCAGTGAAGCAGAACCTCAAGAAAAGCGACCCAGTTCTGCATGTGTAACCACACAAGAACCCAGACTGGTCCCCAGTCCCACCTAACGTTGCAGCTTCGTGACATCTGAGCAAATAATAGGCAGAGAGTGTGAGTTTGTGAAAGTAATTATATAAAGCTGATGGCAGGGGACAAAAAGAAGTGGGGTGGGGGGAGAAAGCGAGCGGTTTCACCGCTTTGACAATGTCCACAGCTGTGATGTCATAGGCACAAAGATGATAATAAAATTTGGCCAATGTGGTGTCAACTACACCTTGCTCCTTTTGTCTTTTCCCTCGTATAATTTTGTATCCATGTGTGAATCGGCTCATTAGTGGAGGAGAGTGAAAATTGAGGTCAGGGTATTTAAACCTGACCTGTGCAAAGGCCATGCAATGCCTAAGCCCACCGGGGGTTTCACTTCAGAGCCCCGGACCACCCTTGAAGGTGACACCAATTCAAGCCTCATTTTATAAAGGCCTTATTAATTATTGTCTTTATAAGAAGGAGAAGCCATATAAAGAAATGTGTCATTCTTAGAGTAGGAGTAGGCAGGAAAAAAAGAGAGAGAGAGAGAGAGAGAGAGAGAGAGAGAGAGAGAGAGAGAGAGAGAGAGAGAGAGAGAGAGAGAGAGAGAGAGAGAGAGAGAGAGAGAGAGAGAGAGAGAGAGAGAGAGAGAGAGAGAGAGAGAGAGAGAGAGAGAGAGAGAGAGAGAGAGAGAGAGAGAGAGAGAGAGAGAGAGAGAGAGAGAGAGAGAGAGAGAGAGAGAGAGAGAGAGAGAGAGAGAGAGAGAGAGAGAGAGAGAGAGAGAGAGAGAGAGAGAGAGAGAGAGAGAGAGAGAGAGAGAGAGAGAGAGAGAGAGAGAGAGAGAGAGAGAGAGAGAGAGAGAGAGAGAGAGAGAGAGAGAGAGAGAGAGAGAGAGAGAGAGAGAGAGAGAGAGAGAGAGAGAGAGAGAGAGAGAGAGAGAGAGAGAAAGAAACAGAAGATCAAAAGAGAGCTTTTTTTTCCCTTTTGCTTTTCATGCCTCAGAACCTCAAAGGAGGTCGGGGAACAATCAGGCTTAGGGGTCTCGTGTGCTTTCTGGCAATTAGACTCAGCTGATGGGCTGAAAGGGATTGAATGGCAGGGTTCAAGGCCCTTCTCCAGAGCTTCAGACAACAGGCTTTTCCAAAGCAGCAGAGCAGCAGACACCACTGAAATCATTTCAAATGGAGACTTACAGCCAGGGATTCATTAATTCACCGGCCTAAACAATTACTGGAACATATAATGTCTCTATATACACTTTGATAAAGACTGTCATCCTAGACCTTCATTTTCCCCATTTTTATTAGAGATTTTTAATGTCAGGTTTGAAAAGAACCTTTTATTTCTTCAATTATCAAATTAAACCTTTTATTTTTTTTCCAAGGGGGGGAATATAAATTCCAGAATTTTTGTTTTATGGCTACAATTGATTTGAATTACAAGAGGAGACTGAGAAAGTTTTGTAAAGCACCCTTAAACATTCAGTCATAAATAGGATGGGAGCCTGAGTAGCAAGAGATCCCATCCTCCTCCTTCCTCTCTTTAAAGAGGGTGGTCTGGGACAAATAGATTTAAATGAGCTTGATGTGAGAGAATTAGCTAATAAGGGACATGCAGCAGAGCACTCTATAGACGCAGGCTGCATTTGCTGCTAGAATGGTTTGAACTGAGCAAACTGAATTAGCACTTTTAGCACAGTTGAAATGTTTTTAAAATAAGAGAACAACCTATTATTGTATTTCTATTTTTTTTCTGGTATAAGATTAGATGTACCCAGAGGTGAAAGATTTTAGTGCAGAACTGTGGTTCACTTATAAAATGCACCTGAGTATCCCTATGAAGATTAGAGGGAGGTACAATGCTAGGTCCCTCTAGAGCATTTCTGTCAGGGACCAAGTTTGCTTGGTAGAGGAAGCACAGCCCTAGGAAAAAACTGTCCTGTGCTGAGGTAGATATAAAGTCTAATTAGGCACCGTCAAAAGTGGTTTTTGAATGGAAAATTGGACTTTTGACTAAATTATGTTTTGTGTCTTTCTGTTCCTCAGACATTTGGGGTTTTGGGTTTTTTTTCACTGGAGGAGAAACTGCAAAACCACCCATGTTTTAACAGAAAAATAGTTCCGCTGAAAAGAATTTGATTGGAAATAAACATCGGCACGTCTTAGAAGTGCTGGTTCACATAGCCCTGTTCTGTTCTCTGGAGCAGCACCCTGGTCAGACATCCATCACCTCCTCTGACCAGCAGCAGTGCAGCGTGGGGGAGACAGTCCAACCAGGTACTTCAATTCATAGAGCAACATGAGGTTTTTACTTTACGATTTTCAGAAAAGACACCAACTTGTTCACCGTGCTGCAGGCTGTGTTAGAGGAATCCTGCGTCCTCTAACCACATCACAAATGTTTGTTTGTCATAAGTGTGGTCCTTGCCTCATTCCCGTGCTGAAGCCCTATTAATGCTTGATAGTCCCAACCATAACATGAATATTTCCCATGCAGAAAAACAGTGTTGGGAAGGAAGCCTACCTGTTACATGATTCCACTAGTCGCTATGTGTCCATTTCTATGGATTGTGCCTAACCCACCACTTTCTTCTGCTGCTTTGCAGGAGTAACCCAGTTTGGGTAGAAGCTAGGGCTGTGTATTTAGGAGATAACACTGTCTTGGGAAGAACAATGCTGTTAACTCTGGTAAATGCTGTTTCAGACTTTCTGCAGGAAGATGACACCAGGAAGTTGTACAAGGCTTGAATTATCATTCTGCTTTCAGCCATGATGGAAGAAAATCTTTATTTTGTTTAGTTCAAAATTTTAATTTGCATGTCCCTCAAAAGATTTGAGGTACTGAAATCCTCAGCGTAGGCCTGCAGTAACTATGACTTAATTCAGCCTGATCCTGTTCTGGAACTTAAGAGACTAGCTAAATGGCAGGACGGTTGGAACTAAAGTATCTTTAAGGTCCCTTTCAACCCAAACCGTTCTATGATTCTATGATTCTAAATCAAAACAGATAGATGCAAAGGATGCATCTGGGAATTGGTGTAATTCCTGAAACTGTGGTACCAATAGAGGTATCCATCAACCAAGATGATGATGATGGGAATCTACTGGATATTTACTACACACCTAATACACCTGGGGTTGCTATCTTAAGTGGGCTCTATGATTCTATCAAAACAGATAGATGCAAAGGATGCATCTGGGAATTGGTGTAATTCCTGAAACTGTGGTACCAATAGAGGTATCCATCAACCAAGATGATGATGATGGGAATCTACTGGATATTTACTACACACCTAATACACCTGGGGTTGCTATCTTAAGTGGGCTATTTTGGATTCCTTTGTTTATAGAAGCAGAGAAGGAGGGATACAGAAAGGTAGGGTGGATTAAAATGAGCCACTGTGAGTTATTGTGAATAAATGCCCTTTCCGTTACAACAAATGAGTGCTATAATGGGATTCATTGAGGGAAGTTGTAGCTCTATTGTACCACCAGGCTTACTTAATAGATGAAGCTAACAAGACTAGAGATTAGTCTCGTCTGTTCTGTATGTCTGTACGGTATCCAGGCCCCACAGGGGCCACCACTGCACGCCCCTGTGTGTGATTTTCGGTTTTAGTTATCTCGTTGTCAGACCAAAATCATTCCTATTTATATTTTGTAACTGGAGTCTTAGGTATTTATTGGGCACAGCTTTTGTGTTTGTCATGGGTATAGTAATACCGTGCAGTATTAGCTTGCATTAAAAGCGTTTTGAGACTATTAATTTATAGTCTGTAAAACTCTTTCACCCAGGCTAGACTATAATGGTAGTGTTTCTTATGTCTTTGTGTCAGTTACCTGTTGAACTTTCTTTTGTGAACTCTGCTTAGCTGCTTTGTTCTAGGTACAGTCTTTCCCTCTGATGATAGCCTTGTGCTGAAACTCCACCACGGTCACCATGTTCCTGTTTTCTGAAATATTAATGCTCTGTGTTTGCTGCAAGGCTAGAGGACCGCACTCTTGTATAATTGCATTTTTGTACTTCCCTATTGTCCCCCTGTGGTTGCATTCTTGCATATTTCAGCCTTCTGGGTTTAAATTGCATTTTTAGTACAAACTAATCAGTGTGCTACCTTAAAACGTGGGAAAGATCTCAAAGGAGGAGGATGCAAAATCCTATTTAGTTATCCCTGTGTTTAATGATGTCAGTCCAGTGGCCGTAGGTAATGCAAATGTTATCAGTAGATACTTGTCATGACCATTCTGCTCGCTGTCTGCTTCACAGTATGAGACGTGAGTGAAATCATCTTCCCCGAAATGGCTCTCCATATGTTTTTTGAGACTATTCTTTCAACTCAACACACCAGCCACCTTCAGCTGTAATCTGTCTCTTCTCCACCATTCTGCCTCATTCCCAAAACAAGCCTCTTTGTCCTTGCCCACTGCCCATTTATACCATTCTCAATCAATCTTCATTGAATGCAGCGGTACATCATTAACTTGTCTTCCGGCAAGCCACTTAACCCCCTAAACCCTGGAGCAGATTCATTACCTTGCCATCTTCCAGTGAACGGTCACATCCGCACTTGACTTAGGCTATTACTTAGTCACACGATTCATCATCCACATGGGTAGTCTTTTGCTCCTGATCAGATTGGCGTGACAGTATCTGGGGCGTATTACAAGGAGATATCCCAAGAAAAAGGCCCTGTTCAGTAAGTTTGTCTACATATATAACTCTTACTGACCCCGCTCTTCTCCATTATCACCCGCGAGAGACAGGAGCCATTATGCAGCCCTTCTTTCTCTGTGGTCATGGTAGCTTTTGGCATGCTCTGAACCAGGGCTGTGCTTTGTATAAGGGACATGATGCAGAATTCACTGGAGTTCTAATTCTTGATTTTACATGATGTTTTCTACTGTTTTCTGAGTTACAGTATTATTATCCAGACAAATGTGTAAGACACATGACTGAAATGCACAGGATTTTTAAACTTGGATTGGTATCAGACCTGAAATCCAGAAAACCCATCCTTCACTCTCGTGAGTCGATAAATATTAGAACTATTCTTTTTTGTTTCCATCACTCTAGGAGCCTTATATTACTCATCTTTTGCTTTTCTTGTTTCCTTCATGCCAGTTTGAAAGGGAATTGAGCAGCTGAGGTAGTTCCTTTATTGCTGAAAAGTCCCTCAATAATTCTGAGCTTATAATCCACTGTACAATCATCGGTCCGACTTTGGTAATCACACGTCACAGTATGATTACCAAGAAATAACTGAAGAGTGATTATGCAAATCCTGGAGTTCTAATTGGCTAATAATGACTTTAAGACAGAGTACAGTGATTCATATGTTGTGTGTTTTTGAGGGGAAAAATCCGAAGTAATTATGTAAATCAGTTCCCTGTAACAACTAGTCAGATGCAAAGCTTTGTTTGGTTAGGGAGAGTGCTCAGTAATGCATCAAAACTGTGGAGCATCCCTGCACTTTGAAGGGCAGAGGCAGTTCCACTTCAAATGCGCTGTATTGTCTATAGGGACTGATTTCATTCCTTCTAGCCAAGTATTATTTCTTGCACTATCCTCCAAGAAGCTAAAACAACCCTCAAAGCTCACAGATATGTTTAAGGTGATTGTTTAGCCCAGGAGACAAATGGGAAAATAAAATTCCCATTTTCCAAAGAAGGATTGTAAAGAGATAATTTAGTCCTCCTTCTCTTTTTTTCTGTTTAAGATTCTGTGTCACAGCCAAAATTATTCACTACTAAAGATACTCTTCATTAGTAACCTTAGAATAAAAGCTTCTCATTACCTTTTTTCCTGCCATGTTGTTATAGGACCTCTAGGCTTTCTTTGTAAATTCTACATGTTATTCTTATTAACGCTGATTTTAAAAAATAATTCTCATGTGGGATGTAGATTTTTTTGAGATTCATTAAACAAATCCTGCTCTGTCTTTCTCACACTGAAGACTCTAATAGGACTTAACCAATTGATTGACACTCTTTGATACAAATTCTGTACAAAATATGAGGAGTTGCTGTTTTTTAAATAACTGCCACAAACCTTTATTCTGCTTAAAATAAGCATAGTTTGGGCAGGCTAGTATCATGGGGAATACAAAAATTTCACATCAGGTTTGTCTCAGGAAACGTGCTTGGAGTAGGGAGCTGGAGAGAGGTTAGTAGTCTTCATGACAACCATAAAAAGAAGTGTTTCAACCATGGCTGTATAAGCCAGCCAAGGCCCTGGTTGAAGGCACTGCTTCTTTGTGTGATGCACTACTTTGCGGTCCATCATATGTATTTCACAGAAAACCTACTTTTAATATAGGCGTATTCTTTATACTAGGCCTTCAAAGGAGTCTGTTTCTACTGACTTTAGTGGTCCACTATAGGCTTGACTCAGTGTAGTAAGTCAGCTTCATAGACCTATCAGTCCTCTGGCTCTCCAGAATGGGGGGATTTCAGACCCATAGACAAGATGCATAAGACAAGAGTGAGAAGACAAAGTCATCGTGTGTTCAGCATGTCTTCTGTGCAGACACTGACTTTCCTTTTATATTTCTCCTAGATCCCATTTGGGGCCTCTCTGTAGAATGGGAATGACTTTACAACTTCAATCCATGGCTTTCAACAAAGGGTTTCCATTTACTATAATAAATCAGACACACAGATGTGAATCCTTAGAGGAGGAGATTAGCTTATACATAGGACGCTGGTACCCTTTTAATGTTGCTGATACATTGTGATAGAGCGTAATGAATGTGAGAAGGAAAGGAGGAAGGAAGAGAGAAGGGGAAGTGGAGGGCATGGGGAACAAAGTGGTCTTTAAATGCCTGAAAAAATGCTAAGAGAGAAGACAAGGAATAAAGAAAGAAAGATAGCTGAGGAGAGGTGGAGGCCCAGACACTGCTGCAAAGCCCCTCCAGATCAGTGATGATCAGTGAAGAAGTTTCCATTGACTTAGTGCACTTTCGATCTGACGCACAGTGAACAGTTGAGCGATATCCTTAAGCTGAAGCATTTGTCAGGACAATGTGTAGACCTGGCGATGCCAAAATGTTTTGCAGGTAGGTCTCTGCTTTGCTGAATTGATTGTGTAGGTGGGGTTCTTGGATGTCAAAATGAATTATATTTCAGTCTAAAATTTCCCTCACTTTTTTATGTTTAAAAAAAAATAAAATCCAGCTAACCCCGTGTGATGGTTGTAAGAGGAATTCAAAATTTATGTACATTTTTGGGCTTCTCCATATAAAAATAATTCAGCAGTTGGAAATTAAATATCCATGAAATTCCAAAAAACTTTATTCTTTAATTGAACGACCCACGTGTCTTCACAGTTTAGTGATAATGGAGCAGAGTGGGGATCTAAGAGCTTGTTGTTGTGCAGACAGCGTATAATCAACGTCTGTGCCTGTTGGATCATGAGAGGGGCAGGACAGGATGTGCATGTCCCATCGTCTTCCTGTAAGGACACCCGTCACCATAAAGTCCATAGGTTCTGTGAAATTTATAGCCCTGCTTTTTGTGCCCTCCCCTCAGAAAGATAAGTTTACCCCCTTTTCTGCCTGTTGGAGGTTTTTATTTTCTCTTCCACTACAGCTACTGTTTTGAAAGAAGGGAACGTACTTCCTTATAACAATTTGGGCACTGAGTCCTGCTCTCTTCTGACTTGGCACTTTGTGAGTAGAGGTGGATGTGGATGTTCCAGTTGGGATTGGCAGGGCACTCTGCTCCCCTGGTGTTTGCTTTGCACAGGTGTGAATAGCTGTGCCAGATTTCAGACTATACTGATGTGCCTGGATACTGTACTTCCCTCCCATAGGTGAAGATATCAAATAGAGAAGCCATCAGTTTTCTGGATATTTTAAAGCAGGAGGAGTATGAAATGTCAGGACCCTGAAGCAATGCAAACAGGGCTGCTGACATATTTCTACACCATCCCACTATGTAAGCAAATCGTGCTCTTTTGATTGATCCGTTCAGCCATGCCCAAGCAATCGTCTGCTGAATCAAATTCATTGCTGTGTGGGCTCAGTCATGTGAAAACAGTGCCCTAAAAATCATAAAGTTTAAAAATATAATGTGCATCTTAAAAGCTGAGAAACCAAAGAAGAGTTAAAACCATAGCTTTTTAATAAAATTGTTGTTGGTTTTTATTTTTTGTTGACCAGACTTTTTAGGTCTTACCCAAGACTACACTTGAGAGAAAAAATACTCGTTTTTCAAAGCAGCAGCAAAGGTATTTGAATAAGGGAAAAGTTTTGGTGGCATTGGCAGTTAATTTCAAACACAAGCAAAGCAAAAAGAGGGAGGCGGAGATGAGAAAGGTAGAAGAGCTGACTGTTTCATTGTAGTAAAAGGGATGAAGAGAAGATGACAGGGCTCAGGTGGAAATTCTCTGCAGAAGTATTTTTGCACTGGCATATTCCCCAAATTTGCCTGATCCCCTTCCCACGCCCTGCTTCCCAAAGCTCACCCCCATTCAGGCTGCGCTGCTGTGTACCAGTTTATTGTGTTTAACAGCGGTTATGTTTCAGTAATACTTTATGTCTCTGGCTTGGAAAAGTCTTTGGAGGAAAGTCACAATTTCAATTACTATTTTTTCAGCTTGCCACTTAAAATACGATCAAGCATATGGGTGAGCTACACAAAATTTTTCAGCGAACATTCGAAATCAGAGCAAAACCTGATTGTTCCATCTTATTAGCCACGTCTTGTTTGATGTAGCATGTTTTTCTAACCCGGTATCACTTCCATCTGAAGCCGCACCACAGAGAACACAAAGGTTTCAGTATTGAAGTTGAAGGAGCACTGAAGGGCATCTTACAAATGCTACTTTGTCACCTAGCAGGAGTTCTTGGAAATTTTTCAATGTTTTTCTTTCCTTTTGTGAACGGACATAAAGTGCCTCTTTCAAACCCAGCTAGGGTTTCATTCCTGCTTCTGTGATTCTCTGAGGTGCATTAGTTGAGGCTGGCAAACTTTTAGACTCCGGGGAATACAAAGCAAGATAATCAGTGCAAACTCAGTCCTTGCGGCAACTCTGTTTGGGTGGCTGAGTTTCCCAACAGGGACTGGGGTGGGGGAGGAGAACAGTCGCTCTGAAGAGGTACAGAATTAAAGCAAGAAGATATCCTTCGTTTTTTAAAATCGGAATAAAGACAGAGAAGGATCCAGAGCCATTCAGAGACTGGTAGGAGCTGAGAAAGACACTTATGCAGGTTTGCTTCCCAGATTTTTGCTTCACTCTAAACTTTTATTTATGTGCCTTTTCCTGTGCCACTTTTACCAATGTTTCTCGACAACACATTAACTTCCCTCCCGGTACAATAATCGACTCCAATCTGCTATTATCACGGAAATAGAAGAGGTAAAGTGCCTGTAATAGGATCCAAATCAAATCACTTTCACTTCAGCTGGCTTTTGCTGTGAAGCCGAAGATTCCCCAGGGAGATTCAATACAGAGAAACACCTGCAGACACAGGCTGAGGCCCGGAGATTATATAGAACACGACAGGCCGAGCTTTGCACTAGCATTTCCTTAGTTACAAGATGGTCGCATTGGCAGTAATAACCAGAGGCAGGACCTGATAAAGTTGTGACTCATTGGCAAAGCCAGGATCTGACTTTCAGCTGATTTGACCCATCCTGAAGCAACACATCAGTTGACAATTTACTGCAGAAACAGCCACAGTTAATTTTTTTTTTTCCTCCCCCCAAAGCACTTGCCTTAGTCTTGAACGGTTTTGCATGAATCCCTGGTTGTGTTTAAGCGCAGACCAGCCTGAAGAGAAAAAATATATCATTCTCTCCCAGCGGCTAGGAAAGGCCAGACTAAATTGAATTTAATAAGTTTCAGGTTTAGGGGAAAATAAACCTAGAATCTTTCCTGTGGCATAGGAGACAACTTCAACAAGGGTTGAAGTTAGAATCAAAATACACGGTTGCAACCAGCTCGTGTGTAGGTTAGAGTTCTGATGTCTTGTTCCCTGTGAATATTAGTTTATTAATTCAAATGCTTTTTCCCCCCACACTTAAAGTACTTTTTAGAAATGCTAAGAGGCTCTATGCCAGTTACATGCTAGTATTTAATATTGTGTTTATCTTAGGAAAACAATAATATCGTCTTAGCAGGATGAAAGCAAATGTAAGTCCTCTCCATATTTGTCGCCTGAGATTTGACAGGCTTGGCCTTGGTGGAGGAATAACAAGAGTGGTAAAAACAGTAAGAAAAACAAAGAAAAACAATTATTCCTGAATTTTAAAAACCTGTGGGGGAATTTTCATGGCTCAGAGTTCAGCTCCCATTTTCACTTTTAAATATCTCCTAGTAAGTATCCCAATACTTATGCTGCTGCTGCAAATATTATTCAGTACTTGATACTGTATGAAGTTCCTCACATAGTAGGTATGTGGCTTTGGTGAGTGCATACTGACCCGACGTATGCATAAAACACAGCAACCGCTGTTGGTAGCCTTAGCTCCCACCCCAATATAGTTATTAGTACATGGATAAGAAAAGTTTTAAAAATTATATTGAAACAGACTGATATAAAATGCAAAAGCAATAGACCAAGGAAAAAAGTTGTGCAAAACTTGAGGAGCTCTGTGGGAGGAGTGCGTTCAGGGAAGTTGAAATAATAGTAGATGTAAGCATTTTCTGCAACTGGCTTGTTCTGAAAAGTGTTACATGGTCTTCTATCAAGTTCTCATCTCTGCGTTGTCCGAGCACCTTAGTGTATTAGGTAAAAAGGGTGAGAGACATGAAGAGTTTGCTCTTAGACTTCTTTTTCCTCATGAAGAGAATTGTTTTTTCACTAAATGTATGTTTGGTAAGGTTTAGTTAAAGTACTTGCTATAAGGCCAGTATTTTTCATGGAGCGGCAAACAAAAATGACCAACTATCTTGCTCCTCTCCTGCAAGGTTTATTCGCAAGCTTTTCTTAGAACAAGAAAACTGTTTTTTTTGTTTTAGAAAAACCTTCTGAAAGAAAGGAGATAAGTTTGGAAATGTGTTTTGACTCTACATTACAGTACCTTACAGTCACATTAATGTAATGTATAAAAAACCATATATTAAATACTAACATGGGATCAAAACTCCTGCTGTGAGAGATATGGAAGTCACATTATCTTGTCAAGTCAAATGCACATTCTTAATTGCTAAATATGAGCCAGAATCCCAAGCCCAAACATTTGTTCACTGAAAACCAAACCCTAATTTTACAGTTCAATTGCAGCTGCAACTCTAAGGGAGTTTGGAAAGCTCTAATGGAAGGGAGCAAAGGATTTAAATTATGGGGCATCAGAATTTGAGATGATAGTTTGTAAGTCCAAAACTGAAAATACGGTGCTCAAGTACAGTGAGAATATGGCAAACAGCATCGTCCAGCATCTTTAATTAGATCTGGGACTGTGTAGGGCATTTCAAAGCAAAATAAAGGAAAGACTGAGGGGTACCTAAGTATCTGTTTGAGGATGGAATATTAAATAGTGAAAGATTTTTTTTCTAAATAATTGCTTTTTCAGTTCTCTGTGCAAACCAAAGCTTTATATGCAGGAGAGCAGAGGCGAGAAGTGGGGGAGGAATTAGGTCACTCTGTCAAAACATCTTTAGCTTTGCCTGATGAAGAAAAAGTTATAACCATTACAAAAATAATATTTTTTTATAAAACTGTATGTATTGTATGGCCTGAAATTAAACATTTCCTTTAATTTTCAGGGCTTCTTTATATCCTAAAAAAAAAGAAAAAGAAAAAGAAAAAAAAAGAAATAATAATTCAGGTAAAATGTAAATGAAATCTCACTGTGAAATTAAAAATTCATGTGACAGGCCCCTGTTCTCTCTCTTGCTGTTAGACTGAAAGCATCTGACTAATTCAATGGGATTTTGTGAGTGTTACGGTCAATCCAAACATGCTTTCTTTTGCACAAAAAAATTATTCTATCCAACTTCATCAGCTTCGTATAGAGAGAGGACCTTTGGCTTGCAACTATGTTGTATCGTTTACAGCCTAATATTTCATACATCTGAAAGCAGTAAACACGGACCAAGTCATGCAGACGTATGCTCCTAGACATGCTATGGGTAGTATGCTCTTGCAGGAGCACTTTGGTGCAGCACTGTGTTAAACTACATCTTCCCCCCCAGTCTTGCTCTGCTGACCAAGAAAAAGCAATAGTACGGGCTGGAAAAACAGCAAGAGATATTTTTAGTACTTACTGCATGTTTTTTAAAAAGCAGCAGGAGCAACGAAGGTATTACTTTGGTCTTTTTTTTAGGGGTTTAGAGGCTAAAGCCTATAGGATTTGAAACTGTGATCTCTGACATTGCCTTCAAGAGATGCAGAGGCCTCTTTCTCCTGTGTTTCCAGGTGTAGATGTGTCTCAGGTGTTAGTTCATCAGCTTCATTTATAGGAAGCTTCAGGGTTGAGTGTGAGGAGAATGAAAATGCCTCTTGCAGCTTGACGAAAGTTACTCTGCCTTTTTCTTGGATCTTTCATTCAGTATAGCACTGAGCAATTTGCTTAATCACAGAGGGGAGAAAATGATTTTTCTTTATTTATATGTCCAGACAGTGGATTCCAAAAAACCCACATTCACCTGATACAGCAATAAGTATTTCCTTACACTGTACCTTTCATCCTAAATGATATTCTTGAATTTCTTGTTGCAACTTCTTTTTGGACAAACAGCCGACTCTCCTCTCATTGCATTACCCAACACAGCATTTATATTATTAGAAAATTAAACCAGTGACTGAGAGATTTTGACTAATTAGGTTTCTTGGATAATAAGAGCTTTTTAATAAGGTACATATCACTTACAATATTGCTAATGAAATGTGAAAGCGATTCAGTACTCTGTAAGATAATGGCTAACTTGTTTTAATTGTTAACATTTTTTCTTGCCTGCAATGACACAGTCATTATTTCGCAGTCACCACTTATCGTGAAATCCAAGAGGATTAATGGTTTCACTTATACTGGCGAAAATGTTTAAGCTGTCCCGATTATCAGTGCAGTTGGAAAGAATAATGGTTATTTGTCATTGCGTTTAGCTGTAGAATGAATTGTCCTCCAGCCAAGAGAATCATTAACCCTTTGAGCGACAGTAATAGAGTTTTACAATTAAAAACTAGGAAGCAAAGATTTATGGCTGGATATTTTTTTTTTCTGCAGGTAGTTTATTAGCTTATGAGTCCCACTAAAACTAAATATATTTCTCCTGCAAAATAAACCACACAATATATCTTATTCTCCTGTACAACACTTCTGCTGGTTGGAATTAGATTGCACTGAAACATTCTTTTGGTGAACAAACAAATCTCCCAGCTAGCCAAAAAAAAAAAGTAAAAAGATTGAACACGCTTTCTGGAGGAAAAAAAAAAAAGGATGATTCACATTGCTTTTTTGTTACTAGATTGCTATATATGTTTAAGTACTGAATTTAAAGGAGAGTTTTGTCTGTAAATCCCTATAATTCAAAACCATTTACTATATATAAACAACTTAAAAACCCAACATTGCTTAGCAAAGTAATTAATATTGTTAATTTGGTTCATCTGGGAAGAGTTTAAAATTGCATTATTAGTGAATGAGAATTCTTAAAATTCTGTACGTGACACTGAACTAGCTGCCAAAACCATAAAAGGCATCATAAAACAAACAATTGAGTGTTCAAAGTTTTGGGTATAAAAGGGTAATATTAAAAAAAAAAAGAGAAAAATAAAACCATTACTTGGGAAGTCATTTTAAATTGGGGGCAAATAAGTACTCAGTATGGCTGTTAAAGCGTGCTGGTTTGTAACACTGGTCCTTCTTTGTGAGTTTATATTGGCTTGGTGTAACATCGCATGGACCATTGTGTGCAGTCTGGTTAGACCCTGCAGCAGCATTTTGGAGTTGCTTCTGCACTGGAGCAATGCTGATTTCCAGCAGCACAGAATCCAGCTCGTAGCACGGATCTGAGGATAAGGAATGAAAGATGTTTGTGAAATAGTCCTCCTTGCACCAACGCTGGAAGGAGCGAAAGCCCTCTTGTTCTTCATGATTTAGTGGGAGCGGAAGATGGTCAGCATTTAACTGGAAATGTTCAGCTCCTTACAAGATTAGGTCCTATTATTGTTTTTCCACCTAAGAAATACATTGAAGTGAGTCTCACACAATAAAAATAGATTAAAAAAAAAAAAGCACAGAGCATTTATGCTGCTCAGCAGGTCATTCTCAGGCACAGCTGTCAAAGTGGTTGAGAATGCAACCGTTAACGAAAATAAAATTTACTTGTGGAAGATACAGGTTTTCTGCTTTATCTTGCTGCCGAGAAAGATAAAATATAAACTGTCCCATCCTTGCCTGGTACTAATGTGTAGCTCAGGGCCTGATCCTCAGCCCGTGGAAGGTGCTGGGAGTCTCGACTGGCTGGAAGGGGTGTTGATCAGGCTCGCAGCTGTTGGCAGTGCAGCGGCCTTACCAGACCCAGCACCTGGGTGGGATGCACAAGTGTCACTTGCTTTTCTGGGAAGGAATCTTCTCAAAGACTTTTATGGACTCCTTTTCTAAGAAGGAAAGGGCAGCTACTCCCTTGAGCTGTAATAATAAATATAAATGGACTTGAGTATGAAAAGAAAACTTGCTCGCCACTAGAGAGGCCACATTAATGAAGGCAGCAGTGAGCGTCTGGGGAAGCGCACCTCCACATAGGTAGCCGAGGCATGAATAGAAATTATATTATTCCACAATTATTTAAAAAAAAAAAAAAAGTTTCTTCAGGTGCTTCTTGAGCCCGTATCATGAAGATCAGTGCGTACGAGTTCGGAGCTCGGAGCATGATCATTATCATTATTATGTGTGATCTATTGACAAAAAATGGGGCTTACAGGAGACGGTAAACAACAGTTTCTGCAGAAGCCCCCTGAGGTATGCTGGAACTGCACACCCCAGCAGTTTTAGATGGGAGAGAGCAGAAGAAACAGCTGCCACCAGACAAAAAGACATAGCAAATATATGCAAAAAAAAAAAAAAAGGAAAAATTCCCCCTGCCCCCCCCCCCCATCCACCCCCAAAAACACATACACATCAAACCCACACATATATGATTCCCACCACTCCATAAATTTATTGCAACGTTTATAGATGCAGGAATGTAGAGCTATAGATGGGGATGGTGGAATTTAGCTCTAGTTTGGAATTTATGATTGACACTTTTGAGAAACCACTATTAACTGTCCCTATGGCTTTAATGAAAATTGGCAATGTGATCGCAGGCTTTGTTCCCTTTGGTTTTCTTTTGCAGCAGTGTCTGTGCATATGGTATATGTAAGTCCCTCCCCCACCCCAAAAATGTTGATAATGGCGGCTATTTTGGGGAAGACAATTACTGATGAAAAGGACTGAATGGATTTTCCCTCCTCACTGGATAGGGGTTCAAATGCTTTTCAAAAAGCATGAAGCAAAAATGCTGCTGCACCTCTTTGGCTTGTCGGCTGCATTTGTTGTACTTTGGCTCCAGCTGAAATGTGGCGCTCGCAGCAGCTAGCCTGGAATGTCAACTCCGTTCCTGCCTTCCACATTTTAATTACAAATGAAGTAGCCTACAAAAAAATATAGTGTACAACTTGTGAATGGACCATTTATTAAATGTTAGCAGGAGTTCAGAGGCTTAAGATGCAAGAGGTGGGCAGGAGCTAACTTCCAGCAGTGAAACCGTTGGAGAAAAAAAATTCGAATCTCCAAAATTGGGAGGGAAGCTTAATTAATTTCAAAAGAGTCTCCCCATTGGATCTGCTGGGAATACAGTTAAAATGAGACAGACATATTTAATCATAATATTTTGTTCCTAGTACAGGCAAGCTGGTGTCTCTGATCTTTCTGTCCATGTGAACAAACGCTTGACATGAAAAACTTCTGGGTTCACTGAAGTTGATGGCAAAACTCTTACCAAATCCTTGGGCCTGGTTCTTAAACAGCACTAATTATTTCTGTAATTGTTAAGGGACTCAGTTTAAATGTTCCCCTGTCCCCACATACATGTTCTAGTGTTGTAGGCATGCTTTGGGAGGGGAAGGTTCTCCCGGCTGGGACTTCCTTGCAGTTTTTAGCAATTCTTTTGAAATATTAAAAGTCTTGAGAGTTTTCTATTTTTAATTTTTGGTGCAAATACTGTTTAAGCATTGGACACAAAGGAGGCACAAAGACCTTGAAACAGAAACTGGCTGGAGTAAGTAATCTGCTCTGAGCTGCGTAAAACACAGGAGGAAAACAAAATACACAAGAGTGAAGCATTGATTAGATTTAATATTGTTATATAGAAATAATTCAAACCATAACTGTGGAAAGACCTTTTCTGTATTATAGTAAAATATGCTGTTGTGTATAGAAAGTGATTGTGCCATTTTCAAAAGATTTTTTTCCCCTTATTTAACTACTCTGTGGTATGAAGGTGGCCCTAAATCAGAGGTTATAGATATCCTGAAGGGCTGGCGGTGCTATTTTGCCTCCTATAAACTCCCTTTGTTAAAAGAAACAAGGGTTAGACCATCCAAAAAATCAAAATATCACAAAATGGAGAGTGAAATGTCTGAGAGTGGAGCAGCAGCAAGTTAGTGCTTAATTCTGTAGGTTTAGGAGGGTTTGGTTTGTTTTGGGTTTTGGGGTTTTTTTTGGTTGGCTTCTTTATTTCTTTAAAATTTTAACCTTTCTTACTGTGCCAGCTGGAAACCAATATTCTGATTTTATTCCCAGTATTTAATAGCCTCGATTTCATAGTCTTTCTCCCCCTCTTCCAAAAGGCTAAAATTTTAATTGACACATTCCTGGAAATGTATTAGGTCAATTTAGAGTAAAGTATGTCATTTACGCAGTGTGTGGAGTCTTAGTTTTCGTGTAAAATACTGTTCTTAATTGATTATCATGTACATGAATTTTCTGCATCATTTACACTTACAAATGTGCATTGCACAAAAAGCTAATAAATCTCAGAGGTTTGAATATTAGCAACATTTTCTCCCCCTTGTGTTATTAGTGGAGAAATCAGCACTACAGACCGGCAAACTGTCGCTCACATGAGTACCCTTTCCAAACACGCAGAGTCCTTTGTCACATAAATGGTTCAATTGGAGAAAATGACTATATATGACCAATGTCAATAGCATAACTCGTGAGAAGGAAAGCTGCTCGTGTGCGTGCAGGCTTGGAGGGCCAGGTCAGTGTTCTGCTCTTTAGTGTGCTTCTGAGAAGAGAGAGAAAAAAATCCCTGTGTGTGCAGTGGGATGGAGGAATTGCCCAAACCATCAAAATCTTCCCACCATGGGATAAGACTACAATGCACAAACGGAAGAGCAGGAGACTTTCCAAAAGGCACAGTGCTGCCCAAAAAATTGTTACTGTATGCTCTTTGCTGGCTCAGCAGTGCTCAAGTGAAGGGTGGTTTTGTTCCCATTCCTAAATCAGCTCAAATCTCTACTTCCAGGTGATTTGAGGCATGAGGATGCTCGTGGCTGTGGAGTTGTACCGTCACCGCTGCTCGGATTGTAGCTGGAGCAGGAGGCTTTGGGGCTTTCCGAGACCCTTGCTGGTCTGTCCGTGTTTCGGTGAGTAAAGCTGTGAGCTACAGAAACTACCCGGAGCTATTGAACCCTACACGTCCATTTTCTATTATCTGCCTTTGTGAATGTCTGTCTTGGGAGAGCAAGGTTTTCCCTTGTCTTCTTGCTGCATTATGCAGATCTTGGCCGAGCATCCCTACGTCCTCAAAATTACATTTTTTTCTAAATAAAAGAGGGGGAAGGGTTTCAGATGACTGAAGTTTGCCAAATCATTTCAAATAGAAAAGAAAAAATCAAAATTTCAAAATCAAAATCAAAAAATCAAAAAATCAAAATTTTTATATATATAGAATCATGCATGTATCTCTCTGCATATATAGATACATAATAAAAAGTGAAATAGAACATTTATTTTCATGTTCAAGTTTTGTTTAAATAGAGGTAAATATACATATATAAATATTTCAGTACTCCTCTACTACGTTAAGTAGATACAAATACACACTTATAGATATGTGTATATATATATTTTGAATAATTTATTTTGGCTAAGTTTGGTAGAATTTTTTTGTTTGAGGTCAACCCTAAACAATTGCTAGTCTTGCTCTGGTTCTAGTATGCAATATTATTTATATAATTTAGATCCCTGAAAATCAATTATCCATGCCAGAGTTCTGCTCAGTTGACGTTGCTAGTGTGGAATGTTGGATACAACTTCAAAGAGCTGGCTGCTCAGAGAAGGGCTAGTTGGGAGCATCTCCAGGCTTGCACCCTGGTCCTGTAACATGACATTTCCACTTGGCCGCTATCCCTAGAAAATCCTGCATTATATGGTGGAATGAAACAACTTTGCACTGTCACGACAGTGCAGAATAGCTCCCATTATTTCCCTCTTCTTGTCAGAATGCTACATTAGTCTCCAACCTCTCCTTCGTTACAAGAAGTTCTCCAAAATTAAAAACTATAAACAAAAAGAGGAAGGGGTGGGAGCAAAGGGACTCTGCAGAAGGAATGGAAAGAGGAAAATATTGGAGGCGCAGGGAAATGACAGATCGTGTGATGTAGAGGTGATCCCTTGTGGACTCTGTTGTGGTCTTGCTGGGAATAGCAGGAATATCTTTTAAGATCAAATCCTTGTTGGTCATATTCCAACCCTGACTAGCTCCCCCGCATGCCATGGTCTGCATTTCATGCAGTATTTGATCACACAGTCTAGGTGTCCAAAAGTGCTGGGCTTTGCCTTACTCTTCATGTTGCTGTACTCAGTGGTTGTGTTGCATACAAATCTGCTGTGTTTTGCTCCACAGATAGCTGCATTTTATCAGTGGGAACAGTGATTTCTTTTGCATATACCTGCTTTTATTGCTCGATTGTCTTCCTGGTTTTTTTTAATGAGGCAGTATAGGGGTGTAATTTACTGTAATTTTTTCACTGGACTGAATTGCTGAAAGACAGTTATACTTAAAAGCATATAAAACAAAGGGAAACAAGCCTTATCTCTTAGTTTTTCACTTAAAGGCACACAGAGAAATGGGGACGTTGCTTTGCCTCTGTGTTTGACCATCAGTCAGAAAACTCTAAGTAACCCTAATGGAAACCAAGGATTAGACATGTTTATTGAGGGAGTAGAATTATGCCCCTTAGAAAGGATGCTTGCTTAGGATCACTGCGGTATGAATCACTGGGACTGCGGCCAAAGGTGGGAAAGAACACGGCTGACATTTGCAACCCTCCCAGCTATCAGTAAGTACAGCCAAAATAATTACCCCAAGGCATCTGGATAACCCAGCCTAATTAGCAGTGCCTGAAAACGAGTGGGTTGCATGTTTATACCTGAAGAAATCAAATTACCCTCATACATTTCACCAGGGGCTCTTCCAATTCATTGCTCTGTTGATGAAAGAGGTAGCTATTTACCATAAAGTCACAACCCCGCAGCCTGTGGCTATTCGCCACATTGAAGAGTGTTACTGCCCTGCAGGGAAATTATTCCTTTTACTGGAGTTGAAGGCAATATTCTTTGCACTGATGAGCTCTAATACTTTTATGGTAGGTGGCATGGACTGTAGAATATACACAAAAATAGTAATATGCACTTAATTAGATTACTTGTTAATATCGTTCATTCATTTAATTTGGTCAAAACTGCTGTAGCCAAATGTTCACCCGGAGCTGCAGATCTCAGTTCCTAGATCTGAGACCAGGATTTAGGGAGAGTTTTAACATCCTTACGGATAATAAGAATATCCATAATTAAAAGGTTGCCAACCCGTTTTGAAGGGAATGTAAAGCCTCACATTTCAGCCAAAAGAGTAAAATGTAAAATCAAATCTTTGAGGTGGTAAGGTTACCCCAAACCATCGTAATTTCTTGCATCTTCTTTTGAAACATCTCAAACTGACTATCTGAAGAGATCATATACTACCTCTAGCAACTATTGACCAGATCAAGTCTGACAAATTCTTAGTTCATTACTATAGCACAACCTCTGTTATGATCAAATGTGAAAACTTTCAGCAGCACTACTGCACAATCCAAATATCAGTGTTAGAAAGTTGCCATTTAAAAACAATGACAAAAAAAGACCCAGATCTAAATTGCACATGAAACATGGGACAAGAAGGTCTAGGCAGAACACTGATAGATTTAAGAATGGCTTTATTTATTCCCTACTGATTATTAGAAGTACTGTCATGTAGTTGTGTGGGTAACAAATCAAATGATTGCAACAGTCAAAGGGCTGAGAGTGGATTTCGATTCAAATTAAAGGAAGTCTCAGAGATATACAAATCTACTATTGTCAGTATTATATAGTTTGCCCAGAACAAACATTACAGGTCTTGCCACCCCATCCTGGAATTCAGTCCTGAGAGAGATATGCACGGCAGACCGGCTCGCACAGAAAGGTTCTACCTTGGGCAGTCTGTACCAGTGTTTAAAACCAGAAATTCTCAGGGTCGCAGAAAGGTCTGAAAGGAAGAGTCACAAAACCTCGTCATCCCGTGTTTTGAATTGGACTTAAATGCAGATTTGCTCTGCGTACTTTTAATGAGTGAGTGAATTAAAAAGTAGATGGGGCTTGTAAAATGGTGCCTGGGTATATTAAGCAAGCTCTTCACCTCCAGAAGGCAAGGTTCAGATTGGAGTTTAGTGGCCTCAGGCTAGTCACTAGTGGGCAGTTGTCCACATTGCTAAGCATAACACAATTTAGCAGAAATCAGAACAATTGACAGTTTCTTCTCAAGAGATGCTGTAGACTCATTACTGGAATTGAAGGGGTGTTGGAGGTCAGAACTGAAGTGCATTGGCAGATCTGTGTGGAGGAAGTTTGCGGAGCTCTGTGTGGTAGGCCAGATGGTGCTATTAGTGTCTAACTTTCATGAGTACTAAAATTCACCAAATATCCCTCTTGCCCCAAAACAAACAAACATGCGCACTCACAGACGCGCACAAGTAGTCCCACACAGTTTAGAGCAGTCAGTGTCCCTGGCATCCTTACCAACTTTCCTACTCATTTAACACCACCACAGATTAGAGGACACAGTAATGCAACACTCTGGGCTATTTGCTGAACGTAGCTCATAATGATTGACACTCTTGCCTGCGTCCCGACTTTGAACTACGTGTTGTATATTATTATTTTTTGTTATTGTCCTTTAAAATGCTTTGAGATATAACATATGGCAAGTGCCAATGCACCACGGTGCAATGTAATTTAGTCAAATATCAGAAGCATAGACAGCGCAAATGGAAAGCAGGCAAAATATCTGATCCAAGTGCCTACTGGTGTAATTGACTCAGTTGAGCCAGCCTGTGTCATTAGTCCTATAAACAGTTGCATTTACAACAATAAAACTGAAAAGCATGGAAATTAAAAGCTGTTAGAATTTCCTCTTGTGTGCATTTATCTGCACGAACGCTGTATACTCCCTGCACAATTTTGTAATCTGCTTGGTAAAGTGGCATTACAGTAACCTGTGTCAGCCCTGTACTGTATATCAAACAATATCACACTCCAAAGGAGGATTAATCAAAGTAACGGATGTGCTGGTTTAGTACACCATGTCTGCTGTCAATTACACACGCAGTAAGCTCACAAATTTAAGCTGCTGAACAGAATAAAATCAAGGGTCTCATTTGCTTCCTACCCTTGAGTACTAAAAAACCCCCAACCAAACAACCTGTAAATTTCTGGGCAGGTGAAACAGCTCCAGAACCAGGCGATGAGATAGCGACTGTTTGTGTTTGGCTGTGTCGGTGCCGAGTGCCAAAGGCAGTTGACGGACAAGTGTACCCCAACAATGTTTCACTTATTAAAGAAGCCTTGTCAAACAAGCTGAAAGCCCTGCATATAAGTGACCTTTCTGTTCACCTCCCATTACAATGAAGATTTGAGCATTCCTTGTGAGCCTTCCAGTGTCGACATTAAAGAATCAGAGTGTCTTTCCATCTCTGCTGATGTGCCACTAGACCACTTAACAGAAAATTGTGAGAGTATATTACAGGGTGAAAGAGCAGAGTTCGGAGGTCGCCATCATTCTCATTAAGAGATGTTTCTATGCAGTGCCCATAGGTGGATAAATCAATACTTTCTGTCTGAAAATGATCACGCTTGGTAAAGAGTGCTTTAATTGGGCTGTTACTGTTTATGGAGAGCGAGTATTTATGGGGTTTCATGACAATAAACAGCAGAGCGGATGATGGCTTCCATGTTCCTTTGTGGGATGTGATATGACAAGTGGGATGACAGAAGATTTTGACATTTCAGACCTCCCTTGAGTGAGGGGAGTGCAAACTCTTAGCAATTGGCCAAGAACTCCCAAAGTCCCAAATTGGGATCCGTTGTTTGATGCATGCATTGTTTGAATAGAGGGGCCTTTATTTCAGGTATCTTTCTAACTGTTACACGTTAAAGAAACTAAACATTAATGGACTGATAGTTTAAGGCAACCTTTTTCTCCCCCCTTTTCTTTCTCCCCCACTTTATAGTGACACAGGGCGGGTCTGTTCAATGTGCCGCCTTTTCACTGTCAGAATGGAGACAGGAAGAGGCGAAGGTTACAGGGAAAAGGGGAGACTAACATCCCCAGGTCTCACAATGAAACAAGCAAACAAAAATAAGAGAAACGAAAACCAAAAGCTTTCCTGGCTGTGGAGGACAGGGACGCTAAACCCAAACAGAATCAGTCTTTGAACAAAATTCCTGAAGTCCTGCACAGCATTTAACAATGCTGCATCATTACCTGGTGCAACCCAAAGGAAAGTGCGTGCCCATGCACGTGCGGAGCTGGGGGCACAAGGCAGACTGGGATCTTCAGCCAACCTCATTCCTTCAGACAGAAAAGCGTTAAACTAATCTTCAATAAATCTCACCGATGCGGGTGTAGTGTACACATCCTGACAAGTTATTTATTTTGAACATGTTTTAGTCAAGATTCTGGGGTTTGACGGTCTCACTGTGTTGCATCTCTGCTTTCCCATTTTGAAATGTGCATATTTTGCAACTTTTTCTAAGGAAGTCCAGGCATTTGAGGTAAGCTTAAGCTGTATGTGGAGAAAATCTGAGAAAGTTTCAGAGAATCTAGACGTGAATTAAATCAGTTGTCAGGATTTTAACTGAGACATGGAATAATAATTGTAATGCATTAAAACTAGCACAGTGTTTTTCCAAAATACCCCCATACTTTGGAAAGTATTCTCATTCAAGTGTGTTGTCCCCATTATTGGCTCCAGTCTGGCAATGTATGAATGGGAATTAGGCCCTGAGGATGTGACCACACGCTAGTCCATGCTGTGACTGTGCCTTGGGTTGGCATAGACCAGTGAACCTTAAACTAGCCTGTTTGGATACCTCTAGCAGTGTATCCTCAATAATCAGTATCTCAGGCTCAGCCTGCAAACTCTACCCAAGGAGAATGAAGATTTCCTGTGAGACTGAGATATTACCTGCCCCTAAAAGACTGCAATTAAAGACGGGATGCAAGCTGATTAATATGAAGACTCAAACATGGTTCCATTAATGTTGAGAACATACTGGGTCAGTTGTGCCAGGCGGTTTACAGAGTTGAGGATCTGCAGTTTAAGATACACACAGATTGAAACACATTGTTTCAGATTATTGTTTTGCTTTTCATTTGGTGTGGTGAACTTTTTATCAAGGTGATGTTTGGCCTTTTGGATTATAGCTGATGTACCAAACTGCTGTTAAAGGAAATTCCATTTAAACATAGGAAAATCTTCTTTCCTGTGAGGCTGGGCAAATGCTGGAACATGTTGCCCAGAGAGGCTGTGGAGCTTCCTTCCTTGGAGAGACTCAAAACCCAGCTGGACACAATCCTGGGCAACCTGCTCTGCTTGAGTTGGACCGGACAGCACCAGAGGTGCATTCCCCCAGCCTCGGTGATTTTGGCATTCTGTGATTCCGTTATATTACACAGTTTTGCAGGTGAATGGGTAAATGAGCATATGAATGGAAATTCAGAGACTGGTGCTGTCTGAAGTACTTCTGTGGTCCTTGTTGTCACTGAAAGCCCAACATTTAATGGATATTTCCCTACAAGTCCCCTCTGAGTTACAAGGAGTACCGTTATATCCGTTTTGCTGGTGGGAAACTAAGACACAGAGATTACCCTTCAGAGCCACAGAAGCATTTAGGTGACCAACTCTTCCTGGTTTCAGAAGGAGTTAAGCACTGCTATGTCTGCGTGGGTTTGTGTACTAATGACTTGCTTAAGGTTACACGGGACATTTTGACTAGCGCTCTGTGGACTGCACCATCTTTTCTCAGGTCACTGATAAGCAGACTAAACAGAATTCCAACTGCTCGGTCTTTTCCCAGGAAAGACTACCTCCAGGTTGTCTCTTACCTTTCTTCTGGCCATTGGTCACAGGCCAGATGTTTAAAGGCATTGTCTGCATTGTTGTCTCTTCAAGAGTCCAAGACTGCTGCAGTTTAGAAGCTGCAGTAGAAGTTGACTAATAAACACATTCAGCCTCAGATGGTTTTCTTTAGCAGACAGAAATGCTAAATTTTCCAACTGCAAAGACTGACAGTTCTGTGCTTTCAACGGAAGAGAAATACAGACTTGTGCTTAAAAAAAGTCCATTATGAATTTAATTATATTTTCAGGGGTTGTGTATATAGATTTACAAATTATGTATAAATGAAGGTCTTTTTGAAAGCATGTGTTGTTAGGAGAAAAATAACAACAACAACAACAAAAACCCTAGGCTCCAGTTTTGATGGGAAAATATTACTTCTGGTTATTGTTTCATCAGTAATCCATAATACCTCCAAGGGAACTGCTACAGTCTGTCATCTCATGGACAGCTTAAAAAAATGGCATGCTATAGAACTGGTAGGCCCTAAGGGAACTTTTGAATAGCTGATACCCTATTTGTGCAATAGATATTTTCCTTGATAACTAGAAATTAAGCTTGCCTGGAAGAAATGTAAATATCATCTCTAATTTGCACTCTGAATTACCATTAAAAATTATGTGTGCACATAATCATATCAAACATTTCAGAGCTTAGAAACCGTGATAACACTTGGCACTCTCAGCATCTTCAAAGCGCTTTACAAATATTACCAATACATCCTTCCACCACCCCATATTGTTATCCCTACTTTACAGATGAGGCAAGGGGGTCAGTGAGGTTCCTTAGTGCCTTGGGATCATGCTGACATGATAAGTAAGTAAGTAACACTACTGGGATAGGAACTCAAGAATTTGTCTATGATTAAGCCACTGTAGGTAGACTGCTATGGGTGCTGATTTACTTACAAGTCAGTAAAAATAATGTATGCAGTGACCGAAGTGCATATGATACCATTACCTAGCTATTGTGCCTCCTAACGTAGTTAAGATATAGCTGCAGGACAAAGATTTTGTTTACATCAAAAGAATGACTGGAAATAAATGGAGTTTTCCTACGTAGGTGCCAGTAAATAGCTTGAATTAAAACCAAACTGATGCATGATTTAAACGGAAACAGGCTAAACCAAAGCAAACTCATTCAGATTAGATCTTGTTCCTAACATGTTCATAATTATTGCTATTGCAATTGGAGGGGAAAAAAAATGTAAAGGCTGTGTACTGTAGAGACTCAGCCTAAATTGACCTTGACCAAAGTTAATGCCATGCAAAAGCAGTTCATACCGCTAAGTCCCTTACTGCCTTGTTTTTTGGTTTTTACTGTGTGGATTCCCAGGTGCTAGACTGTGTTGTGATAAATATTTGATCACGTATTTGCAACCTGGAGGTTTTTTTATGATAGGCAATGTTCTTGCATTTTGGGTCTGATTCTGGCCTACGGAAGCCAGTAAGAAGTTTTATCATCTCATGGTGACAAACCAGATTTGGAAGAGAGTTTTCAGCAGAATTCCCTGTTGCCCGATCTCAGCATGCAAGTCAGCACTACATGCTTTTGTAAGTCTTCCGTAAAAATTCATTCTCAGGAGAAGTTACTTCCCAGGTGGCTATGAGATAGGCAAGCTACAAAGTTAGTTTTTGCACTATGTCCCATTTTCCTGACTCTTCAGTAGAGCTGTGGAAACAATAGATTACACCCTTGAAATGGGCCAAAGGAAATAGGCGCTCCACTTGTTAATATGTTGGTAGTCAATGCAGGAGCTCTCAGCCAGCAGCTGTCCTAGCTGGTCTTCTGCTAAACCGTTTTTAGCAGTGTTAACCATACGTCTCTTGCTCAAACACTAGCCTTAACCAGGGCACAAGCTGAACCTGTCTTCAAACCAGACAGAAGGCTCTCAGGTAAACTCTGTGATGTGGTGAAGGAACCCTGTCCTTCTTCATTTGTTGGATCCAGATGTGACCAGCTCACACTGCTCTGCTGCTGGAGAAACGGTGAGATGTAGGATTCCTTAAGGGTCCTGCCTTCCTTTGTGTCCTAGGTGATGTCTGAGGCTGAGCTGTGACTCCGTGGACAAGTCTGGTTTTGCATTACTGTGGAAGGGCCCCAGTGCTTCCTGCAGGTTGTCACTGCTGTTTTACAGCGATACCCAACCTTTGATGGAAATTCAACCCCCTGCTACCTTTCAGCATTGCGTGATTGTTTGGGCTGCATTACAGGAGTGTGTTCCTAGCAAAGTTTGCACAGCTTGTGGTCAAACATATGGTACAGATTCCATACAGATTCTAAATCTTGGGATCATAAACTGATATAAGGGAGCCACAATTCCCTCCCCTTCCTAAATCATAAGATAAAAGGCAGCTTCAGCTTGGGGGACAAGTATGAAAGTTATAGAACAGACATTCCTGATGTGAGATGTTTGACATCTTAGCAGATGGAATTAGCAGCCTTAAGAGACCCTTACAATAGCACGCCTTTAAAAATGTGATAAGTAAGTAATAAAGCCATCCTGAAAGATCTTATGTTAGGAACTTAATGCAAGAGCCTAACACTCAACTGTAAACTGTTAGATGCAGTCAGTGGGGATTGCTTTTTGATAGACTCCCAGGATTCGTCCCAGCATATGCTTCTTCCTGAGTAGATGATAGCCATTAATGTCACTTCCGCGGTTTAAAATGTATTGTAAGGTACCGTTGGAAATCCCAGATGTCCTCTCCAAATAACTGGACTTCCAAAGATTTGGCAGAAAAGCTACAGCTGCAGAGAAGTGACACTTAGGGTAACTTTCAAACTTTTAGTGGTATTACAAAAAAAAATAATTTGTTTCTTCTTTGAGCTTTTCATATTCCATAATTTTTGAGGCCTCTATCAGATAAATATTTTTGAAAGATTGTCAGAGACATAATAACATAGCTTTAGAAGTTGCATGTTTTCATGGCAAAATTTGCAGTGATTTCAAAGTGGCTAGGATTTTGTTTCTGTTAAATGGAAAACCAATGTTGATAATTAGGTAAAGTGTAGAAACATTCTATTTACAGTAGACAAACTGTAGACAGTGATTGAATTTGAAAGGAAAAAAATACCAGCCAACTTTGCAAGGACGTGAGCTTGGATTTGGTAGTTGCGATTCACTAATCACAAAATAATCCAGTAGTCCTGAACAAAAAAGGCATTTTTATCACCATCTCCTCTCAGTTTGCAAGCGGCATTGTCTATCCCACTGTTTCATGCAGAGAAGAAGGAATTTTAGCAAATGTTTGATTTATTAGAAAGTGAATGATTCTTTGCAGCCATGTGGGGCTAGCCCATGTTTCAATAAGACAAATTGCATTGTAGCATTCCACTGGCAGCCAATGATAACTCATGATCCAGACAGAGTCGGTTATACCAGAATGGATGAAAAGCAGGAGCAAAAGGACACATAGAAGAAGAAAAGAAAACGCTTCAGGAGATGTTATTTAAAAAAAATAAAAATACAACCCTAAACATTGTTTTAGGCACTATTTAAAAATATTTCTATTAAGATTCTGCACAGTGTTGCAAGCAGAGTATGGCAGAATAAAGAGGATCATGTTGTCTCTTTCCCAGTAGTAAATTACCATATTTATACTCAAAAACACGCCACCGTCAACTTCAGTCATTTGTGTAATTGGAAAAAGGTAAATGATGTAGTAAATGAAACCCTACTGTCATTTTTTGTTCAGAAAAAAAAAAAAAAGTAGTGGCAAATGGTACAGATTTAAAATGAATTAATGTCAACTGTGAAAAGCAAAGCCCAAGACAAACAAAATCTGACTGTTCCTGACCTTTAGTTAATATTGATAGTTTATCACTAGAGAACTCATTGATTTATTTTTCAGTTCATATCTGATTATCACTTCAAAATAGCACCGAATATTTTAAAATAGCTCAGCTGCCCATGCTTCAGTTGCCACTATTCCAGATTACATATAAATGTTTCTTTATTTCCCAGTAACGTAATGCTGCTTTTTAAATAGGTGACCCGCCAGGAGCAAACCCCAAGGTGATGGGTTGCTTCCTGATTGCAGATATGCGTGTCATGAAGTGCTGCGCTCTGCCCGTCGGCTTTGTTCTCGGGGATGCGCGGAGCAGGAAGGGTATTGAAATATACAGGAATCTTGCTCCCAGGGAGCTGACAGGCAGACCTGAGGGACAGTGCGAAGTGCATACCTGGTACGTCTAATTTTAGGCCTGCCAGCCCTGACAGTGTCCCTAGGAGAAAAATCTATACTAATTTCTCGGTGACATACAGAGCTGTAAACTGCAGCATTTTTCATTCCACTACCAAAATGTTCTTGTGCATTTTTTTCAGTATTATTTAAAGGAACTGTCAAGCCTTCAGCATTTAACAAGTATTTTTAAACTGTGTTTTTCAGTGTAAACCTGCCATGCATTCAAGGTATTGTTGCATGAGAAAGCATAAACTAAAGTATCATATTAGAAAAGAAATCAACATTAGACATAAAACCAACTTCATTTTATTGCTTAACACTGATATTGTTCCCCATGGGAGAAGTGTTACAGTGTGATAGGTTCTGGGGGCCCTGTGTGTGCTGGTGTAAATCAGGAATCCCCTATGAATTTTGATGAGGCTCTGCAATTTTACATCAGCTCAGGATTTTAGACCGTAGGTTCAGCGTGTACACTGTATTGAAATAAAGGTGCAGTCATTTTAGATATAATTGAGTAGGCTCATAAGAGGTTCCACTTAGAAGGTAAATTATGGTAACAAGTCAAGAGTGTGCTCTGTGTAGTTTTCATTTCAAGTGTATGGTCTTCTGTATTCACTTAACTAGACACACAAATCTAAGCAGACAGATGAGATAGAGGCAATCAAAGAGAAAAGCTTTATTTGGAGCTTATGGTAGTATTGAAGTTTTATTTTGTAGCGTTTCCCCATGAGGCAATTTCAGAAAAAGATGAAGCGATGGATCACAAACAATTTAATATCTGAATCGCTGGCTGTTGATCAACTGAATTTTGGACTCCTCCCTGTATAATTCTGAAAATCTTTTCCCCAATTTGAATATTTAGCAAAAGGGCTGGCGAAGGAATCGCTCTGAAGATTTTCCGAGCATGCTCTGCTGTTAATTGCCCCATCTCAAGTCAGGAGGAGCTGAATCGTGGTGTTGCCTTTCATGCGTGTGCTCTGCAGATGAACACACAATGCCATATAATGTTCTTTCCAGAAGGCAGTTTCTGCTTCAGGGGATGATGAAGGTCTAGAAAAGCATTCTCATAATACGAGGGAAGTGGCAAAGGAAGCATTACAGGGCGTCAGCGTAATGGCTTGTTTTAACAACGTAGTATCGTTTAATGCTTATGTTGCGTTACACGTTTATAGCTTTCAAGTGCTACACAGTTTTGCGTTCAACAACAGCTACTTTTTTTAGTACCCGCCATTGTGTCACTTAACGTTCGCATGCTTACCTAAGGCGACTTTGAGGCCAGTTGCATCAATGTGTGCATATAAAGGTAACTTTGATCACTTGAACACGAGTTACCTACGCGTATAAGCATTTGAAGGGATAGGCCCTGAACCAAAATCAGTAGCCTCTGTCTCCTCTAGAAATGTAAACACTAGACTTTTTCCTCCATCCAGTATTTTTATCTACTTTAACCCATATAAAGTAGCTCTTTCTCACAAAGAATAAAAGCTACAAACAATTTCATTTTTACTTAAATTTCATTCTGCAGATTGGCTCATGTCCTGATAATTTTTTTCTTTTTTAAAATTCTGCTTAAATTGTTTTGTAGCTTAGAAACTGAAACCACACAGCCATTGAATATAACATATCTGAGTGATTCATCACATAAACTTCTAGCACCAGTGTATATCATGGAAATGATAATACTGTCTAGCGACACAAACACCGATCAGCTTGTGTGTGTATGCATAGAGGAAGAATCTGTTGCCCCAACACGTAATGGTTCATTTCTGGCACTTGGTACAGAGATTACAAAGTGAGAGGAGAAATGGAGGGAGGATTTTTACTGAAGAAACAGACTTCTAAAGAAACAGCGTAATCAGTAGATTCCTATATTCCCCAAAAAAGTCCAGGGAGCATCATCCACTCTTGCTTCAGTTCCAGCTGGCTGCCTTCTTAGGGCGATATATCATCTTACTTTTGATCAAGGAACTAACTGGAAAAAAGACAGGCGGCAGAAGAAAGTTGGTTCAGTCAGCACTAGCCTTTCTTTTTTTTTTTTTTTTTATATATATATATATATAACCTCTCCTTCCCTTAGTCACCTGTCGACACCACCTTTCTTCTACCACCTAGGGAGAAGATGTGTCAAGGAAAGTACATCAAGAGTCAATGCTGCAGGCCTGCTGTGGTGTAAGTGATGATGCTTTCCAGTTGGCCTTGGGTGTTTCTTTTTACTCTGGAACATCTGAGCTAATTTCTGGCTCCATGAGGCTGGAAGATGTTTTGTGAGGGGCACTGGAAAGGTTCTTTTGCTCTGCCAATAAGGGTGTCATTTGGTTTGCAGAGATTTGTGAACAAAAACCAAACAAAATCACAACTATTCACTTAAATTTGTATCTGTTCACATTTCCAAAGCTGGGGATTTTACAGCATTCAGAAATCTCCGGTACAAAAGGCAAGTGGAAAGGTTTGTGTAGCTTGAAGTCAGAGCTATTCAAAACCAGAAAATCCATGTGAAAACACGTACATTGGTTTACAGCTGTACAAAACAGTCCTTGATTTGAATGCTCCATAAACTGCAATTTTTTTTTTTTTTTTTTTTGAGGTTTGAGCTCTGTAGAATTGGAAGCTTCTAACAAAACAGGTGGGCTGGGTGCAATTTCTGTGGAAATGTTTCACATTGCTCCATGTCTGATTCTACTTTTGCTTCATTTGAGTAAATGAGGAGACTGATCAGCATCTAGGACTTCTCAAAGAAATTAGTGGGTCGTCAGGTAAGGTGTGAATTTACACACTGTAAAGACTGAATATTCTTGATTACAGATGTCTTCCAGGTGCTGTTGTGCTAGCTGAAGGGGTTTTCATTTCAAGCGTATGGTCTGTATAGATGAAAACCAATTTCATCTATAGGTGCTGGACACTGCCCTGTAGCAGAGCTGACCACTCCTGAAAAGGCTAGGGAATACCCACACTAGCAATTCAGTGGGCAGTAAATCATCACAGGATTTAATTCAGAGGAAAAACTGGTGAAAGTCAGATCAGAATGAGCAGCTATTACCTATATAAATAAACCTGTACCCCTTACAGAAATGTAACAGAGCTCAAAAAATCCATTCCCTCTACAGCTTCTGTACAGCAGTATTTCTGGGCATATGCATACCTTAGCTGTTCACAGAGATCCTTATGTGAGCCCTTTGCTGCACTAAAATCTACTTTCTTGGAAAATGTAGAGCGAATACTCAGGCTGTGATCTCATTCCTACTAGTGCCAGTGACAGGAGTCCCAGGGGCTTCACTGCAAATTAGATCCCCTGGAAAGAGACTGAGAGTCAGAACGGATCCGACCTCTCTGCCGTTTCTGGGAGCGAACTCGTATTCTTCTGTGCCCTCCCTGCCTTGCTTCTGACAACTTTTCCAGTAAGATCTTCCCTCCCGCGCGCGCTGTCTCTACTCTTTCCCTCCCACCCCACAAAAGAAGTTCAGGACAGGTATTGAACGGTCTGCTAGGCTGTTCCTAAAATACAGCCTCCGTGAGCTCTCTAGCAGTGGCTTATTCCCGTTCCCTGGGTGCTGTAGGTTATTTTCCGAAGAAGCATGTTTTGTTTTAATTCTGTTTTTCTCAGTCTCTGTTCTCCTAACTCCATCCTGTCACTCTTTTGATCAGTTATACATCAACTGTAACGTAACTCTGCGATTTCATTTGGTACCGCTTACTTCATACAAAAAGGAACTCACTCTTCAAAGAAAACTTTTATTTCATTGTCTGCTACATATGCAAGTATTCCCTAAGGAACAGGGTTATTTATTATTTCACTCCCCCTCTTTGCTTTCCCCCATTCCTCTCCAAAAGACTAACAGACACTAATCTCCTTTCATCAGGTTCCCTTCTTCCTAATTTTTTCTTTTTGCACGAAATGCTCGCCACTACCTTTAACACCTTATTGTGTCTGGAGTGATAATTACTTTCAGTTGCCGCAGCTGGTGCACGGAGAGGCATGCGGGCCCTGTAAATTGGGAACGGGCAACCTGGGTGGGATTGCAGGAAAGTACAGAGATCTGCAAAATCAGAAACCACAATTAAAAGAGGCATAGTTTTGCTTTTCAGGTTTTTTTTCCATTGAACTCATCTTTGGGACATATTTAAAGCAAGTCGTCTCTGCAACAATTTGTGATTCCTGTGTTAGAGAAGGGAACCAGCTGATGCACGTGACAGTAAATAAGAAAAATATGAGTTAGTACCTGACACAGTTAAAGCTCAGATTTGGAAACAACGCACACAGACATTGCTGAGAGGAGCCTGGCAGGATAGGGGGAAACATGGGTCTGTCAACAGGTTTTGAGATCCTGTGGGGCATTATTACTGCTTATTTTAACGTATACAGTATTTCTCTGAAGTCACAGAGTCTTGATTCAATCTTTTACATCTCTCTTGTTTTAAGTGTAGGATTGATAAGGAAATTTGGGGTTATCAGGCAAGTGAACATGAAGGCTGGGTTATAACCTTTCAAAGATAGTAACATTTGCCAACATATATTTCACCTTTCCTTCTTTAGTTCTTATGTAAGCAGTATTCAGAAATTATTAACAGTATTATCAGTGTATTTTTGTATGTATTTTGACTGTGGCAGTCCCTCACGGCATATTATGAGATGGTTTATACTCCTACTAACCGTGAGGAAATTGGCATACACTGTTCACTACATAAAATTAGGTTTGTGTGAGGCCAGTTTATACCTGTTTTCTTAGATTTCCTAAAGTAAGGAGTACTAAATTATTTAATATAGCATTTGAGATGCTTTTAATAAAACGTTTGCCATAATCAGCACTGCTTTGGGCATGCTGGCTTGAAACCCGACGTTTTGTCTGCTGTCTGTTCTCCCATTCTGTGCTGGAGGCTGTCAGAGGTTTCCCATGCCTACCTAAGGTTAGGAATAAGGTTCAGGTTTGGAAAAGTAGGATCTGTAGTGCAGGAGTGGCTTTTGTCTTTTGCAACTTTCAGACAGGTGAACAAAAAGCGTGAATAATCTGTTAGTCTTTATTCAGTTCCCATGCTTAGTTAGGTTAGAGTTAGGGTGAGGGTCAGGGAAAGTGTTAAGTGTGACAAGATGTCGTATGTTCCAGTTTCTGCGGGGAAAACCTTACGTAGTTGTCTGCTTTAAGCTGGAGTTAGGCTGTGAGTTAAAAAAAGCAGGGAGACAGCAGCCAAGATGAGTGTGGGACTTTGCAAGTTCCTGGAGATAAAACAAGAGCAAAGTATCACTAGCTTTGAAGGAATTATTCTTTTTGTTTTGCAGGCAGTGCTGGGTTCGCAGGCCTCTTTGAGTCAGGGTCTGGGTCTGGGTTAAGGCTATGGTTAGGATTAGGAAGAGTTAGGGCTTTTAACTTTGATGAACTGTGGTATTTTGCTATTTTCAGAAAAGTAAATTGAGGGGAAGTATTGGTATCTTCAAATTCATTATTTTTCATTTGTGGGCGCTATGGGTACTCGTGCATATTTCGACTAAGAGTTACTATTACAGTTGGGTTAAGTAAACAGGGGAAGGTACAGTCAGAATAACGGGGTACCCACATTCCAGAGAATAAACTGAATCAGTATCTTGAAATGTATCATTCCTTATTTCCAGACATTATTAGCGCTGGAAGCTGAGAAATTAGTTGTTTTAAATATCCTGGCATGCGAAACTTCATAGGGGTATTGGGATGAGGCTATAAGAGACAATGCTAATTGCAAGAATTGGGCTATGACTCGTCCAAGATCATCAATGGAGGCAATTCCTATTTCACGTCAGGAATTTTGAAAAATAGAGTTGCTTCTTAGTGCGGTCGGATAGCCCGCCTCTTCCCACACTTGTACCCAGTACCTCCATTAGCTATAGGGTGACTGCTGGCTTTCTACCTGTCTTTGAGAAAAAAATACTCCTTTTTCTATGTGGTAGCTTTACACAGGGTGCCATCTTTGCTGATTTGGCCCTGTGTGAACAGTTCTCTAACTGGTGAATTTTTACAGAGTTTCAAGATTTCATCACTGCATTTAGATAAATCCCAAGTTCAAGTGTCATTTTCAGGGTAGCGATGACTTTGAATTTTTTTTTTTGTAAAAGAATCCACATTTTTTCTCATAGCAAGTTGCTCTATTAAAATTTCCAAATAGGCGTTACAATACTGAGTTGCAGCCAAAATCTTTGCTAGCGAGTTGAACAAGAATCCCAGGCACTTGACCAAAGCAGTATTTCAAGAATATATTGTATTTATTTGAAAGAAGATAATGCAATGCGTTCATCTTTTGCTTCACTACAGGTATAAATCCTCTAAAACCATTACAGATGTGGCAGGGATATTGCAACCCATTAACCTAACAGAACGTAACTGTTTTTCTCTTGCAAGGCTTGTCTGACTCGGTCTTTTTCTTTTTTTGCTGCGAGTGTGGTTATCTCTGTTAGGTCTGTGCATGTAGTCTGTATGTACGTTGTGGCACTGAGTTCCCTTGTCTAGACCATCTCCCTGTGAATTAATACTGAAACGGAGTGGCTTACACCCCCGCACCTTCTCTCCCTGTCCCTCTGTGAACACATTAAAATCAGCCAACTAAGTTCTCGCTCAAAGTCTGGCACTTTTGTGCTGATACCCTATTGAATGGGTATGTTATTTTTCAAGTATTTGCATATAACTCAGTATGAGTGTGAATGGTAGAGTCTATCCCTAAAAAAATCACTACTTAATATGGTATTTTAATATGTATTTAAGATTCCTCCTCATTGCTGAGTTTGTGTCCAAAATGGAATTACTAGTCTGCATCTTTGCTGATTGTGAATATGTCCATGAGGCTGAATTTCAGATGTACCCATTTATGAATCTGGCTTATATGCTGAATGCAGCATTTTGTGCAGGTCACGTGTTGTATACAAAACATCTGATAAAATGCTGCTCACAGTCTTACAGATCTTAGAAATCCTTTCCATATGTCTAATCTTAAATCCTTTCCATATGTCTCCATCTATACATGAGCACCAATTAGTCAATTAATCTGCCACCTTTATTTAATTAGATAATAAAGAAGAAGTTTTTGAAGTTAAATCTTATTTCATTTTTCCAGGAATCAAAAATGACAACTAGTAGCAGCAACAAATTACAAGATAAATTTCGTAATCCACTCAGTGAATACATTAATATTACAGTATTTGCTGAGTTAAAACAAGTCCAACATTCAATATTCTCCTTTGCAAACAAAATACATTTGCATGAATCCAAACAAGATTTTTTTTTTTTATAAAGATGGCTCTTTATAGCAGTCCTGGAACGATTGCAAGACATTTTGACTCCTCAGTGTCCTTAGAAATTAACCCTGTGTTAATGAAAGTTCATAAGCAAGAATCCCTATGCAATGGAAATCCTCCCATGCCCCCCTTAGGGCAACTATCCAGCTGCTTTGCAGTGCCTTAGCAGCACAGGGTAACCAGACCAGGGGCTAAGGTGCTGGCCCAGTATGTCTATCTCCATTGAACCTGTCTCATTAGCATGCCTGTGTGTTCCCCGAAGACATTCCATTTCATGTGAAAGCTAAATATAACAGAAACTGGATGTTTCTGGGTTTGCTGCTGGCAGCTGTTACCTTTCCGGGGAAAAAAAAAAATTCCTCTGCCAGGTCCAGACCTAGAATAAATGAAAATAGCTACGCTGAAGCCCGCAGAGCAATATCACTTTGCACCTAGGGAAGATTTGTCCCGTGTATTTCTTACTTCAGCAGCAAATAAACTCAATATAGAGGCATTAATATTTTTAAAAGGTGGAAGGAATGTTATTTGCCTTTTTCTTGTAGCAGTACAAGAAAATGATTTTTTTCACAAGGAAATAGTTTTCTAATAATAACCCAGTATTAAGTGTCAGGTAATTGCTTTATGATTTTCAGTGCTTTATTGCAGTCAGCTATTGGGAATGGGGTCAGATTTCCAACTCACTGCAGAAGAGATGCTTTTATTGGGTTGAGCATTGTTGTTGTCTGTCAATGAATTATCAATTGCTTTGAAGACTGATCACTTCCTTTCTTGGCTATACTTGAGAAACACACAACTTTTTGATGGTATCTGAAGCCTTATTAGCACAGAGCTTATTGAATATAAACTCCTTTGTAAGTGTAGTGATGATAGAGATTTGGAAACTGACTTTTGGTTATGTTTGGATTTTTCTCTGAATTCAGAGTGGACAACATAAAAAACATTAGAGGCTCTTATGCTTTTCCTCTCCTCATGTGTCAGGAAAGAAACTATTCGGGGGTTTCTTTACAGAATTGTGATAAAATCATCAAACTACAAAATGATCCTTTATGTATACAAAAAGACATTTCCAAATTAACTGTCCTGGACAGGTTTTTCATAGGAACCAGTATATGGAGAAAATCCCTCTAACTCTCAGACAACTAATATGTAAAGAAAGCTATTCCTCTTGCATGTTCTTCAAAGTGAAAAGGAGATTTTAATTGATACATATACACACATTTAGACCATGGTTTGATGCAGTAGTGGAAGCAGTTTGTCTGAATCCCTCTCTTTAGACAGACGCAATAATCACATAATATGTATTTTATAAGTGATAGAAAAGAAGGAACAGGAAGGGAAAAATGCAACCAGTGCTCCCAGCTACAAAATGTACTTTAGGTCGTATCGTAGTGAATATTGCCACATGTACTGTATTAGTGTTACCAACTTAAGGAGGACTGCTTGTGATCATAAAATAAAGCACTGAGGTATTTTAGGATGTGGGCCTTAGAGATTTCAAAGTTGAGCAAAAGAGATTAGGATTCTATTTTTCTATCCTGCTCCTAGGTTTTCATATTTATGTATTAAGCTGCTTGTATTAAGCTCTTCACTAAGTAGTACTTCTGATCTATGCTGCAATTTGTCATGACATTTCTCTAGGCAGCTATTATAAAGATGTCTGCTTCCCTTTTTTCTTAAACAAGAAAGTAGACTGCAAATAAGTCACCTGATTTTTAAATTACTATCAATTAAGAAAATGGAGTGTCAGGGTCCAGAAAATTGATAGCTGAATTCTGATCTTGGATCTGGAAAATACTGAGCCATAAAATATTCATCCACACACTCAAGAAAAAAAGCTGATGTTATGTTCATCCGACCAACATATGTTGTTTGCGAATGTCATTGGAGTTCCAGTTTTTAGAATATTGGAAAAAAGGTATTTGAGTGAAACAGGCAAGCAGGTCCACGAGCTGATGATCACCCAAGCAGGTTTTAATTTAGAAACTGTTGATACTAAAACTGGTTTCCAAGTCTCTTCAGTACAAGCCACTGAAACTTGCACTGACTACAGTGGATCTTGGATTTTTCCTGCCAGTCTTTTCTAGCGAAGCGCAGCAGCTTGTCTGTACTGCGTCCAGCCCGAGAGAGAAACAGCACCTGCCTGCCTAGGTTCTTCGGCGGCCTCTCTTGTCACAAAATCTGAGTGCTTTCCAGATTGCAATGGCTTTATCTTTACTGCCCCCCAGTAAGACAGTGAATTATTATCAGCATTTTGTAGAAGAGAATCGGGGGCCCGGTGACACCGTGGCTTGTTCGGTGTCGTGGGTGGGACCGTGTGGCACAGCCAAAAAATGAGCCCGGGCCACGGGCAGGCGTCTTGTTCCTTCAGCTTTACATCTGTCATTCCTCACCCTGCTTTTATGTGGTTTTGTGAATTCAACGTGCTTGACACCTACCTTTCAAGGTGTCTGAGTATGCTCTGACCAGAGCTGAGCTCCTTTTGCGGCACCCTCTGAAAATGAGCGTTTTCTGAACTCTCTCCCGCCAGCGAACAGTGCAAGCTTGCTTCGTCCCCAAAACCAGAAGCCCACAAGGAGTAGGGACAGCTTGCTAGTCCGTATTTGCTGTATTCAGTGTGGGGAGAGGAAGAGGAGTGTTTTATTTACAGGTAATGTGCTTAGGAGGAATTGTACAAATGATCAGAAAAAGATGACAAACATTTTTGCAATTTAATTAAAAGTCTAATTGTACCTTTCAGATTCTTGCAAATGATACAAAAAGGGAAAATAAAACAGAGAGAGATTGAAATTCTGTCATAATAATGGTTGTGATGAGTCTGATCAAGTCTACCGAATTTTCTAGGAACTTCACTGTGGATTTCAACAGGCTTTGGGTCAGGGCCCATCGCCTTTATTTTCTCTACCTGAGCTCTTTTATCTTTGCTTTTTTTTTTTTTATTTTGAAGTCTAGCCTTTGAATATGCTTTCTCTGTGGAATGTGTGTATATCTTCATGACTTCTTTAATGACTCGGTTTTTAAGAGTAAGGCAGAAAGATGGTCATTTCCGTAATGCGTGCATTTCGTTTACGATTAAACCAAAAGGAGATTTATCGGTTACTACCCTGATTTCAGCTGTAGGTTGAATGTTTTCCTGTATAGCAGTATGTTGCCTGAGAAGGCTGCACCCCCCCCTTCCAATTATTTGAACTTGATGTGATGTCCAGAGAGCGAATTGTCAAAAAAAAAAG
>NW_008795035.1:9945825-9958724 GCF_000699145.1 Aptenodytes forsteri
GAAAGAAAAAGGAGTAGAGGTTTTGTAAAATTTACTATTTCACCTGTCAGAGCATTGAGCTTACATTGTTTCATTAAGGAAAAGGCCAGTAGTTTGATTTATAATTAAGAGCTGCTGATTTACGTTGCATTTAACTGTATACTGATCAGACAACACGCTTTTCCCAGCTCCACTGAATCTGGGATTGAGCCTTAGGAATTAATCTGGTCAGGGCTTGAACGTTACAAAACTGTGTAGTCTGCAACATGTTACCAATAACAAACTTTCCTTGTTTTATCTCCTGTCTCAGCAGCTAGTCCAGTTTCCTTTCTTCATAAATGAATTGCACTACAGTCCTGCACTAAATACTGGGCGCAGGATTTTTACTCACTGAAATATTAATGGAGCAGAATTTTCTTCTGTGAGACAGACCGGATTTTTCAGTGTTCCCCCCCCCCCCCCCCCCAAAAAATCTCCCCCCTCTGTCAGTCAGCTTTGTAAAAGCAGAGGAAACACCGAACACATTAGAAACCAAGACACGAGAGAACCCAACAAAAAACCTTCTTTTAAAAAACCCAACAACTTTTGAACTTCAGAGAGGACGCAGCACTTGCTTTGCAGTGAACACAGGGTTGGAGGGCTATTTTCTTTTTAACAGACATGTGTAGTGCATTTGTTTCAGTTTTATATCTGCTGTCATGATATGATGGTTTTATTCGGGTTTTAAACATGCTTCGGCTAGAAACCCTACATCTTTAAATTAGGCAACCCTGGTGCCTTTGCGATTTCCCTAGCTGCGCTCTCTCACCTTACCCAGGTGCATGTTAAATCAGTATTAATGACAATATCATTCTTCTGCAGTCATCTCCTGCCTGCAATTTGGTTTTAATTACCCACCACGTTGTCTTTCCCCCTCACTGACAGCCATTAAATAGGGAATGACACCAGAGCCGTGCTGGTGTCGAATAGACACTTCACCAGGGTGGTTGGTTCTCCCCCCCCCCTTCTCTTTTCTTTCCTGCCTTTTTTTTTTTTTTTAAATAATTTAAAAAAAAAAAAAAATCCTTTCATAAAGCAGGCTGCAGTGCCTCCTCGTGGTAGCCGTGAGAAAAAAAAAAGGGCTTATTTTGCTCCGGCTTGTTTTGATGGCATAGCGATGCTTGCTTTGGCTCATTTAGAGCTCTTGGGGAGAGGGGAAAAAAAGCACGATCCTTAAGAGAGAGAGAAAAAACCAAACCACTTAAAGATTAAGGCATGATCGGGAGACATTGAAGTGTCTCCTCACTGAAATCTAACAGTAACTTTGATGTAGTATTTAAGGCTTGTCTGACAGTCTGGAATGGCTGCTCAGAAGCAGGGGCCCGCTCAGTCCCGGGTGTCAGGGAATAAAGTCCTGGAGGCAAAACTGCTGGCAGAGGTGACCCGGGAGTCCCCGGGGAGCTGGGCCTCTGCCTGCTCCCCCCGTGCCGAGCCGCTCCTGCCTGTGCTGGGCTCAGATACTTCACCACCTCTTTCCTTCTGCGGTTGTGTATAGCTACGTAGAATTGTACATCAACACATGCAATAGGAAATTTTCATACCAGACACGTCCTTTTAAAAGGTTTCTAAAAAGCTTCTAAATTCCTTTCACTTTGGCCAGTGGTTTGAAATAGCCTTGCCCTGCACCCCCCACCCCAATATCTGTATTTACCCCTATGGGAGGAGGATTTCACTGTGCGAACCAAATTCCTGCTGAAAAGATTTAATTCAAGACTAATTGCACTAAGTTTTGTGGCATTAATCTTGTTTTATAATGCTATAACTGATGGTAGAACTTGGTCCAAGATTTTTTCTTAGTCAGCCTGATCCTGTCCTGGTCTCTGTGCGAGCTCAAATCTCAGCGAGGTCAGTTGAAAGGATACTGAGAAAGAGAATTGGCCAGTGATTAGCAAAATAGCATTAGGGAAAATATCCGTCTACTAGTAAACAAGAGAAAAAAAATTAAAGGCATTTTGGAGGAGTAAACAAAACTTTTCTAATTGAGAAATTTCTTATTCCTGTTTTCCCATCAGAGTGTTAGATTTGAAAAAAAATAAATTGCTTATTGGAAGGAAAATAAAATCTGAATACCCAGGCAATTAAGCTGGTAAAGCAGGTTTGTGAAGGACGATCACTGCCTATCCACATTTTGTTTCAAATGTGGACACTATTTGATCTTGTTAAATGTCAGCTGCATTGATTTGGTTTGAGGGGCCTAGATTGTGAATCATTAAATACTTGCTCTGTAAATTTGTTGTCCCTTACAAGAAAATTTGTGACTGAAACTTGAGGCTTGTAACAGCGAGCCTACCAGGAAGGTTTAATCTCTGATAGAGCTTCCATATATTGGTTTACAGCTATATTGAGTCCAGTTAGAATGATTTTTTTTTTTTTTTTTTTTACTTTCCTAATATGAAACTTGATGCTTGGAAAATCTGATAAGTGAGTTTCATTTCCCTGGAAATTTATTGCTTCTATTTCCAAGTGCAAGGAAATAAAACAAGTAAAAACAATAAGCAGTCTGTAAGGAGGGTATTAATGAGGGGTCATTCTTTTCTCATGTAGGCTCAAGCTCAGGAGAAAAGGAGAAAGGAGTTGTTTTGGGGGCAATCTAAATAGCTGGTGCCATATATTTTGCTTTATTTATTCGGTAGGAACAGCTCTTTTCTATTTCCCTCTTTAAAACCTACTCTCCAAATCCAAACGGGATATTTATGACAAGAAATAGAGAGTCTTTTCTTCAGGTTGTGTAAACTCCTTTGACTTCAGCTCAGGGAACGGCTGATTTTTAGTTGACAAAAGACTATTTATGCTGCATCGAGCATCTCCAAAATCTCCATCTGTATATGTAAAACGATCCTATAGAATTCCAGTGTCCCATCCTTATTCCAATGGAGAATTGCATTATGCTCATCTAATTCCCTGTTTTTTCATTTGGAAATGATGGTGTTCTTCACTTCTTCCCGGTAATTGCTGTACAATGTTAAAAAGCTGCCAAGTTCCACTCCAGGACTCATTATATTTAGTAACGGTGGAAAAAATGGCTATCTATAGAACATTTTATATTGGAAATGAACCGGGCTTCGCAACAAGGCAGATGTGCATCCTTGTAGATCCAGTTGCTGAATCAACTGCTAAGAGAGACAGACTGTCCATTTCGAATGCAGGAAAGAGAGTCTGGAGGATAAACATGAAGTGAGATCTAATGCAGAAGGCAAAATCTCCTGAAAGATGACAGTAAGAGACTTTAATGGAGGAAAATTTTTTTGGTAACAGTGTCAGTTTAATTTTCAGATTTCTTTTGCACCAATTCCCTGTTGTTCCCCTCGTTTGCTTAGGAAAGTTGTACTCGTTCTAGCTCTCTTAATTTTTCATATTGTACGGCAGTGACTTAGTTGTGTGTTGTAAATGTGATGCCTTTTTTTAGATTCTATAGCAGGTTTATTTTTAAACGTATTTTCTCTAGGGAAGGCTGCACAGTTTACTTAAAATTTACCATATGCTTTGCATCTCCAGTAAAACAGTTGTGGTAGAAAAGACTGTATTTTTAAATCTTGTGAGTTGTGAAGAATCGGAGAGAGGCCTGATGGAGAACACTAGTTAAAATGATAGATACTCAGAAACTCTTTTCCTTCCTAAAGCAAACTGCTTCTAAGAAGTAGCTCAAGAGGGACTATTGAAAACATTATTGTTGCTTTTCAGGTTATAGGCCTTGAACCTGCAAACACTTGTGCATGTAAATAACTTTATATAGGTAAGTAAATGCTTTGAACTCAAAAGGGCTACTTGCATATAGGAAGTTTTTTATATGTGTAAGTGCCCGTAAGATTAAAACCGTAGTTAGTGTTTGATTAACGTTTTAATCCTCCATGGTTGTGCAGTCCTACGGACAATCCAGAGGGAGTTTCAGATGATGTACCTCAGGAGCTGAGTCTCCAAATGAGGTCTTGGTTCATTAGTTAGGCTGATTTTATATTTTGAGTTTCAAGATGATATAAATATGCTCTTTTTTTTTTTTTTAAGTTTAATAATAAAAGTCAAAGCTACTTTATTCTAAACCAGACGTCTGAGTTTGTGATAAATGTTGCTGTTTTGGGTTATTTTTCCTACAAGTAAAAACGTCTTGAATTTAATTCACAAAATTTTAAATTTTCTATTCTGCCTTTTTCTGTTCCAAAATTTAAGTAAAAGTGAAAGAAGTGTAGAAATACAATACTACCTTTTAAAAAAATAATCATAATCTTTGCTTTTCTCATTCAACACTTTACCAAAATCAGCATCAATTTGCAGAGGGTTTTGGTTAACTTAACATCACTGCTTTTTATAAAAGGCTTTAGGACACAACCCACACCCCATAGAAGCTACTAAGGGTTTTTCATTAGCTCTATTGGAAGCTGATTTAAATCCCGTACAAATTGTAGGACTCCTAACGAGAGGAAATACAGGAATTCTTCATATGAAATTCTTCATTGAGTTACAACTGTGCCTGTAGGACCACAGAATCTACAATTGCTATAAGATTTTTCCACAAATTATTACTCAGCCCTTGAGCAGAGCTTATGACAGTGCTGGCAAACAATGCATTTAATGCATGTTTTGAGGAAGTGTCTGTGTTTATACGGGAATTAGTAGATGGGCATGGGTAAGACATTATGAAGAACTACGATAGGAAAATGCATCCTACAGGACTGGTGAAGCACAGGAAGAAGGGGTAGAACTGAGCTCTTACACCCAGGGATCAATCACGGTCTTTTTTGTCCGGAGAAGTCAGGTTTTATTGTGGCTGTTGGGAACAGGCTGCTTTCAGTGACCGGGGAAAGACTGCGCGGAGCTTCATAGTTCATCCAGCTAATTGCGTCGTGCAGAAGCAAGGACATTCCTGCTGATTTTCTTAGTTTATTTGATTCAAAACCACCTTTCCTTCTCTCTCTTTATACACACACCTTTCTATTGAAATTCTTAAAGCAATCTTTGTTACCTAGTACCTCTTTGACACTGTTTCTTTGTGCATAAAATAGAAATACCACTGTGCTAGCCTGCTACTCTGAGAGACTTATCGTGGGGTTTGGGTCTGTTTATTTTGCTTACTTATGTGTGTGCACACTTGGAGGATAGGCAAGTAACCATGGGTGAAATTCACCTCTGCGCTGGGTAAACATTTAAACTTTATGATCCTTGTACTAGCCCTGTACGTAAGGGTGAATTTAATCCTCCATAAATGTAAAGTCTTTCTGTGTTATTACAGTTGCCTCTCCCTATTTACCATTATCTTTGAACCCCCTCTCTGTCATTAAGCTTTCTTTTAGGGTCCAGGTAAATGTCATTCTCTTCTCCTTTTTCGCTGACTGGCCTCTGGTTATATTAGAAAATAAAATTAATCTCAAGGGGAAAATAGCACTTAAAATTATTACTACTGTTTAGCTTACTAAAGTGATTTGCTCTCCGTGACCTGTCTCAGGCTGATCCTTGTACAAATCAAATCAGCACACAAAACAGCACTTGGAAACTGTTTCCAGACTCAGAATTTCACAGCTCCTGAACCTTTAGAATGTCACGGGCAAATCAAAAATGAACATATTGGTTTATCTGTCTCTTTAGATCCCAGACAGTGCCTTTTTTTTTTTTTAAAGCACGTGAGTCTCCCATGCTCCGTATTAAGTATATGAATAAGCCAGCTGTGATGCTTCTAGGTGAGCACACGCTTAAATGTTTTGCTGAGTGGGGGCTGGAGGAAGTTTCCAGCCACTTCTAAGTCTATCCCTGTATGTCTGGGATTAATGTCACTCTGACCTCCAACTGTCTCATTAAGCTGTCTAAAATACGAACTCTTACCAAGCTCTTGCTCTTCACTTTAATTTGATAGGTTTCGTCAGAGGGCTGGAGGAGGCAGCTTGTGGACATACCCAACTGCCCTGATATTTCTCTGAGGCTCAGCTAGGTCCCTGCCAGGGGCACATGGGCAGAGCTCAGCACCATGCTTTGCACAGCCCACTTGGCCCCAAGAGAGCTGAATGTCCTCACAGCATGGTCAGAGACGCCAGCTCAGCGTGGCTGCAACTACAACATGTTCATTAGTTCTGCCTCTTAACAGCAGATTAGAGTAGGTGTTCTGCCTATATGCCTGTATACGTGGCTATACTATTTACAGTTTCAGAGGTAGCTCAAACCATACTAACTTGGGCATCTGTCTGGCACGCACCATTGCACGGTGCAGGTGCATCCTCAAAGCCCGAATTTTTTTTTTAGCACGTGAGTCTCCCATGCTCCGTATTAAGTATATGAATAAGCCAGCTGTGATGCTTCTAGGTGAGCACACGCTTAAATGTTTTGCTGAGTGGGGGCTGGAGGAAGTTTCCAGCCACTTCTAAGTCTATCCCTGTATGTCTGGGATTAATGTCACTCTGACCTCCAACTGTCTCATTAAGCTGTCTAAAATACGAACTCTTACCAAGCGCTTGCTCTTCACTTTAATTTGATAGGTTTCGTCAGAGGGCTGGAGGAGGCAGCTTGTGGACATACCCAACTGCCCTGATATTTCTCTGAGGCTCAGCTAGGTCCCTGCCAGGGGCACATGGGCAGAGCTCAGCACCATGCTTTGCACAGCCCACTTGGCCCCAAGAGAGCTGAATGTCCTCACAGCATGGTCAGAGACGCCAGCTCAGCGTGGCTGCAACTACAACATGTTCATTAGTTCTGCCTCTTAACAGCAGATTAGAGTAGGTGTTCTGCCTATATGCCTGTATACGTGGCTATACTATTTACAGTTTCAGAGGTAGCTCAAACCATACTAACTTGGGCATCTGTCTGGCACGCACCATTGCACGGTGCAGGTGCATCCTCAAAGCCCGAACTTCACAAGCAGTACGAGGCCGATCCCGTGACACACAGGTAACATCACTCACTAACATAATTTGTTGCACAATTAGGCTCTAACACCATTGCCTTTCTGACCTTGTTGGAGTGCAGGATACCACAAGGATGACAGACGCTGCTTTTTCACTTGAACTCCTTCCCGTCCAATTCAGCAGATACATATCAATGTCTGTGAAATTTAAGGAATGACATTACAAAATCCATGACAACAGTTTGTTCGTCTTGTGGTGACCTCTTGTGGAGTCATTTAGAAATCAGGCTTGATCCGTTATGTACCATACGTTCCAGGGAGAGGAAGACAAGAGCCATAATCCAAAATGTTCTCAGGCTTGGAGGGATGGTCAGCTCGTGCTGAAGAACTCGCGGTCTCCCGCGGGCTCTCTGCACGTGGGTTTGATGGTGGGGTCGTTTACTTGTATCTCTGTACTCGCTACACTTTCTATCTTTGTGCTTCGTAAAAACCAACCTGTCCTTGACTCTCAATTATAGACTTACCTTTAAAGAATTAGTGTTAAAAAAAAAGTATGTTATAGAAATATATCTGCACCTTATGAGAAAGATCCTAGCTTTTGTGTCACCCCATTTTTTAAATTGTCGTTCTGCACATATGGTAGACATCAGTGTGATTGCTAAGCTTTCAAGGTGCAACTAGGTGTGAATTGCTTAAAACAGGACTGCCACCAAGTTAATATCGAAGTTTGTATTTGGAAAATCTAAAAGCGATTGTTCTTCACCCCCTGCCCATGTCTAATGCATAAAATTGAAACCTTCCATGCCATTCACATTATCTTTTGTGCCGATTCTGCTCAAAGCCAACCTTTATTTTCCATTAATCCTTGCAAGGCTTGAAGCTGTTCCCAATGAAACCAATTGCCAAACTGATTGTGGAAGCCAGAGCAAATCTGTAGTGTAATTTCCCCCCTGCTTTTTTATTGTCCTTGCTCCAAGTCATTCCCATCTCATGCAAACTACAATAACTACGGCAAGCATTTACTTGTAGGAAATTATAGACCCTTTAAAGAATTAGTGTTAAAAAAAAAGTATGTTATAGAAATATATCTGCACCTTATGAGAAAGATCCTAGCTTTTGTGTCACCCCATTTTTTAAATTGTCGTTCTGCACATATGGTAGACATCAGTGTGATTGCTAAGCTTTCAAGGTGCAACTAGGTGTGAATTGCTTAAAACAGGACTGCCACCAAGTTAATATCGAAGTTTGTATTTGGAAAATCTAAAAGCGATTGTTCTTCACCCCCTGCCCATGTCTAATGCATAAAATTGAAACCTTCCATGCCATTCACATTATCTTTTGTGCCGATTCTGCTCAAAGCCAACCTTTATTTTCCATTAATCCTTGCAAGGCTTGAAGCTGTTCCCAATGAAACCAATTGCCAAACTGATTGTGGAAGCCAGAGCAAATCTGTAGTGTAATTTCCCCCCTGCTTTTTTATTGTCCTTGCTCCAAGTCATTCCCATCTCATGCAAACTACAATAACTACGGCAAGCATTTACTTGTAGGAAAAATTATCTCAACTTCCTCTCTGTGCATATAATATCTAGCAATGTACTGTGCTGAACAGCATATCGAGAAATGCTATTGATTATTCGGAGTTTAACATGATGAGCCATTCCATTCTTCTCTTCATTGAGACCAATTTATTCTTACACTCAAATAATGTTACAATACTCTAAATAAATAAATAAATAAAACCTATGACCTATTATGAGAAGCATCCCCTTTGCAAAGATAGTTCTAAAAATGCCCACTCCGGTCAAGGTTTTTTCTCCCCCCCCCCCCCCCCCCCCCCATTTGTTTTGTTTTTCATTTTTTGGCTTTATTATTTGGTCACTAAGCAAAAGGTTTGCCGGGGTTTTTTTAAGCTTGAGGGAGAATATGAATGTCATAAATATTTCATTTTCATAGCACATCTTGCGTTGTTCCTCACTTTCAGACCTTGCCAGCAGTCAACACAGTAGTAAATTTCAGCACCTGTGGACCCTTTTCAGTAATTTATGATTTCCATTAGATTTCCATTAGAGATGGACTAAAACGGTTTAGAAAAGTGCTAGCACCTTCACCCATACGGATTTTGCCTGTCTCTGAGGAGGGCGTGTTGTATTTTGCTGCCTGTGCGTATGTTTGCTGCCAAAAGTTCGGGTTTTCAGTTTGAGCTATCTGATCTCAATGCCAGCCAAAATGCCTCCTTGAAGAGGGGGTACCATATCTGAGAAAGGAAGGGCAGGTTGGAAATAGAAAATCAGGCTTCTCAGTATAAATGTTGCTGTTTCTTCCATTCTGCCCCTGCAAGCTTAAGAGTGCAAATTCAGCTCAGTGACCAGTGACTGACTTTGTTGGGTCACTACAGGCGTCTGTATTTTCTGCAAACCGATAGCCGCACTTTTTTTGTAGCAGCACTCCATCCTGAGCTTTGCGGGGCGCCTTTCCCCTCCTCCCAACTATCGCTCTTACGCAGCTGTGGTCTGGTACGGGGTTTTGGTGGTGGTGGGTTTTTTGTGTTTTAGTATCGCTAGGAAATAGTTTGTATGGAGGCCTTAAGGAAACCAGGGAAGAAGTTTGGGTTTAGTTTAATTAAGAAATTGGCTTGATGTTCCCTCCAGGTCTAATGCAAGCTTACAGGCAGCCCGTGTTGGTTCCAGAACTAGTTTTGAACCTGGAAAATCTCCCAGCTTTCAGCTCTTCATGCCTGCCACAAACTGAGATACGGCGGGAAATAAATCACAGCAAATAATTTAGTCATGAATTGTCCATTGGCATTGTATCATAGCTTGAATATATTTCTCATAATGGCTCACGATGGTCCCATTGACATCCACTTGACTTTTATTAAGTTTTACAGATTTCACTCTTATATGAACGGCCCTGACTGGCATATGATTCTAGCAGCTGATTCAAGGATTGGATATTAGACCAGATATTGGATGAAATATTGTACCCGTGGCGTTTTCTGGAAGCTGTCCTTGGGGTGGGACTGGAATTTTGGTCATTCTGTATTTATTAATTATTTTAGCCAGCTGTACTACATCTAGCCACCATCCCTATGTAAAACTTTTCTTTTGTTGCCATCCTTCTACCACCTTTCAGCATTGTCATTTAAGCAGTAGGGCACTCCAGGGTGCGTGGATCATGCTGAGATAACGTCACACTCTGAGTGCACTTCACAATGGTTTTCAGCAAGCCGAGGAATGACATTATCTCAGCAGGACACCTGCCCTTCACCTTCCATATGGGGACCCACCTCTGAAAGGTCAACACTTGCGGTTTAAAATAATATTTTAGCCATCGCTATTCAGAATTCAAAGAAAGAGGGGAGTGAATGTCAGATAGCCATGAAATTCATGAAACCCATTACTCCCAACAAATGACAACTGGCCTGAGACATACACTTTGAACATAGTTTTGCTTAGGTTTTAAGCACCATTTTTAAAAAAGAATATTCTGCAGGATATTTCAACATGTAGCCCAAGTGCCAGCGGAGTAGCAATTTGCATTCTAAGTTATTTGTTCTGAAAATGCACTGGTGAATTAATACACTGAGGACTTTAGCTACTTTTATCTCTTTGCTTTCTGCCTGCTGCTTCTTAGTGTACAGCTTATTTTGGAATAGCAATAGATCTACTTAAAAGATGGTGTCATGGATGGAGCTGAGCACACCGCCTGAACCAGCGGATGTGTCTGATCAGTATAGTGTATCTTCCTTCCAGTGGAGCACCTACCAAATTTTTTGGGTAGACATATTTATGAAATTATTATTTTCTCAAATCTTATTTACTTTCTAACCTGTAACATAAAACTGAGAAAGCACTTTTGTGATGTTAGAGATAATCAAATAAGTCACACAGTTCCTTTTCTGTTCCTTTTTCCTTTGTATGAAGAATGTAACTCCTGGAGCCCAGTTCTTGAAACAAATGTTGTTTGTGGAAAATGAAACATATCTTCCACATATGTTTGATAGTATTAAATTTGTGCATTTTTTTTTTACCATTTATGCTACTAAAACACAGCAGCAGAGATGGCAAAGGTAAAGGAAAAAATCTGATTTATCACTGTTTTCTTTGATTTTACTGCTGATGCAATTCCAGTGAAATTAGTGGAGTCCCACCAGCACAAGTCATGCAGTGCCGAGCCACGCCGAGGCACTTTGCTTTGAGAATCTGGCTGAGTTCTTCTGGGAAATGTTTCTCAATATCAGCTCAGCATGACAAGGGCATCAACTGGCTTGTGGATGGGAGTTCATCTTCAGTGGTTAGACACACCTTTGATTTGCTGAATAATGCTTCATATATTGTTTGATGCAATAGCAAAAGGAAGGCAATCATTCTGGTGAACAGATTTAAGAAGTGTCTAGGGGAGCAGGTAAGCCACACATTTACAGATACCATTTTTAATCTCTTTTGTTCTAGCAAGGTTCCATTATTCTGCCCGTTACTGTACTTTCTGAAGATTTTGCGGGTACTGAAGGAAGACACAAGGATGGTAGATTTGGCTAAAGAAGTGAATCTGATTTTGCTAGATTTCTGGCTCAGTTTTTAAGCCAAGAGAACTTGGCTATGTTCTGATAAGTGCCCTCTGTTAAAATTACCAAAGGAATCAAAACTGCAGTTCTCATGGGAGTCTTCCATTAGTCATCAAAATAACAGGGTATTAATCATAAATGCCCTTATGTTCAGAATTCATTTCTTACTAATTTTGTTCTAAAAGTATATACTATGTTCAGGGCTGCCCGGTAGAAATGAAATTACAGTAACAATCATTGAAGAGACATTTTAACGATAGCTGTCAAAACTGCATTGTCTTAGAAATAGATGAAAAAAAGAAGTCCTGTTTTCTTCTAAAGGTGAGTTATTTCCATTGAGCTTCTTTTATTGATAAATTTCCAGAGACCCTGAGTTTTGGATTATTTTCTAGCAATTAACGTTCATATTTCATGTATTGTCTTTCCTACCATGTTTTGAAACATTATAGAACATGTCAACAGAAATTCATAAAAATTCAGTCGATAGTTGAAAGCATAGAATAAGTCAAGCTATGAAATAGCAAAGAGGTTTTTTCAGGGACAAAATACCCTTGGGGGGTGGTGTGTGTGTATGTGTATGCACGTGTGCATCTAAGGTAAGCCATGCTTTCAGCTCTACTCCAACGTGCCAATGCAGCCTAGGACTGATTTCCAAATGCACGGTTTGTCCTGGACAGAAGGTGAGCCATGTTGCATCACTGTAGAGTCTTACTTTAGGCAAGTTTTCTTCCTCTGTTTTCCATGAAACTGTTTAATTCATAGGGCTTTGATGTTTAAACTGGTCCTGACCTTCTGTGAGTACTTCAAAAAGGGAAAATTAGCTGCTTGGAAAAATGTAATGACTTAAATCTAGCAATTTGGGACACACATGTTAAAGTCACACTGAACTTATGTTGACTTCTTCATTTCTTTTGGGTGTTATTTCCTGACTGACTTATAACTAGAGAAAGGTGTTAATTTTCAAGACTTCAAGAATTTCTGTTTATTGATCTGTCTTTGAAACATTGTTCCTGTTACAAGAAGAATCCATCAAGACACAGGGAGCTGCTCTAAATGCAGGGTATAAAAGACTTTGATTAACTTTATTTTGGCTTTTACTTACCTCTAATGAGTAAAATGATTAATTGAATAACACTCCCTGGCTTCACTATAGTTGATGGTCCATAACAGCTCCCCTGGTTCTCATAGTTTATAATTTAGCTGTCAAAATATTCTCTAGGTTAGATCTTGGCAAGAAAGGTCTTGACTTCACTTTTTTTTTTTTTTTTTTAAAAAGAAGCAAATCTACTTCAACTATTTGTAAGCTATTGAAGTCAGTTGAAAACATCCCACTTTAAAATATGTGCCTGGTTGATGTTAGGTAGTTATTATTGTGGGAGGATAACAATGTAATACATAATTCAAAATATTTTAAATGTGCAACTTACCTTTGCTATGATTTCTTATTGACTGGAATATACAAATATTGTCAAAGATTTTCAGATGAGGGGAATG
>NW_008795035.1:9959510-10110380 GCF_000699145.1 Aptenodytes forsteri
TGTTTTTTTATTAGCTTCCCCTCCCTAATCCTTTACCTGTTCCTTCAGGAAAAAAAAAAGTTTCCGAAATTGTTAATTTTGCATGTAATTATCTCAATTCCTATTTTGACATATTAAGTGTGTGTTTATGTTCAACATTCCTTATTTTGTTCTCATTTCCAGTGGAATTTTGCTGTAATTTCTGTGTGTCAAAGGGAATATGCAGTTAAATATGAAGTCTCCGTTGTTTCTATTAAGCCAAATCCTTTAAGGTGCTAACTTCTCTCAAATTCTATAATTTTACTGATAACAGAAGATGCTTATTTTAGTGTAGACCTCTGTATCTTCTTGTCTTTTTATTCACTCAGATTACTAAGATAGTAGTCCAAGGATATCTCAACAGTAAAATTGAATGGAAGAAAAGATCCTTCATAAATGCAAGACCTTATTATTATTTTTCTACAAAAATCTCCTAAATTTCCTACCAAAACCCCCCATATAAAATGCTACATTGTAAATATAAATTTATACACATGGGCCAAATTCTTATCCAGCTAAAATTAACATCTATGGCACTATGGTTTATTAAAGTAATAGAAAGTGTTGCACAGATATTACACACTGCAGAAATCCTTTTTTCAAATACAATAAAAGATAAAATAAAACTGTCTGTAGTTCTCTATGTCAAAACTGCCCTTTCCGTGCAACACCACTTCTTAAAAAACGAGGTCTGACTCTTGTCTCTGTAAAACTATTTTATGAGAAGATAATCTAAAAGTCTGTCCAGAGCTTGTCAGTAGAATAGGATTGCTGATAGCAAGACCACACAGTGAGACACTAAGCCATTTTTCGACTCACGTTGCCGGATACGTGGTACAAGCGTGGACACATGAACGTTTTGTAACAAAACTGAATGGAAAACTGTTGTCTTGAGTGGCGGGGAGCATCACTTAAAACAGTATCTGAATTACCAGTGCGTTTTAGCTGTAGGCTTAAGAAAATTTTCCTTGAGGATGGCTTTTAATGAACCCTCAGGTTTGAAGTGAGCTAATGAGATCAAGCTGTAATGCAAGTTCAGACACATGTTTCTTAGGCTTATTCACAGTTACGTTACTTTTCATTCCTCACCAGCAATGTTTCCAAAGCAGTTTATGGTTCCTCCTGAGGACTGGCCATTTTAACTGTGCCAAATTATGTCAGGTGTGGGAACTCTGGTATCTAAAGTGATGCAAACTGGGAAGCATGAATTTTCCAAAATCCACCAATTAATTTCTCTTATGAATATGAAAACTTGACTGTGTCTTAAGCTGTAACATTTTCAACTCTCAATTTACAATATTTAAATATTCAAGAGTTACCAACTGGGCTTTCCCATCTGGTTATTTGAAGAAGTCCACACAGAGTTGGTGTGATTAGTACTACTGTTGAGATGAAATGTGAAAAGTCTATGTGCAACATCTTTTGGCAACGTGAACTTTACAGTTAATAAATTAGGTAGTATAAGGGTTATTTAGCCAGTAATTAAATGTAAGAGTCAATATTTAAGTCCAAGAAGAAGCCTTGAGAATCTTGATCTTGTTAAACTCCTATCTCAATTACATGATCAAAGACACTAGAAGTATTTTTCTGTGTGACTTTGTGAGTATCATTTTCAAAGTCACTGACTCTTCTTCCACAGGGAGTTTGATTGTTGACTTCAGTTGAAGTAAGTTTAGATCAACACTGAGTTATTTTAAAATATCCTCCCTGATACTTTCTCTGAACTGAGACATCTGAATCTTTTGAGGTTAACCCATCCTTGTTTTGGAGTCATCACCATGTTTTGCAATTCCTCTTCTGCCTGTTCTCAGCTGGAGTCCTTCAGTGAAGCTAATAAAAAACCCACCATGTTTTGCAATTCCTCTTCTGCCTGTTCTCAGCTGAAGTTATTTCAAATGGGAGAGAAAAACATTCAAAGTAATTTCATCATCTTTTCTTTCTTTTAACAACTAGAATAACCAGCAGATTTTATGAAGTTGTGATCAGATTTGTATAGCGATGTTTATTGTCTCTCTAAGTGATATCAATTGTATAATTCTTGTTCTTTGATTTCCAGTTTGGTTATGATAGGGAGAGATGGTGTACGAGAGGTGCTTCCTTGAGCTTTCGTGTTGGTTGGTTGGGGCTGTTTCATTACCACATGTCTGTTTTTCCCCACAATGGCTCCTGGTACTGTGAGAAAACTATTAAGGAAGCTTCTGTCTTTTTAAGAGAGACCTTGTGGCTAAAGAAGCAGCATCCTTCTACCTGAATTTAGCGAGTGAACTGAAAAACTCTGACTGATCTATGTAGGATGGATTTGGAAGCATAGCATCAGACATCTTTTTCTTATTTTGTATGTATTTTTTTTTTTGTATATACAAAGTTCAGAAGGACTTCCAGCAGTCTGAGTAGTGGGCAGAAATGTAGAAACTTCAGCAAGTTTCATATGCGACATTAATGGCTGCACTCACTGAGGTACCTTGTTGGTGTTCTTTTATTTGGAAACAATTCTTGCTATTAGAAACATTGAGGAGGGTGAAATTTTGGGGCTGGATCTTTGGCTGGGATAAACTAGTATAGGCCTTTTAATTCCAAATATTTGAAATTGTCAGTGCTGAGCATATTGTGAAATGACATCTGTCATATGGAATCTGAATAAAACCCCACCACCTGAACATACAAACTGCTTCATTCTCATCTAATGTAGTAGACAAACCTTATAAACATGAAATGCTTACATCTACCAAGAAATCAGATCAATGATGTGCCTTCAGTATGGCTTCTCTCTTTTAGTTTTAAAGTAAAGCCCACTTCCATGTCCTTTCTGTGGTACCTACAAACGCTGAATATTGAACTTTTCTTTTTCTTCAGTGATTTTCCTATAGTTTCACTCAGCCAAACTCCTACTTGTGTTTTTCTGTCATTTCTTACGTTTCTCTTTAAGTTACTTAAATAATAAGATGCACCTGTCTTCTATCCTATTAACAGGCTCCTAGTAAAACAGTTGTACAAATACTAAGAATCTGCATACTTGCATGTGTTTACCTTGGAATAAATTCACTTTGATGTTTCCATGAAAGTTCACGTTCTTATTTTTTTAGGTTTTGTTTTTAAAGGGGTCCTTTATATGCAGATGGACATTTGCGCTTAGTGTATGTTTCTATGAAGATAAATAACTGCATGAAAATCATGTAGTGCTTAGATACGCCAAGCGTTTTTATAGAGTGGAATTCTAAGTAACAAATATTTGATCTTTGGCAACTCGCATCCTTGAAAATTAAGGATATTTTTTCAAGTTTCATAATATATTTGGAGGAGCTATAATCTACTGTGTGTTATGCAAATTATCAGCATCCTCTTATCTTCTCTTTTTTTTCATTTGTAGCATGCTTCACCGGTGCTTCTTGGGTATGTGTCGGTGAAGGATAATTTGACTGCCCTCTAGCACTCCAGTGTCTGGTATTGCACAATCAGGGAATCTGGTGTCACATTAAGGCAATTCTTATAATATAATCAAAGTTCTGATGTTGTACTGTCCTTTAGATGAAACAAACTAATGAAATGTATTGACCCTCCTTGCGCACTTCTGAAGCAAAATGACTAAGCGGTATTGAAACTACATGAAATACATTGACATTGATTGTGAAGTCTGCGTTCCCAGAGTCACTTTGGTAGCTGATTAAAGTGTCACATTGACAATATAGCCCCTTTTGAACAGGAAATTAATACCAGCCTGGTGGCAAGGAACGTTCTTCCAGACTGTAGCTTGCTCTATCACCAATCCTCAGAAATGAATCAGAGGCTCAGCTATTCCAGGGTGGCATACTGCTTTTGCTGATTATAACAAATATATTGAAATTGCAACCACCACGAGAAAAAAAAAAGCTTGTGACATTTTATGTTTATTCTCATTATTCAATATGCTTATTACTGATAGGAATTTCAACAAAGACTTAACATGAACTATGTGTTTTCAGTCAGTTAAAGCTCCATTGAAAGTACGAGTCACATTAACTATGTCTTTCTAATCCATCTATCATCTGTTTGAATACATAAAAGCCTTTGTTTTACTATGTGGCTGATGTATGCACAAGTTGGGGGAATTTCTATAGATTGGGATATACAGCCATAGAAAAAAATGTGTGTGTGTGTTTGACAAACAGAGGGAGAGAAAATTATGTATTCAATGCATCGTGCAGTGCTAAAAAGGAAGGAATGAAGCAGGTGGAGCAGCAGTCGAAGCTTAGAGACAGGATCATCTCTGAGATCTCAAGGCCCGTTTCTCCATCCCAGGAGCATCCTTTATAAACAACCTGATGTAGGAGAAATTGAAGGAACGGAAAAGGAGCTGTAGCATGGGAAACAAATATTTATTCATTACTAAGTGAGAATCTAAAAGAGAAAATCATGCAGATATAGAAAACAGACGGCAGTTCTATCCTGGAAAGATCAAATTCTAGGCCTGCCACTATCTCGCAGCACAGTTCATCCCTTTTCAAATGAAAGGAAGATGCATTTTTGAGCACTGTATTATCCAGCCATTGTTTTCTTTCTTGAAATGAACTTTGCACTGTAGTTTTAGTGAACAGAGCTATGCTGGTTTATACCAGCTGAGACTCTGACTCAACAGGCCGTCATGTCCCCTTACACCTATTCCCAATTCTCAGCTGCCTCAAACAGCTGCCTCTCCTTCAGTGTGCAATCCTCCAAAGCTCTCCACCTTATAAAACTCTCACTCTGAGCGCAGCAGGTCACAGTTTCCTCTTCTAGGTCTTAGACTGGCCACTCAATTCACATCACGTGAGCCAGCTGCAAGCCAGATTTCCTTCACGTCTCTGTGCAGAGTTATGGAGGGGAGTATGAAATGGGAAGGAACAGCTCTCCTATAAGATATGTAAGCGTGATGCTGGTGAATAGACTGGCCAAAGAAAACTGATCAAGGCTGGAGGAGTTAGGAGAGAAAAAGAGGTAGTAAAAATTCTTGCCTTGCAGTACAGCAGGGAAGTTTGTTTGGTTCATTAACTTGTGAAAAGTTTGGGGTTTTCCTAGAAGGTATCACAGAAGTGCAAAGCAACAATATGGGCATTAATAATAGTTTTACTACAAGTTGTAGAATCATAGAATAGTTTGGGTTGGAAGGGACCTTAAAGGTCATCTAGTCCACCCCCCCTGCCATGGGCAGGGACATCTTCATTCCAGTGTTTCACCACCCTCAGTGTAAAAAATTTCTTCCTTATATCTAGTGTATATCTACCCCCCTTTACTTTAAGTTAGCTCTACAGATAGTTCCTGCATATTTCTTTCTACATCCAGAGTCCAGCCTTCTCTCTGCGTGCACATCTGCTCTGAGCTAGGGCTGGCCAGACCATACCCCATGGAAAGATTTCTGTCAAAAAATGCCCGACTGGGCAAAAAGGTAGTGTTTCATGGAGATGGTCTGACCGTAGAAACTAAGCAGGTCTCTGCTGCAACCAGCCACCCAGCAAGGAGTCAAAATCCCGGTGCCTCAATAGCCCTTGAGCCAGGCTCTGAAAGCCAGCAGTGTATCCAGGGAACCGAAAGCCTTGGGCTCCCCAGCTCGTAGGCGCAAACTCCCCCAGGGTCCCCAACTCCTCTGCTGTCAGCCTGGCCCCACGGGTCCTCTGGATGCAGGAGCATCCAGCTGCTTTTCAGCCTGCCCTGAAGGCTGATTCAGCTGGGACCCTGGCAGCACTGGCCTTCCCCAGTGCCAGGGTACCTTGCTAAGCAGGACCACGTGGGGACTTTGATTCCTCCTTTCAGAGCAATCTGCTGTTTGGGTCGCCTGAGAGTTGATTCCTGAAGGACCCATAACCCCTGAGCCGTTCCCAGGTCCGCCCCTGGCGCAGCATCCCACCGCCATAAAGCAGAGCGATCTGTCTAGCCTGCATTCAGTCTGGGTGATTTGTTGGAGGGAGCGAGAGGGTTGGGAGCCCGTTTCTAACTCGCCTCTTCTGGAGTCTGTGGCTCCTTGTTCAGGAACATTGTTGTTACTTTCAGCGCTGCTCCTGCTGTTGATCTTGGCCTTTGCTTCTGTGATTTCTGTTCCCCGCTGCACTACTTAGGTGAACAATAAGTTCCATTTCCAGCAGTGGTCGGCCTCCTCTCTTACCCCTTGCCTGCAGGAATTTCTTTTGTTTGGTTTGATATTTTTAGTCACGCTGTGTTGTAATAATAAGAACAAGACCATGGGTATGCTAGATTCCAGCCTTCCTTCAGTTGCCATGGCTTGCCTTCGTGTGTTGTTATTGCTTTGGATGAGCTGCTGCTGCTGTGGCCCTACTCCTTGATTTCTGCTTCTTTAATACTGTTCCCTGCCTTACTACAAAGTGAACAGCGGTGCTTGTTCTCTCTGTCTGACATCTTGAATCCACCCACAAACCCATTATTTTCTGTAATGGCCAAAATCGATGTAGGAGGGGGAAAAAAGAAATGAAATAAAAAAAATAAATAAGAATAAAATTCTGTGTACTTTGGGACTGTTCTCTGCACTGTAGAAAGTGCTTGTGCACCCAGTTGGATATGTAGATCAGGATGTGACCCTAAGCTCCGTGTTTACACTGTACCCAGGACATGGTGTGCTGAGAATGGGGACGCTGAAGGGCCCTGAAGGTCAGACTGAGTTGAAATCTCTGGTCTATAAGAAATTATTTCCTGTCATTGTCTTAAAAGTTGAATGAAGCTATGCTGGTGAGACCAAATCACAGATATGCTCATGAGAGCCATGTACATGTGGAGACAAGGTCTGAGGGAAAAATAAACCGACAGCATCCCGCTCTGCTTGTCACCCTATAGCCACTGAAACGCTTAAAGGGGCACGGACTTGGTAGAGATAGCCAGGGATTAAGATAGGCTTTGCCTATGGTGAAGCTCTAGTGTCTGATGGGAGTTTCAAGCTGCTCTGAACCCTCAATGCTTTTTGTAACCGCTTATTTCATGCTATTGATAAAACTAATTTATTAACTTCTATAACACACCCTTTCATTCCTAATTCTTTCCTCTTTCTCTACACTTTCCATCCTTGCCTCAATCTCATAGAAGGGAATGAGTAACAAAAATTTGAACACTCCACATCTAAGAAAGTTCCCCCAAAGCACTGCTTTTCAAAATTTTCCTCTCTGTGATTTTAACTAACAAAAATGAAAAGGCCACCAGGTTCCTGGCCCAAAGTAGGGAAGCTGCAATATACTTTGTCTTCCTAAATTTTAGGTTGAAAATGGTTAATTTTATCACATGAGTAGTTTATCCTTTTAAAATATATTTTCTGAGCTAATGAAGCACTTTGAATACTTCAGTAGAAGGGAACCAGTAAACAAAACTTGTCTGACCTACAGCTGTGATCCCTTTCATAGGACTGGATTGCATCCTCCTGCCCTTCTCCACAAGCTGGTCTTTCATATGTTATTTTAAAAACAGAGAATTGGATAGTCTCTTGTTTTGCAAACAAGTAAAACAATCCATATGTATATACATATATAAAATATCTATATAACTATCTCTTTCAATATATATGTGTGTACACATACATATACACGTATATATAAAATAAGGAACTGCCATCTGATTTTTCCAGCTGCGGTTAGTCATTCACCTTACAGTACAAAGCCCTTCCCTTTATGTGTAGGTGCAGGCTGCTGTAAGTCTTTTGGCTCTGTTTTTATGATGGCTAGCACAAAAGGGTAGCTATTTCATGTATGTAATTCTTCACCTTTTGCACTAAGGGAGCTTCCTTGGAGAAGACTATAACATTTTACTGATTGCTCTTGTAAGCAATCCAAAAATCAAGGAATCTTATGTAGTTTTCTTTAATGCAGTCTGGATGATGAATTTACATCTATATATCAGAAACACTGTCTTCTGCCCTACATTACTAATGTCAGAAAATTGCCACTATATAATTCATCAAAGTATTTCTATAGACTCTCCCTTTATTATCTCTTCTCTTGCAAACGGTATAATTTGCCTTCATTCTGTGTCAAGGAGAAGAACTTTAATCTTGGATACTGCTGTATAAGGTGCTGTACACATTAAAAGAATGGCAAGGTAAGGAGGGGATGGGCCTGGATGAAAATATAGATTAGGAGCTATTTATTAGCAACTGCAAACATGGCAACAAAATTATTTTTAAAAGCAGCTTGAAAATTTTGCTTGAAACAGTCATATAATGAAAGTCTTTTTGCACTGTACCGGTTTTAATCAAAATTATATTCTAGAGTTTCTTTTACAGTAAAGAGTTTATACTGAATCCTAAGTTACACTGCTTTAGAAATGTGCAGAGCCGTAAAGTGAATTTAACTGTGAGAAAGTCTCAGTATCTCATAGTCATATTGTACCTTTCACCCTAGAATATCCTAAAGTACTTTTCACATGTAAAAAACTGATACATAATTGCACCTGCTTCAGATATAAAATGCAGCAGTTGTTTAATGGTGCACAGAAACACTAGACAAGGGTATGAGGCCAGAAATTGAAGAATACAATATCCAGCTGAAAATCCAGGTGGGATTTAGGATGGTAGGATGTAATTGCTTCAATTAGAATTTTGTGAGAATAATATATTTAATAGGTGCGATTCCTGGCCCTATTGGAGTCAATGAGAACATTGCTGTTGATTACAAATGAGGTTGGAATTCCTCTCATATCTCTACCTTTATGAAAAGTTTAATGAAATACTGTAGTCAGAATTGCTTGCAGGATCTTGATTTTTTCATCTCCTCCAGAAGAATTGGCTTGATCCTCAGTCCAGCATTATAGCTATGAAATCTTGTTAAGCACCCGTTTTACACCCGTAAAAGTGAGATGAGAATTGGATCCAGCATCTCCTGTGGCCTTTCCCACCAGTGTGGGATATTGGTTCATTCCAGCTCAGATAGAAATGTCAGCTGCAGAATCAGCCTGACGCACACAGCTGTTCCATGGAGGTTTCCAGTAAAAAAGTAATTTCCCATACAAGTACCCAGGCTGATAGCTCCTATGCTATGCTGATCCTGTCAGCTCTCACGTGGTAAGATTTTATGACTGTAGGCCATGTTTTAAAATATCAAATGTTTCTTTTCAGTCACTGTAGAATGTTAATAGGTAAAGGAGGAAAGGACTGTGATTGCGTAGATGCACAGGAAATACAAGCTGTGAAGCTTAATATATTTCTGTGGTGAATAAGGAAAATATTTCATTCTACCCATTCAGCTCCCCTTTCCCCTTCCCTCCCTCCTTTTTTCCCCTCAGTTCTTCTTTCAGTATCAGAAAGGTTTAATGCTAATCTTAATGAAAATCTTCTATTGATTTGGTTTAGATACTGAGCTGTGTAATGCAAATACCAATCTGTGAGCTGTTCACTTCCCTTTAGGCACGTGTCCTAAAGTGCAAAAAAAGAAGAAAAGGTGCAAAAGTATATGCCCAGATCTCCCACTCCACCAAGAACATATCTACAGGCACGTGCTCTCACTGCCTCACAGCTGGACTTTGCCATGGTGTTACCCTACTGCAGCTATGTGGTTTCTGAGCTAAACCCTCTGAACCTGAGCTGCACATCCAGCCCAGAGTGTGGACAGAGAGAGTCTATGGATGTCTGTGCCTGTCACTGTAGACATGTCCTGAGGGTCCTCAGCACAGCTGGGATGGTGCAATGGAGCTTGAGCCTTCTTGAATGAGTAGCTATGGATCCCCCCTTGGTTTCGGGGATTTACTTGCGCAACGTCAGTTGGGCATAGTGGCTCAGTGTCACCTCCAGATCTTGCTGTGCAGAAGATTCTATGAGTGGAGCCAGGTGTATGTGAAGTACATTTTTCTTACATGATGTCTGCCCTGGGGATGCGATTTCCATGCACAAAAAAAGACTGAAAATTTCTGTGAGGAGGCTCCAGTTAGAGAAAGCCAAAATTCTTTGCATGACGTTCTCCAGTTGCATCGCTGCAGCGGTGTGAGAGTGCACCAGAGAGACTGCTGTGACTTTCCAGGCATGCCATACCAATGCTCCAAACAATACCCTAAAAGCGATCCAGTGATATCCCATCCAGATACCCTGGGAAGGGTTCATACCCTCATACTACATGAGCAGAGCTAGAGGCTTTCAGCACTTTCACTGAAAGAAGAAACTGAAGTGAGCAGAAGCCGTTAGTCATCGAGAGATCAGCAGCTCTCCCCAGTTCCAACTGGATGCCGTGTGCTCAGGTCTCACCTCCGTGACACTAATCAACCCCTGTGCCTAAGCACAGCTCCAAAGCCCTGCCACAGTGTGAGGGAAAAGACATTTTCTTTCTTCCCCTCTAAGATAAACACAAAATTTTTAAAAGTGATTTACTTGAAAGCTGCTACCTACTTTTTCTCATTTCATGCCCCAGCTTGCTTCTAGGTTGTTGCTGTGATTTTTTTTTTTTTAAACTCATAACACATGGACTCTTTCAAAAACACCAAGTATTTGAGATAAAACTGCTCTCAGCCTACGGCATAAAATATAGGGCTACATGAAAGTAAAAAAGGATGAGAGCTTTTCAATCAATTTGATGAAAAATTTAAGTTAATTAAAAGAATGCTCAATTTTTCCCTAGAAGGCGACACTGATCTTTATTATTAATGCATACCAGTGTTTCATAACTGTGCATAATAATGGTCTGTAACATCAGGCACAGCTTCATCCCCAGCTTAATTTGTTACAAAATCTTTTTTGGTATTCTTAAAGCATGCCCTTTGCCACTGTATCCCTGATGCTCTTGGGCTAATTCCCAACTCCTAAAGGACGTCTTATTTTATGCTCACACCTGAGAATTAATTTATCAGATTGTTTTTTCAGTTTAAAGCTTTTTAAAAAATAATAAAAAAAAGAAAGGTATATAGAGACCCTTCACTGCTTGGCTTTCATGTTACTTTTTAGTAGTCATATTTGATTAGTGGAAATAGCAGCACAGGAACAAATATTCTTACAGGCTGGTGTAGGATTCTTACGATGTGGTGTAGGAAAAAAGGAACAGAAACTGGTCTTTGAATGACAGACACCTAATGTTGCATTTTCTTCCATGTGTGTAAGTGAAGGAAGTACAGTCTTTTCAAGAAGATGGAGGACAGATGTATTGAAGCAGTATCTTGGAAAAAAATGTAGCTAAGTATGCCTCCGTTGCTGTTGTTTTTCACAGTTAGTGTGGTTAGTTTGTTACTCAAGTTGGTAAAGAGTTATATTTTAGAGTTGACAGCTAAGGTCCAGTTCCTCCTCTCCACTGATACCTCTGCTTACAAGGAATAAGAGCCCTCCCACCTTGCCTAAACTTCATCCTTTTTTCATCAAACCCTAGACCCTTCCCTGAAGGACCTAACTAAGGAGCCACCAGGCAGCCCAGCGCTCTCCAGATTAATTGAGGTAGATGGTTTTGCAGAGTGTAGTTTGGATTTTACATGAGCTGAATAGCCATCGTGTTTAAGGAGTTTAAGGTGATGAAACTTCCCAGTTAGGGACCTTATTTAATTCCCTACAGTAGGAGGAATGAAACTATGTCAAGCTATAAATCTGGACTGATCTAGGCATGACATGCAAGTATCCCTTTGTACTGGGGGAATACAGATGAGAGGTAGATTTAGCGGGCAGGTAGAAGCAGATCCACAGTCTATAACTGTTACTGGACATTCAGCTCATCATATAACAGGGAAGAACTGGCACCACCTTGAAAGCCCGTAATTATCACGGCTGCATCTGTCTCCATGGATGTGCAGGGTTATTTTGGTCTGGGAAGCCACTACCTTGTCCTGATTCCTGTGCTACACTTCCAGTGTGCTGGCTGCAGGCATTGACAAGTGATAATGGCCAGGTAAATGATCAGTGGTGACTTGTGAACCCCTGTCTAATTTGTCTGTCTATATCCCTTAGAAGAGCAACCATCATCTCTGCACCTATTAGCTGGGTTGAAATCTTAGCAAATTGATGTTATGTAGTCTTGCTCCTCTCTCCCCCTTTCCCTCATCTCTTCCAAATGCTTTTATACACTTCTACTGCAACCTGATAGAAATTATACTGTAAGTCCTTGAAAAGTCTTGTAATTTCAGGTTTGATCATAGTGTAATGCGGGCTCTGTTCTGGCCAGGGTTTTTGGGAACTAACATAACACATCCATTCTCTCTTCTACTTCAGTACTGCAGAAGCACTTAAAGGCCCCTGAGCCTGGTACTCCCCATGCTGTCCCAGGAGTAGGTGCAGGGGATGGACCAGTCCCCAACCCGAGCAGTTTACAGGTTAAATAGACACGAGGCACAAAAGGGTGCCATCACTACTAAACAGGGATATAAAAGGAAATCCTCTGGATGAAGAAAGGAGGAATTTTTGAAGCATCATGGAACCAAACTGAAGGCCGTTTTCTTTCTTTTTCCTGTATATTCCTTTTACTTCTAACATATAAACCGCAATAAATATAGAAGAGGGTAAACAGAGTATTTCTTTTCCCCTTTAATAAATATGAAACAGATGTGCAGGCCCTCGATGAGGAAGAGAACCAAAGGAAGGAGAGTGCGAATAAAAGTAAATTCTAGGTTACATAACATTTATCAAGCTGATGGAAAAAGCCAAGCTGGGAGTTGAAAGCAAGATTTAATGACAAGAAATGGTGATAAAAAAGTTCATAGCAGTTGAGTTTTATGGTAAGGCTTGTAATCAAGAGTCCCCTGGCCAACTGTCTGGTTGTTACTGGCTGCACATCAATACACCCAGGGCCCTGCCCCGACCCTTGCGTGCTGTTTCAGCAGAACCCAGGAGCTCTGGTGGAGCCATGGCAGAGTGGGGAGGAATTTGCACCCTTTGCAAGCTGCATCCACAGCGTCGGTTGTCTCACGCTTCTCCCCAAAAAGCATAATGGCACACTGCGCAGCAGGGATTAGTAGGACAGACTCGCATACGGAGCGAGTTGAAACGCCCATTCACTTCAACTGAAACTTTTGTTGGAAACTTGCCACTTTACAAAAAAACCCCACCAACGCTCTGTTCCAGGGGAGACTTTCTGGTTCGGCTGGAGGCTCGAGTTTAACAGCCTTCTCCACCCCTAATGACTGTTCTGACCCCAAGTGGGTAGTTATTCTGGGGTAGGCTTCCTCAATCTGTTCTGTTGGAGCTTTCTACTTTGCATAAATAATTGAGCATTCATTAGAGCGGGGTCTTGAGCCCGGGTTTCCCACAGCTGAGGTGAGTGCCCTGACCACCACACTATTGATTTTCCTATCCCAGCTGATCAATATTTCATTGATCTCATTGGCGCTAATTGGCAGAGGGGGTGCCCACGGGATGCCCGGTAAGAACAGGAGACATATGTAACCCCTATGAAAATAATACTGTGTATTATCCAGTAGCAATAGCAAACACTGCTCTGTAAGAGATGTATGTGTCTGGCATAGCTTCAGATACCTAATCTTGCGTATGATCAAACAACCTCTCTCTAACTGTTCCACTGGAAATGGCATTGTCATTCGACATGATAAGCAATAATTGTATATCTTCAGTAAAGACAGCATTTCTGCCTAATCATGAAAAGCACAGTTGAGCTACAGTCTGAACTGACTCAATTTATGTAACAAGATTCTGCTGTGCTTGCCCAAATTGGCATAGTTCCTCTCCAAGGGACTGAAAAATGACGGCAAATCCAGCATGAAGCCTGTTGTTATAGGAAGTGTAGGGAGTAGCACAAGTTTATTGTCAGCCTTCAAGTGTGCCTCTAGGTGGTCACCACATCCTGAGATGCTGCTGATAGAACTAGATGACATATTTCTGAAGGCCTGCCAAAAGATTCAAACAGACAATATTGAACACTCTTATTCTGCTTTTCTTAGCAGTTTACTATTTCCCTTCAGGATGAATATGCAATTATGCTGCTGTGAAGAAACCCATGGTGTAATGAGGGACACTGAAAAAGATTAGCCAAGGCAGATAATGTCTTGTAAAGACTATCTCTTTGGCATCTTTGATACCAATTATACCATGACATCTCAAAAGGAAGTCACCTGTCTTAGCTGAGGCAAGTTATCCAAGAAAATCTAACAAGTATTTTTTTTGTTCATTGTGCAGTGAACATACGCAATGATATAATAATCATTTCCCTAGTATAGCAGGAAAAAATTAAGTAAAATTAGCTTCTCAACATGAAACCATTATGAGCTGTAATTTATTTCAGAAAGTGGAAAGTGTTAGGGAGAAAAGGAAAAAAAACCCTTTGCTGATAATTTGTTATGTTCTGGACCCAGTAAATGACCTTATACATATGGACTTAAGTATACTCAGCGGGTACAATATATCTAAAATGACATAGAGGATTGAGCCTAATTGATATCATTAGAGCCCTGGTCCTTTTACACTTGGCCTTTGAGATGTTGGTGTTACCAAGAAAGCTGCTTTTGATTTATTTTGCTTTTCTTCTTCATCCTTTTGCTCTCTCTCTTTTTCTCTCTCATTTCCCCCCCTCCTTCTCTCAAGTTCTGCTCAAAGGCCAGACCTGTGGAGGTTAGGAACTCATGATCCGATCCAAGGGCTGCAATACTACAGCTTGCAAATTCATTTCTAAAATGATAACTTCTAACAAGAGGCACTTCGTATGTTTGACCAGTGTGCTTCTTACGGAGAAAAAAAAAAAAAGGAAAAAGAGTGTAATTGTATGGATAAAATACCAGCAACGTTTATTCTAGGTGACTCTCTTAGAGGCTTAACATGTTTTTTATCTTTAAAGTCGATAATATTTTTCTTCTTCATCCTTTTGCTCTCTCTCTTTTTCTCTCTCATTTCCCCCCCTCCTTCTCTCAAGTTCTGCTCAAAGGCCAGACCTGTGGAGGTTAGGAACTCATGATCCGATCCAAGGGCTGCAATACTACAGCTTGCAAATTCATTTCTAAAATGATAACTTCTAACAAGAGGCCACTTCGTATTTTGACCAGTGTGCTTCTTACGGAGAAAAAAAAAAAAAGGAAAAAGAGTGTAATTGTATGGATAAAATACCAGCAACGTTTATTCTAGGTGACTCTCTTAGAGGCTTAACATGTTTTTTATCTTTAAAGTCGATATTCTTTTCCAACCTGTAGCAGAAACCTCAAAGCTCCCAAATGAACTTATAAAATAGCCCATGCATCAGGTTTCAGACAAAACATTCTCTCCTGCTGTAATGAATCTCACTATGACTCTCCCTTGCAAATAACTTGAACTAGGTAGTTCTACAGAATGAAGGCAAACCTAACAATCTTACTTTGATAGCAAGTTATCCCTTACCCCTAGCTAAAAAGATCTAGTTCAAAATTGACTTTGTTAATTATGCTTACAGGTTTGATGTTGATTTAAAAATTCTCCATCTGTCATAAAAGCCCAAAGATCAGGAATCCAGGACAGTCCCAGCAGTGCCCAAAGAAGTAAAGTGTACTCAGCATAGTACAGATTGGTGTGGCTTACAAATTGTTTAATTGTCTTCATTTTTAACCAGTGAATTGTATTTAAAAGAAGGTCATACACTCTTCCCTGAAAAATTCTACAGTAAATACGATACAATTCATTCAATCTTTTGTTAGTGTTTTGTGGACACTTTTTCTTATACAAACCCTGAAAGTTGTCACTGACTTTGTACATCTTCTTTATACACATACACAAAGTATGTCTATGCATCTAGCGTTTTTCAGGAGTGTTTATGTACCACAAATAATAACATAGTACAGGAGAGAAGAGTGATATATAGTCTTGTACCTAGAAAGCTAGGAAGTCTCAGAACTTGGAAAATTGGAAGATATTCTTCATTAATTGACTCTTGCACATCTGTGCTGAAATCTGTGAATGGTATTTTGGCCCTAAAGTACATTGAATGCAACAGCTACGCTTCCAGTAACAGTGGGCTACTAATTGTATTAGTAATTGTATAATGGAGTGGTTCTGTGCTAAAAGAATAACTATTTCAGTAGCCTTCTATTCTATTTGTTCATTTACAGAGAACCTGTGTTTCAATATGGTGCAGGCAAAATTGCCTGTTTAGCTGTAGCATATTTGGTTTTTCCCCATACTGATCAAATGCAGGTTCACCTGAGACTCAGTTAAAATGCATCATCAGATATTCATTGAAAAGGAATGAGATTTAACCATTTGAATGAACCTTTAGTAAACAAGAGAAAAAGAAAACACATATTGGAAGCGGTAAAAATAAACCTATCTACTTAGAAGCCACTTCTACCTGCATTTTAACTAACTTAGCTTGGGCCCGATCCAGTGGTCTCTTAAGTCTGTGGATCTTGAGTCAGACCATTACTTCAACTCAAAAGAGAAAGGCACAGGTTCCAGACTACTCAAGGACAGCAGTTTCTTTTCTTTGCTGATTGGGCTGGAAATCACAATCAAAGAAAGCTTGTGTGTTTTGTGATCTCAATATGGCGAGTAACTGGCTCTCCTTGAGAAGCAGTTGTCGCAGGGTAATGGGGATTGGTATTCAAGTGACCTTGCATCCTTGAGCCAGCATCCCCAGTTGCTGATGATAGTCAGAGCCGTAGACGCCTGTAATGCAATTGTTCCACCAAGTCCAGCAGGTGTTAGTGCAAGCACTGGAGCTGGAAGGACCGTATAATGGTCTGAGCGTGCGTTCAGTAGAGGGGAGACTTATTAGAAAGGGGGGAAAGAGAGAGAAAGAAAAGATTTTAATTGAAAATGTGCAATCAAAAATAAAACCCTGCCCTACATCCTTTATTCATCTGCTAATGGAAAATGGGAGACTTGTGAACCCAAAGTGCTTATAAGCACATCCATTGCCTGCTCATTGCTGTCCTCAGACAGGCAGAATGCTATGGCACACACTGTGAACGGAGAGCAAAAGGGCAGAACAATTAAAAGGAAAAATGCAAAGTACAGTTCTTGAAATGTCATGCACGTTAGCAGCACAAAATGCCAGTTGGGTCCTCATCATATTTCCTGCATCTTTCTTTTCTTTTCTCCTTTATTTTTTATTTCTGTCTTTTCTTAATTTTTCTATCTGTGCGTGTTGGAAGGCAACTGTGGAAGCAGGGCACACACAGTTGTTGTAAGCACGACTTCACCACCTCCATTCTTTTGTTGCATTTACCCCACTATCATCTCACTTCCCAAATGTCTGCCCCCCCTTGCCACCGCCACCCCCACAATGTCTAACTCAGTAAAATCACCCTGCACCATTAACAGCCATTACCAGCTAGTGCGTTTTTACGGTCAGGGAGCATTCTTGCTTAGGCCTCCCTCTGGGCTCAGATCACATAACTATAAATTTACCCTTGAGCCTCTCATTCCTTGCTGGTTTGCTACATCCTCAGGCCTTCCTTTCTCCTGCACTTTTTCCCTGCTTTTCTCTTGTTGGCATATGCACCTTGACCCAAACAACCTTGCGCATATGCAAGATACAAAAAGTTCACCAGCTGTGATCAACAGTAAATAAATCTTGATGCCAGTATTAAGTTACAGCAATTTTATCCTCTCTTTTCCCTTCCCCACCCCTTCATCGATGGGAAAAGAATATGAACTTGACATTTGCTCACTGAAAGCAGATGGATGAGGTAGGTCAGCATTAGGTGTAACCCTAGCACTGTTTCTTTGGGTTTCCTGAAGGATGGAGCTAAAAGAATTCTCCTGGTGGGTCAAAGGCCACATTAGTCATTTGCTTAAAGAAGAACTGTGCAGAATTAATCAAAATGAAACACAGGTTTTCATGTCTCCCTCTTATTCAGAATCTCTCGGTCCTTTTTTCCATTCCTCTTAGAGGAAGCAATATATTTTATCCTTTTACACCTTGTCCTGCAGAGGTTTTGTTCGGAGTGGTGTCACAGGCCTTCCCCTTCTGTGTAGAAAACCATTTTAATCAGGATAAAGCCTCCATGTGATACTTGTAAAGGTCATCTGAAGCTGGTGTGTTAGTACCAGTGCAACCATAAAAAAAAAGACTCAACCCTTCATGAAGAAGTTTTGAGTTGAAAAGAATGATTCTATTCACTACATTTTTCCAACTTAAAAGGAAAGTTAAAAGAGCAGCTCTAACACTCAGAAGCAAAAAACTTTACATATTTTGTTTCACTATAACCTGAGGAGAGCAAACTATTCAGGGAGAAAGTCTTTCATTCTCGTTTCAAGAGCTATACCCCGAAACTGATTAAGAGCCTGACCTTACCATAAAACAGGTCACACTAATATTTTTAGGGGTTTCTTTTTCTTTTTTTTTTTCTTTTTTTTTTCTTTTTTTTTTTCTTTTTTTTTTCTTTTTTTTTTTCTTTTTTTTTTCTTTTTTTTTTTTGAGGTTGTTATCTTGGTCAGGGAGGTACCAGGGTATTTATGGTTTACAGTTTAAATCATCTCACAAAGGAAAAGTTTCTTTGGACTGAAAGCTTTCGGCAGCAAACTTTCACCTGCTCTGTGAACTGTTCCCACTTTTTGACACAGCTTGCCTATAAAAGCTTAAAATAGCACATCAGGATTTTGGTTTCTCTTGATACTTTTTTTTCTGCTTCTTTTCTTCTGTTTTTCAAATGCTGGAACTTCCTATTCATGATTCCTGAAAACACATTAATAATTTAGTTGGGATTTTTGAGACTGGCATACAGAAAAGGACAAAACGTCATTAGTCTACAAGAACTTTCACGTACCTTAGCTGCTTCCCCAGCCATGCCCAGCAGTCTGAATACGCTTCTTCACCCAGCACTGCAGCAAAGTCATCACAGGCATTCTAGAAACTGGCTTCTCCTTGTTAACTCAGCTGTAACCCAGTTGAATTTCTACTGTCCTGCAAAATAATCCAGTTTATTCAAACACATTTATAAAGCAAACAGCAAAACCACCCACTGTCAGTTGCTCACACATTGGCATATGCACGCACAGACACCTTCAGCAGCCCATATAGCACTGACAGTATGCACAGCTGTTATATTTTACGCTATTTGATGCTCAATAATTAGCGCCTGTTAAAGAAAAAAAGAGAGATGCCACACTACCTTGCAACAAATAGCAGGAATCAGTATGTCCAATTTATCAAGACCTACTGCTGAAAGGAAGATTCCTGTTATAATTTCATACGATGTTGCTGTCACTATTACACTTGTCAGCACTATGATATCAACAAAAGACTTCTATTATATCTAACAGGGAATGACTCCTCTCCAGATTCACTGAAGGGAGACAAGAAAACCACACAGATGCTTGGTATTGTCTTAATTTAATTGGGGTTTTTTTGCTGCTGTTGGCATTTTTGTTGATTCTTTTTGGTAAAAGAAATGAATTGAGGATTGAACTCTCCAATCACTTTCTGAACTGCAAAAATTTTGTGAAAAGAAAACCATTTAAAATTCAGGAATGCAACGTATTCAGTCATGTCCTTAGCGATGTCCAAGGAGCAACCAGCCCGGAGGCAGACTGGTTCTGCCGGTGGTGTAAACGGGCTTGTAACTCTCTTGTGATTAAGAGATTTCTGTCAACAAAACCAGGGGTGTTGCATAGAAGCCATCCATGTTAACCTCCTGCCAGGCTTCAGGATAACCCAACAGTATGGTGTTAGAGGAATCTTCAATCTTTTCTAACGTTTCAATTGTCTGCAGCTCGCTGGGGAGAGCATGGCAGGCAAAGCACGCTAGAGGGTAGCCATGACTGTCAGGGATCCTCAGCCAGGTTGTAAGAATGCAAAGAGACATTAGGATGTCCCCAGCACCTACTGGTGGTTCCTGAGCCTCAGAGAGACCCGCATGAGGCAAAGTAAACTACGTGCAAGGCAGCCTTTCACCAACAGATCTATGTGAAGCTTCTAGAACAGAGGAAAGGATCCAATCTGTGCTATATCCAGAGACCAATAAATAAATATGCACACACTGGATTACGAAAACCAGAAATGAGATCCTGACCATGTGTCTGTTAAGAATGTAATCTGCAGACAGGCTGGATTTTATGTGTGCACATTCCTTGTGGACAAATGAGACTCCTGTATGCGTGAATTCTATTGCATGAGTTTGACTGATGGAAAACAGACATGTCTTTATTAACATGCACTATCTGCATTTAAGCCCCATGGATTCAGTATCAATTAGATGTGTTTAGATCTCTCTAGTGGCAAAATCTTTCCGATTATCCACAGTAGGGCCTTCCTGGGCTTCTCTTGTTGCTTTGATTCCCTTGTTGTTTTATTTCTTGCCCTAGCCTGTTGTATTGTACTTGCATGTGCAGAGATGCTATAGGTTACGGAAGCAGGAATAATTTTTCAGTGGTAATCTAAAGGTTTAGTGCTCTGGTTCGGCAACTTTCGCTTGCATTGGAGCAATACTGTTCAGCTTGATATTTGCAAATTTCTTTAAAATCTCATTGCCAATCATAAACTTTCAAAAATTATGAGATTGGCTTAGAAATCATGAGTCTTTTTTTAAAGCAATTAGTTTCATAAGTTCTGGCACAAAAGAAACACTTAGTTCCTTATGATTTGTTTTTCATAATTAACTGCCATTTTCAACAGATCTTCCTGTAGCTCCAGTTTCTTTGGTGGGTGCTCTTGTGCCTAATACTGTGTGTCCCCACACTTGTGCTTTTCCCTTAGGCCACTGATAGAAAGAACATATACAGTCACTTCTACACAGCCACCTGTTTTCACAAGGCTTGTTTGAACACCATTATTTTTGTCAAGTATGTCCTCCTCTTTCCCCAGCATAAATACCTTCTGATCACATACATTTTCTCTTCAGAAAGTAGGCTATAAAAATTGACAGATGTCATAGTCATCGGATTTTTGCCCTGTGGATTCTGAATCTTACATTTAAACTTGATTGATGTTTTCAGATCTGATGTTTTCAATTACCTTTGTAGCTGTGAGGACTAGAAAAGTAGGTTTTGCTCTTCCAAAATCAGCCTGAAAATCCTATGATTCTCTGACTTGAGGATATGAAGAAGACTTCAGTACTTTCAAGAAAATCACTAATAGAGTGATAACATTTGTAAGCCTGCAATTCTGAGCTCCGTGTAGGCATGTGATTCACCATCCGAAGTTGATGTGATTCCCTGATACTGCCAGTTAAATCAATGATGTTTTGTTGTCAGGAGACAGCCCCCTCTTTCCATGTGTGTGATCTATCTCTCAATATGCAAACCACTGCAGGTTATTTGTCCGCTGTTGAGTAGTACTATTTCTTCCCCTTATATAGGAGTAATTTTATCCTTATGTTTAGGTGGCAGAGCAGGATACTGGTCACTGCATGGATTTCTGAACTGCCTTTTTAGCAGACTTGCCAATGGCTAGTGGCTAACTAAGGTTTTGTATTTGTGGGCTACATTTCATGTACATTTTGTGGTGGCAGCAGCTAGCACTTTCCTCAAGCAAATGTTACAGATGGCACTTTTTATGCTTGGAGTGGAGTAAGAGATGTAGTCACCCCCTTGGCTAGCACACAGTGTTCTCTCGAAGCTGTGGAGCGCAAGGCAGTATAAGTGGAGAGAAGCACGTTATCCTCTTGTTGTTTGCCTCATGCAGAAGCGGTGCTGCCTGTAGTCTCGCACCGCACGGGTCATGGTTTGGTGATCCAGGGGAGGAGTTTGGGTCACTTGAAATGTAGCCTGCATTTCATATTTAACACGTGAATATCATACCTAAATTGACCCTGGATATATGCATCACCGAGTCAATCATTTTGTGAGTTATTCTGGCAAAACTTGCATCTAGCTTTCCTAGGCACCTTTCCATCCAGGCCTGTGGACTCTCGTTTCCACTCCTGACATACTACAGCATGAAGACACTATGGTACTTTTGAGATCCATTGTGTTTCCTACCCGCTTGGAGATTTTATGTTCACAGAATATTCCTTAATATCTTGTTCACATCATTTGAAATCTCGCTGCAAATTCATGGAGCAGAGCGGGTACAAGTCTTGCTTTCCTTTCAGGATGAAATTTGGCCTTGAACCTGCTAAATGTGCTAACACTTAGGTAGTCTGTAAATCTCCGAGGGGAGAGCTCACCCAAAGGAAACGAAAGGCCTTGGAGTTTCCATTAAGTTCTTCCTCCACTCACCTCAGAAAGCAGCCCGCCTGCTAAATTAAGGATCAGGTCATTCTGTCTCAATTCATCATATATGTTTTTCCATCTCCACATCACAACTGAAGATATATATGTGTAAAGTAACAAAATACATCTGATAATTATAATTGAGTCAGAAGATGTTAGCAGTCAATGGTTAAGAATTATATATCTAAGCAACCATCCGTCACTCCAATGATTTCAGCATTTAAAAAAAATAATCAATGAATTCTAAACATCTAAGTACTGTTGCTGAGCATATGACTGTGCAATGACCTATTTGCAAAGCCACATTAAGAGAAATATATGAGCAGTGCACTCCTTAGGGAATGGCAATACAATAAAATGTGGGTATTTGTATAAAAGCTAATCCTCCCACAGTTATGTCAATTAAGTACAGTTCAGGGTAATAAAGAAAATATAGTGTTAGCTGGGCCATATATTACTATCCCCTGATTTAAAAAATTGCAGCAAGGTCAGTATTTTTAGTACTTGTTACTTACTGCTAAAGTGCTCCCTGAGTTTTGCTGTCTGTGTCTACGTATGTGTGTGTCTCTTTTTCTTTTTCAGTGGCCTGTAGTGGCCTTGGAATGGAGAAAAAAGTGAAAAGAATCAATAATGCCACTTCTTTAAATACCAAAGTGAATTTAGTGTGTGTGAATAGTGCCAGGTTGACAGCCTGGAGAGCTAAAGGCCTACTGTTACCCACCATGTGCAGCCAAGAGCTGTGCAAGCCTCTCCCGGACTGCCTTGCTGTATTACCACAGCTTTGACCTGGCTGGGGACTGTCTTCCCTCCTTGTAATTGAACCTTTTGCTTCTTTTCTGAGCTACCAGCAAATTAGTTCCAGTTGCAGTGGCAGTATTTTATTGGAGAGGAGCGGCATGGTTACGTTTTCATTTTAAGGCGGACAATTTCCAATAGGAAATGGCTATTTTAATTTGCTTCTCTGTGTTGTAGTAATGAGTTGCTTACTTTCAATAGCGTAGCAGAAGAAAACCCACACAAATAAGAGGGACTAGTTTCTCACGGTTCAAACTACACATCCTTTTTACAGGAGCAAGCAAAGACTGAATATGTTTCTTTATTGCTCAGATTATATGTAGTCCTCTGATGAATGACTAGACATATTACTGCCAGTTTAAGCTTAATTTTGCCTTTTGATGGGACAGACCTCTGAAGACAAAGCTACAGATAAAAGTGAATCTTACAGTTCTCTGTCATGTAACAGAGCAGTTCTTCATATCTCTTTCCACAGACCCAAGGTCCTCCTAGCAAACGTTTCCCCTCTTGGTGTTTCAGTCCCCTCACTGCTCAGTGTCACACCTCAGACTGCCAGGGAAATCTTCATGAACACCAGGTTGTTCAGATACTGCTGTTTTAGAGGTGGTGACAGACACAAGTGCTTTATTTAGGGTGGGTTTTGCCATGAAATTGAGATGTTCAGAAATTGCTCAAGGGCTGTTCATTCTAAACATCTGGAAGTCTGTAAAACACAAACCAGCCCTCAACAATAACCTCAAAATCTTGGGCCTGTCCAAGTTCTGCCAATGCATACCTACCTCCTTACCTCTAGTCTTACACATTGAATAGTACCTGGAGGTTGGTAAGACCTGGATTTTGAACCTGGTTATGCTGATACAATAGTTTTTTTACCTACATAGTGCCCCATGTCGAGAAAAGCATAGAGGTTAATTCTGAGCACATGCTTAAAGCCTATTGAAGTCAAACAGATATTTAAATACAGATGTTGGAAATATGTTTATGGGTGTTGTTGAATAAGGGCCTTAAATGCATTAACAGTTTGCCACTTGATGTTACTAGCCAATAATATGTTGCACTTTGGCTCTGTTAAACATAACAATGAAATAGTTCTGTATTCTTCCTGCCATAACTGCATGATACTGTGTTGTGATTCCGCCCAACTTCGTGAGCCAGGTAACACCACATACATCTTGGAAGCCTCCCACTGGTCTCCCGGTATACTTAAATCAGTGGGTCTAAGAGCATTTAGGATGAAAAAGGGTATACATTAGAATTTCTGAGAGATGGGAAATTTGAAAAAGAAAGCTTTTGGGAACTACAACTAGACCAATCGGGTTTTAGAGATTGTCTGTAGGAAGGTAAATCCAGGAAAATGTTTTGAAAGAACTAGAGCACCTTTAAAAACCTGAAACTGATCATGAGAATCTGCTTTTTGAAGCTGCTGATTTGGGGATGGATCCCAGGGTCCCCGTTTCCTGCAAGTCCAGTGGTCTTGAATGAGGAGCCTAGAAGCCAGCTTGGCGTCTGGAGATCTATTTCATGTATCTCTCTTACTGCAAGAAAGAGGGGGGGGGAAAAAAAAATCAATGTGGGAGTGAAAACAAGCTAAGCCAAAGAGAATGACAATTAAAACTCAGTAGCTACTCAACTTAGTAGTTCCTTGCCCATTCTGGCCTTCCGGATCATACTTCTGTCCTAATGTGAAGGCTGACCTTTTTCAGCTCTTCATGGGCTTCTCTATAGGATTGAGTACAAGGAATCTGATTCATCTTCACAGGCAGATTTAGCTGTCCTCCCACCCTTCTCCTTAGTGTTGATGCCTTCCAGCATAGGTAGCTGAATGGGAAGTGGTTTTGATACTTGAGCCTGAATACGTATACTTCATAGCCTAAATCCAACTTTAAACTGCAGTCCAAATATACTAGCAGGGAAGCGGCTCAAGTGTAGGTACCTGTCCCATTCAGCCATCTCTGCTCTGGGGAGAGCAACTTGGGGCAGCTGCATTAACACAAGATAGTGCTAGGGAATCCACTGCAGAGACTAAACTCAAACTAGCACTGGGATCTAACTGCCATGTAAGTACTTACAGCCTTGGTGACTGGCCGGAGACATGTGGGTTGTTTAAGCAAATGCCATCCCTCATCAATTTCAAAGCAGAAAATCTGACAAAATATGTTTGAGTATTAATATAATTGGCAAAAGCTTCTGGCAGTGGCACTATAGTCATTTATGCCTTTCTTTAGAAGGTTGGAAAAGCTGCCCTTCTGATTTGTACTGGATTTTACACCCTTTTTACTCGGGAGTAGATGGCAAAATGTTCAGTGCAAGGGTTGTTTGAATTCAATTATATGATATACAAAAATAGTTTTAGAAAGACAACATTAAAAACCCCCACTTTCTGGAGCAACCTAGATGTTTTGTTGCAAGAGCCACTCTTAGAAGGTGAAGCCCATGATTTACAGCATCGTCCTAGACAGATAACAGGGACGTTCCTTCCAGACGCTCATGTAGGGCGGATCCACTCATGGGGGAGAGTTTACCCACAGCACCCAGCTAAACGTACTTTATTTCTTCAAAAGGTAAATAGCTAGAAGTAAAAAATAGAAAAGTGTTTGTCAAAATACAGCAGGGCACAAGCATCACAAAGTCACTATATTGACTTGCTGACATTATTGCAAAAGGAACTTCCAACAACCCCTAGTCTGATGTCATCAACAGTAAAGGCCCATGTACCATGAAAGAGAGAACACTGGGTAAGCATTTCTTGAAGCAAAAACGTTGTTCGTGCTCAGTGAATTCTGAACTAGTGTAAGGGAATAAAACAAACAAACAAAAGAAACAACAACAAAAGAGGAGGTGGAAAACATTGAAAAGAGAATGAGGGGGAAAAGTGGTTTCTGTCTGTTTTGTCCTACAGGCAGAAGTGCCAGGACAAATCAGCAGGTCTTCAGGTGAATTTTCTAGTTACAGTAGATGAAGCATTTCGTAGGCCACTTTGACGGATTGTTAACGTTAGTTGGGCTGAGTGTGATTAATTCGGCTCCTCTGTCAGTGACAGGGAGGAAAAGGTTCTGCTAAAACCGAGCAGAGGTGACTCTGCTAGAATTCGTTAGAGGCACAGAGCAAAGCACGGGTGAGGGGCTCGGAGCAGGGGAAGCACAAGGCAGAGTCATGTCAGCTTCCCAGCTGTGGTCTTCTGGATCAAAGGAAAGATGCTGCTGATTTGAAATGAAAAGTTGGGGGTTTCCCTAATGTGAACTGGCATAGGGAGCGATTGATATGGGGTTGTCCTTTCCCCCCTTCGGGCAGGGGAAAAAATGGATCCGGATGTGAGCAAATAGTACAAAGGGAAGGCAGAGCTGCTAAGCTACATATTTTTATGCAATTTTCAAATGTGTGAGCTGTCAGGTTTAAAAAATAATAATAATACAGGGTCATTCCTTGGCCTGCTAACAGATGTGTCCAACATTTGGATCCTAGCACAAGGATTTTGCCTTAACCAAAATGAATACATCTAATACATTGACAGTAAATCTCTCAGCACCGTTAAAATATAACTCAACTAATAAATGAGAAAGAGAAGACATCTGAGAAACTGCAAGTGTCTGCTTAAAATATATAGAGTTAATATCAGCAAATGGTGAGTGAAGTCAAAGCAATCTGAACATTCCTGCTTACCATTCGGCTCTGCAGAAACCGGACCAAAAGGCAGATTCGCATCTTGTGTTAACACAGCACACAGCAGTAAAGCTCCATTGATTTCAGTCTAGTTATTCCTGATTTTCAGCCATTTAAGGGAGAAAAACAGAAGATCGCTCTGCTCTGTGTGTTCGTGTGGCAAAGGCAGCAAAGCGCGCTCGCCCTGTCTCTAGTCACTCCAGAGCTAGAGACAACATAACCTATGATACTTTGCCACTGAACAGTTGCTACTAACACCAGCGTGCAAGTTTAAAGGGAGGTCGCCTAATGTTTTCAGACAGAAGCAAAGCAGGGAGATGCACAATTAGCTGTGAGGTGCTGGGAATAGCTGTGCAGAGGATAAAGCTCTAGAGTCACAGTAGAAACAGTTATTTGCTTTATTCTAATAGTACAAAGGATGCACACCTCAAAGCACAGAAACAAAAATATATTGTAGTAGTATTGACTAACAGTTTTGTGCAGAAATGTAGCTGCAGGTTTTATTTGCATCTTTTCTGGCTAGCTGAATTGTTTGAGAACTGAAATAATTATTCTATATTATTCTCAGTATATAATTCTATAATACAAACGTCTCTAACTTGCTAGAAATTTTTTATTCTGAACATAACAGTGGGACATGAACATATAGAACAATAACATTGTGCTTAAAATCAAGAAAACAATCTTTAAAATCACAAGGTTTTAAGCTGTGGAACTCGTTTTGCCTCCTCTTCCATGATCTTCCATTTCCTTTTGAAACTGGTCAGCCTCCTTCTGCATCCTTTAATAACAGTTGGACTGGAGCACAGAGCACAGGATTTTGGAAATACAGGGTTTTTTCATGACTTGAGAGGGATCCATCATGTTTACACTTTCCCATCCTCAGGAACAACCAGATGTGTTTAATTCCCGTTCCTTGCTGGGTTTAGCTGCAGTGGCTGAAGAGAGAACTTCCAACAGAATAACCTTGAAGATAAGGGGGAGGGGGCAGACAGCTGGGGCAGTAACCTTTTGCACCCCCATGATTAATCCAATATGGTTATGAATCAGAGCTTTTGGTCATCAGAGCTTGGTTGTTCAGCATCTTTCTGTAATCCAGAATTACTGCTGCCCATTCACCTGTGCTATAGAAACGGCAGCCTCAAGTAGAGGAATGGGTGGACAGTAAACTACTGCAGCTAAAACGATGGAGAATTCAAAATTTTCTAGCTTTCATTGTTGAGTAAAAAACCGTAATGGTTATTGAAGCGGGGAGCTTAGGAATTTGCGAAACAGAATGAGATCATTATAGTCCTAATTGAGCAAAGCAAATAAAAACATGCTCAGCTCTAAGCACTTGAATAATCCCGATCTTTCTGCCCAGAATCTAACGAAGGATGTAAGACTATGCTTAATGTTCAACATGTGAGAAGTTGACTTCTCAGGGTCTTGAGCATATGCTTAATTTTTTTACTGAGTTAGGGCCATATGAATGAAAATGACATTTGTAGTTAGCGTCTAGGCTAAATCAAGCCACATGCCTCAGGGTACAAAATAGCTATCAGATGGAGACAGTAGTATAGTGTTCTCCCTACAGAATACTCACGAGAGAATTACTTTTCACAGGTAAGTTCATAGTAGTTTCTTTGGAAATCAGGCTACTAGGCTAATTTATTTAAGGACTTATTCTTTATTATGAGGTTTCAAAGCTCCTTGCATGGCTTCAGTAACTGAAGAATTTACCAAATAATGGGCAATAAATAATTTCTTCAATTAACTTTTCTTATTTTTCCTGTTCCCAAATTCTCCCAGAATAGGTCGCAACTTTTGCCAGTCTAATGATTACTTGAAATCATTTCTGAATTTTTGCTGCAAATAGTTCTCGATGTGCAAGTCTGTCAGCCAACGGCAGCAAAAGTTCCACTGCACGGGTTATGTGGTGTAGCCGAGCCAGTCAATCAGAACGGGAGTAGCTTTCTCTGCCTTTGGTCACATATGACTTAAATTCATTTTCTAATGAGCAATTTCCTGAGTTGCCCTAAATTTATAATGTGTGAAGGAAAGGGAGATTTTATTCCCTTTGATAACACCAAAAATTTGGTAGAATTTGTTTTACTTAATTTGGCTCAAACTTTTATTACAGCATGTCCTAACTTTTGATAAACACTTTTGTTGCTCCTTATGACCTTTGACCGTGTCCTGGTAGTTATATAGAGCCTAATTCTAGTTAAAATAAAAATAGGTGTCATCTTACTGGATATGGTTATGTTTACCTGGCTAAGCCAATTTATTGCCATTTGCTCCATGATCAATATCAGCTAATAAAACACCAATATCCTTTTGAAGCACACTCAGGGAAGGCAAAAGTATCTTGGTAAGACTGACATGTTACCTCTTCTATGTTGAATTAACAGGCAAAATTGAAACAGAATAAAATAAAATAAAACAAAATAGCTCCTTAAAGAAATGAGCTTACTACTGGCCTAAATGCTGTTTTAAGTGGAAATTGTTATAACTTCCAAAATCTATTTTAGATAAGAGGAGAATGTAGACGTGGACAGAATTGAGAAGTATTTACTACATTGACATTATGCCAATAAGACTTTTTAAAAAAATATTTTAGGTTGTATTTCTAAGTACTATATGGAAGTGTATTTCTATTTATCCCTCTCTTTTACCTTGCTATATGGACCCAAAGGCATGGAGATGTCGCTCGCAGTTATTCGGCCATGGTGCCAAAATTAACAATCCAGCATTTCCTCTTTCTCCCACTTACTTGTTCTCCATTCCATGCATTACCCTGCTTTGAGCTAGCGTGCCTGTCTGTGTAGCCATGCGACAATCTGACTTGAGGAACTGGTTTGCCTCAGTAGAGGCATAAAATAGAAGAGCTTGGGTTTAGTTTCTTTTTTGATGGATCAGTTCCCCAATCCCATTCACCTTGCAGTTATAAACAGCCATGGCAGAAAGAAGAGGCAGCAGACTACGTCTGTATAAGCTGTTACTGTGGAACCACAGCCATAGAAAAAATGGCTATAAAAAGATAATAATTTTTTAAACTAAGTTAAAGCAGTTTTACTAGTTAGCTTGCTAGCTCTTCAGCTGGTGTAAATTAATGCAAACCCACGACTACTCATATATTATGGCATTGAGGTTTTGACTCAAAAACTGATCTGTGCTGTGGATCTTCCATGGTTAGATGCGAGTGCTGCCTGTGACTAAGATCATGGGAGTCTCCCTCCCTAATAGGAGAAATACCCTATACCTAGCCATGCAGAACCATTCCTAATAGTCTTGAGAGCTACAGCATTAGCTGCAGAGAAGCTGTCACTGGTTATAGTGAATCTTGGTTTCCTCAGCCCTAGATACGCTTTATTTTAGTGAGGTATTTTGCAGATAGAAAAAAGAAATGGAATATTAAGGTTCATCATAAGTCTATAAATACAGAGATTCCAAACTTTTACGAAACCCAGTGCAACTTCTGGTTTCCTCATATGTTGTACGACTGCAGCTCTAAAGCTTACCTACTGCAAATATGAATCGATCTTCTCCAGAAGCAAAGAAATTGCACCTAATTATCAGTTTACACTCAGGGTGACTAGAATAGCAGAACTGTAGCAATAGAGTATTCTACCCTAAAGTTACCTCTGTGAGGCTACCTCTTTGTCTCTTGGGAGATGAAGACTCAATTCATTAAATAGCACTGGCTTTGGAAAAAAGAGATCAATGACCTATTCTCTTGGTCAGGCAGCGTTCATGGTGTATCAGGGGAGGAAGCAAGATGGAAAGAATGACAACAGGACTGGGGATAGGAGCAGAGTCCCAGTCACATTCTGCTCTGTTTTGCAAATCTCTAAAACTGGACTAACTCTGTTACTATCAGTGGGATGAGCAACTCCAGATTAACATCTTTATATCTAGGAACCGATTATTGACCATAATCCACATATAGCATCCATTTCACAAATAGACATGACTGGTTTGCTGATAAAAGACATCATTCTGTTGAGGCCAATTTACAAGTTTGGGGAACTGTACCACGTAGCAGCAGCTGAGAGTCTTGTGCAGTTTTTGGTGAGTTGAGGGTTGGCCTTTTTTTGCAGTTAGGAAAATAATACAAATATTTCTTCAACATAAGCTCTCTCTGAAACAGAAAACAATAGTTGCCTACAATGCCCTTGTCCCATATCACCAGAATTCACTGTTTGTACTCTCTTGTGTCTATAACGTAGAGACCAGTACTGTGTGTTTTATTACCCAGGCTATTTGGGCAGTGGCTTTAAATGCTTGCTTTGGTTTGATAACACAACATTCCATTAACATATTAGGATCGAATTGTTGTCTGTGTTTGTGGAAATGTATCCGGCTCACCCCAGAGGTTTTGAGAATTTGGCCACTCCCCTTTAGTCATTATAGAAAGAGACCTGCCAAGATGAGAAATTACACCAGGAGGCTTGAATATTAGGATTAATTGTCTTGAACCAGTGCAGTGGAGCAGGTAGGCAAGTCAAATCGAGGTGGGGATAATGAGGGCCAATAGGCAGCCTTTATTGTCTTCTTTCATAAAGAAAAGTATTTAAAAGAAACTATTTCTCATCTTTCAGCACAACTAAAATTGGAATTTAAAGCTTCTGCATTTTCAGCAATGGGGAAATTGCAGCGTTCAAGAGAGAGAGGTGGGTTTTTTTAAACAGGAGAAACCTGCTTGAACAAAGATCATCTGTGGGCCATTAGCTATTTCTTTCTTCGATGGTAGCTTAGCACCGGCTTTTCCCTGAAGCTGATAAGATTGGTCTAACCTTTTAGACCTTTGATATTGATCTTTAGCCTTTTCAATTGGACATTTTTACTGTGCTTAAACTGTACCTTCTGGTTGCTTCAAACACTTAATTGTGCTGAAAAGTAGTAATTCATTAAAGCTAATGGTAAAGTGGGCTAAAGAAGGAAAGGTAATATAAACAGTAACATAACAATGACAATCCATTAATAAAGAGGAACGCACTGGGTCCTTCCAAAGACTGAAGATTTCTGTTTAAAAGTGTGAATTGGAATTATCAAGGTGTAATGCTCATCTACTTATTATCCTTACTGCCTTCTGTCATTGCTGAAGACTCACCAGACAGTGCTGCAGAGTTTCAGTATCTCTGAAATGGGTAAAGGTCCCAAACCTCTTGCCTTCTATAGCAGCTCCACCGTGCCCCCATTTCAAAAGACTCCCATTGCTATCTAAAACTTAAGAGAGACCTTCAAACAGTCCTTTGTTTTGGCTTTAATCCTTTAACCAGCTGTTTGTTCAGTTGTCTCTCCAACACGGTTTCAGCAGACTGCTTTGTGTTTCCTTGTTGAGTTTATGTTTCATCACAGAAATATCACAGGCCTTTGAAAATAGAAGACATCCATTCTTGTGAGATACTGGTTCAAGGTAGTGAACGATCAATTCAGATTAACTTTTCAGGAAATTTCCACCTTTCAGAGCCAAACTTTTGTGAGAGGAATTTCCAAGATTAGTGAAATCAAAGTATCAAATTCCATGGCCTTAGCACACTATTTCTTCCCTGTTCAAGGAAATTAATTCTGACAAATAATAGGATTTTTGCCTAAGGAACAACTTAGAATCTAGATTTGGCCCACAGTCCAGATGAATATTCTTCCACTCTGCAGAGTCACTAATATGGATGAGGGTATCTATTTTGCATGCAAAATTTTAATCAGTAAATTCCAAAAAAGACTCTTTGCCAATACCTTGGATAGATTCCAGGATGCCTTGGAAGGTATTTTAGCTCCTGTTTTCCATGTACACACACACTTACAAAAGAAGTCTGATGAACTTTAGCAAAGTCTCTATTTTCTGACCCTGTCAACCAAAATACTTGGTGAATGCATTTGGCTTAGCATTATGAGTAACTTTCATGATCTAAATCTGCTATCCATGATGACAGAAAACACTATTTTTTCCTTTTTTTTTTCCAAGATTTATAGATTCTATCCACAAAGCACCTTTGTATCACTGTACTCGAATTCTACCATCCAAAATGAAATTTTTATATACTATCTATCACTGTGAGCTGAGTGCAATGAATAGAAAAGGCAGCTCTCTATCTTACCAATAATGAAAGAGTACTTCACTTCCCAGAAGAAATAAAGTGGGAGACTACATACCTATTTCTCCTGGAAACCACTTCAGGATTTCACAAAGGATGTATATCAACATATTCACCTTGGATCAACCAAATACCCTTCAGCTCTGTATCCGCTAATTTTCCTGATCAAGCTCCTTTTAATGTACCTGTTTTGATGTCCCAGTTCTTACAGTGTTCAGAACAGATTTGTATACACTTGAGTGAAGGAAGAGTTGAAGCCACTTTGAAATTCTGGCCTATTGTTATTATTGTGTTTCACGTACGTTTAATTTAAAGTGTTTTACTTTACAAAAAGAGTGAAGCATTATTCAGTACTTTTGTTAGCAAGGCTCTGTAAATTTTATTTCTTTTCCCAAGTTTGGCAATACTTTTGATTTCTGGCTTGTGCCTGTTTAAATATAAGTACATTTCCCATGGCTCTATGTGGACCGTAAAAACTTGTGCATAATATAGTAGTTGTCTTTACAAAAAGTGAATTAGAGCTGACCATGAAAAAAATCTGTAAGCATGAACCATTCCCAATAGCAAGCATAATTAATAGCAACTGTAATGTAGTGTAAGTCGAAATAATGCTACCACCATTAAATCCACATATGTTAACAAGATCACAAGGAATGAAAAAACATTCGCATTTCAGACATCCATTAGTCTCTCAGCTTTGCCGTCTACAAAAGGCCTGTACTAGTGATCTTATGTTAATACAGTGTGTACTACTTGGAAGGCAACGCAGGGGAATGCAAAACAGAGCATGAATTGCTGCGAAGATGGAATCAAGTTTTTGCACTACATAAATTCACTGCAAAGATCCTCAATACATTAGGATATAATTTTCTAAAGCTTCAAAAATAAGTGCATATTGTAAGTGAGGCAGCTTTACATCAGAGAAAGGATGGCTTTGTTTTTCCAGGAATGACTGGAGAAAAATGAAAAAATAAGAGACCAGTTTATTTATATTCTGTAGAGTATTGGGTAATGCTGTTTATTCATGCTTTCCAGGGCCACTACGTGTAGCACGTACACTACTCAGTGCACATAACAAAACTACTTAATATTAGTGGCAAAGCATCTAGGCAGTGGTTCTTCCCTCTGGTGTCTCACAGATAAGACTATTGAATATTTCCTACGTGCAAAAGGGTACTTTTATTAATCTCAATGAGGTGCAGGTTATTTACTCCACAGAATATCCTTACTACAGCTCCCCAAGTGTTTACATTGCCCGTCTCTGAAGGGACACTGACGCCAGGGTAATGCCACCTACGTAACTCAGTGTCATCCCTGTGATTTAGCTTTTCCTTTCAAAGATGCAAGGGTACTCGAAAGAGGTAAAAATGGGGCTTCATAACATGACCCATTTTTGAGAAATAGCAAGAGCAAACTCTTTACCAGACCAAGCTGCAGAGACTTTGAGCAGATGCTTAGTAGTCTAGGAAATATCATTGGTTTTATAAGCAAACTGTATTTGTATGAATTCTGTGGTATTGCTAATTGTCTGTCTAGTGTACTTTAAATTCTGGGGAAAAAGGTATTTCATCATAATTTCATCTAAACCACAAGGAGTGGTGACAACAACTTGGTTGAAACACTTTCAAAAACATCTATAGGTCTGGGGGGTTTTAAATTTCCTGTGACTTTTTTTTTAACTTACCCATAGAGTAGTACATCGTGAGTGACATTCAGTGAGGATCATTGGTCATCTAAGAGAGGTGGGCAGTTCCTCTGCACACGGATTTAGTATTTAAATGTGGATTTAAGAAAGTTGGATTATTTTATTTCAAGTTCACACAACTTCTTTTCTCCTTAACACTTACATGCTGTGACAGAAACACCGCCTGCCTTTGACTGGGTATGGTCCCCTGTGGTTTATCTTTATTCAACAGTTTATACAAAGTAACTTTTTAGCTTTAGGAGACCTTCAAAGTTTCTTCTCTAGGCGTTGGGGTCTCTGAAGCATCTAAGTCTGCAAAACGAGGTATTTCAGCCATCTAAGATATGCCCTAGGTTTATACGTAACTTAAAAAAGAAAAACTATAAAAGATTAGTCATAAAAATGGTCTAATTGGCCAGAAGTCTCTCCGGTGGCAGGGTGTTTTATTAACTGGAAGAGACATCACAGACAGTATGCCGAGATAAATCTGACCCGACTTCTGCTAATGTTTTCTAAGAATGGAATAACAGGCTGTGAGGGAATAATTTTGCTGGATTTTTCTTCACAGAAAGCGAGGGTTGATTTTTTTGATTCCCCCTCACCTCCCTCCCTGAAATCTTTTGTGAATTAATTTTCTATTTCCTGTGATCAGGGTTTTTCTCATACCTCATTCATACCAAACATTGCATTGAAAAATGTCAAAGATTAGGACAAAGGACGAAAGAACTATGCACCTCCCATCTGGGCAGCATAAGTAATGACAGGGTCAAGATTGAAGTCCATGAATCCCTCCATTACCTCACTCTCCCACTTTCTATTTCATTTTTAAGGATGCCCTGAAATGTGAAGACTTCTTTTAATGCCTTATGAGAGTTACTGTGAGAAAGGTGATCAAAAGGACTCTGCTGGCTTGGGTGCCCTTTATCTCCGAGGAAGGTGATGCACAGCATCTGGAGATGATGGAACGCATGATTAACATTACCACAGAGAATGATTAATATCTTCTTAAAGCACCTACTTCCAGATTATCCATCATTTCATTAGAGTGAAAAAAAAGTTCTTTTTGAAAGGGGGCTGTGCCCCTGAACCATGAATAACTAACCCACCTCTTGACATGTTTACTAATTGAGCAGCAGAGAACGCTTAATATTATGTTGAACAAATAGTGGTGCCCCCTCTTTATGCAGAAACAAAAAGGTAGGAAAAGAACAAAGTGAATTTGAGACAGTAGTTTAATAAAGCAATTAAATTATTTTCATTTCGTGAAAAGTGTCTAAATATATTAGCTAGCTTTATTTTACTTTCCTTTTTTTTTGTAAAACACCCTGTGTATGTCAGGCTAGACATTTTTTAAGAAATATATAATATTATAGTTTTCTGGATTACATAATGTTTCAAAAGTATATCTTTCTCTAAATTCTCTTGGAGAGCAATGGTGTTCCTGTAGTATTGGAAGTGGGTCCTTGGGGGTATGTAAGCTCTTACATCAACTTTCCATGTTACAGTCAGGGACGAATCCTGCAAACACAGTGAGGAAAAAGCTTTGTGCCTGTGCTGACTGATCTGGTGCGGGTTACGCTGCGTTTACCAGGGATCTCTAGCTGGTGATTCTTGAATCTAATTGAAGAGATGAGCAGGCTACTGGCAATTTGTAGAAGGAAAAACAACTACTTTTCTTTTGTCAGCCATCCTCCTTTTTACAAGCGCCTGCGTTCTTTTTGTTTTTGTTAATGGCACTGAACAGCTCTAAAGTTCAGATCAATATAGTGCTACCTTAGTGCCTTGCTCACATATATAATATCTTCTTGTATTAATCCTGTTTCCAGGGAAGTGTGACAGGCAGTGGTGATGCAGAATACTAAACTGGTGATTATTAATCACTGTCTTTCAGATCAATAATCCACTGGAACTTTTCCTTTCCCCCAACCTATTTTTTTGTCATTTTAAGTTAAACATAAGTATTTATGTGTATACTGCTCGTGTTGTGTTTGTGTGTTTAATAACATGTGTGTCCTTCCGTTCAGCATCAGCCTAGTGTCTGCAGCTTTTGCAGCACCTCTTGCTGATTGGAGACCGATTGCCTGAGGCATTCATCCCCACCCAAGGCTTTCAGGGGGGACCCCGAGACATTCATTGTGGATGCAAGACGGTAGATAATATGGCATTGCTGGTAATATATTGCTTGCTTGGTATTGTTGCCTGCAAACCAACAAAGGCAGGGATCACTGCTCTAAGAAATAAAGCCATCCATAGCCCTCTGCCTTTGTTTGATTTCAGGAGCATTAGTTACATTATAGTGTGTTCAGATTCTAATGTTGGGAATTTGAGCTCTGGACACTCTCCCCTGAGTGCTGTGACAACAGAAGCATGAAAGGATGTTTTCTGTGAATTTTAGAGGATTCCTTGGAAATGATACAGTGTGAAAACCCCACTTGACACACTCCTGACTTTTTCAGGAAATTGCAGTTGGCTGCAGGAAAAAAATGATGCTTTCTTAGTTTATTTTTTATGTTTCTCAGTTTTCCACCTGCTTTTTTGTGACGTACAGGCTTTTCAGGGGGGCAGGCTAGGAGAGAAGAACGGCTCCTTGAAAGCCACCTCTGGCATGACTATTACAAGAGACAATGAACTCGAACATGCTTCCCTCCCTTTTTTCCTCCAAAGATCACGAACTCAAAACTCAGTTGTGCATGCATCAAAGTTCTATAAACATTAGTTAAAAGAGCAGCCAAAAGACCTTTGCCAGCTCTGGCTTACTTCTCCCCTTGTTGGGGCTCAGCACTCCCACTCAGTTGACTACTTGTCCTACTCTTTGCCCTCTCTGCTCTGCTGCAATCGTCCTGGAATTTTCCTCTATGCAACTGCTGTCCAAACCAGCTGCACCCACTACATCTTCAGCAGTGGACCGAGGAGGGTATTAATCATATTTTTGAGGAGGACACTTTGCTATTTATCTCCCTGACACCTCCAGCGTTTGGGAGCCCACTGCAGCACACAGCCCATTGACTAGTAATATTACACATTACCGTGCTCCATTGCCTCTCCCTGCCCTCTTCATTGAGTGGCTGTTCAACAGTGGAGTTGTGTTTGTTCAATCAGACATAATTTATACCTTTTTTGTTCCTTCTGGAGAGCTCTTGCTAATTTTAAGTCTAAGCACTGCACTTTCCATATAATTCTAGCTCCGACGTCATTGGAACTGAAGATGGTCAAATAGATCCGATTCCAGACTTGTTCAAACTTGTTGGTTTTAAATCACCAAATAGATGATTTAAAAACAAAGTGTCAAGGGAGACCATCTGATACTTACTTTAAAGATCTGAGTTTTATTGCAAGTCTAAGAATATATATGTCTTTATCTCTAAAGGGAATACCTGCAACAGCACATTGTACTGTGATCCCCTGGCTATTGTCCAACATGCAAAGTCTGCAAAGGACAAGAGATTAATAATTCAGTTAATTTATAGCAACTGTTTTTCTGTTTTCATTTTTTAAAAGAAATTTATAGGAAGAGGAGTGGGTAAGGGAAGAAAGCTATTGTAAGACTAAATGACTAATCATTCATCCTGGAGTTTGTTACCCTTTCAGATTCATCAAACTGTGTAATGAGAGCGGCTAGCTTAAGATCTGCCTAATTTTACACTTTTTGGACAACGTAAAGAAACAGAAAGTGTTCTGCTCCAAGATCTTTGGGGAAAAGGATTACTCATTACAGGACATGGGGATTATTTCACATAGGAGAGGCTAAATTTCACATAGGAGAGCCTAAAATAAACTCTAAATTCCTTTCTTTGTTTAAAAAAAAAAAAGACAGACATGTTTTAGCTTTTCTTCTCTGGATGAAATTTCTGAGAGATGTAAACTGATGGAACTTCTGGAGGAGTTAAACCAATTTAGCCCAGTTAAGGTTTTAGCCCATCAGATCCCAGTAAATGGCCCATGGGATGAACAGATCCCTCTGGTGCCAATCACTGTAGTGTATAATAATACTCTGTATTTCATTGTAGCTTCTGTTCTCTTCACTCCACTGGAACTGCTCTTGCCAAGGTCTCTAGTAACCTCTTCAGGGCCAAATCTCAAGGCCATTATTCCATTCATATGTTCCTTGACATTTTGGCTTCATCTGACAGATCTGATTATAAACTCTGTTTTGAAATCTTGGTTTAAAGACTCTGTCCTGGCACCCGTTCCTCCTGCTAACTTTCTGATTGCTCCTTCAATGACCTTCTTGGGACACTTTTTTCCATTTTTTTTTAAACTCCTCAGGGCAGTGTCCTCTGAACTCATCTTCATCTGTATCCAAATTGTTTCCATTGTAATAATAATTTTGGCTTTTATCACCTCAGCTACTTTCCTGATGGAGATACTGCTGCACTGGCTTGCCTCAGAGCAGCCAAGACTAGACATCTGCTCATCTCTTTGACATCTCATCCCAGATGCTTTATCACCAGGCAAAATTAATGTGGGTAAAATACTTTATTACCACCTTAATCTCATATTCAAACATGTAACCTAAATACCGTGCTAAATGCACCTTCTTTTTCCCCTTGTACTTTCTTGCTACGTCTAGAACTTGCCTCTTCCTCTCCCCTAACAACTCTCAAGTTCTGGAAATACCCACTTTTTTCCTTGTGTGTAAATCTAAGCTGAGCTGCAACCCCTCCTGAGGTGCAATTTGTGGAAGAATCTAGGTCAGTGGATGAGGTGGGCATGGAGCAGGCCCATGTGGTTGGCATACAGCCCTGTGGGAGATATGGCATATATGCAATTAAGACAGAATGCTCTGGGAATTGTGCTGCTAGCCTCTAACAAACCTCTACTGAGCCTACGCAGATGGTGGTTTGCAGAGGATTACAATTTGGCCACATTTTGTTGAATATTCATGAGGACAGTGAACGATACCTCTCTGTCCCTGCATTGGCCTCTACCACATTTTGAGACAGTCCCCCAATGCACATTAGTGGAGTTTCAGTAAAAAAAATCTAAGCCTTTCAAAACAACTGGTGTGATCATTTGTTCTTCCTGAAGTTTATTCTTAGAAATGGCTGAACTGTTCTGTAGAAGCTTCTCAGTATTTTTCAGCATGAAGCAATAATAAACCCAACAGCTCAAACAGACATTAAAAAGTTGTAGTCTACTGGAAACAACCTTCACTGTGGACATGCTATCACTCTTGCATCTCTTTTCAATATTTCTGCTCTGAATTAATTCTTAAATTTGAAAATGAGGCAGATACTTGGGGCAAAAGTAATGTGTACTTCCTCACATGAAATTTAATCTTTTTTTCAGCTCAGGTGGAAAGCTGAGCACTAGTAGTCAGAAAATTAAGGCTCAAGGAAACATGCCTGTTACAGGAAAGACAAAGAAAAATAAATGAGTTTTGCGTTGTAACTGAAGTCTTGCATTATGTTTCCTGGCCAACTGTAGGCTTGGAGTCGGATTCCTCTCCTGCTCACCGGAAGCTTTTCTGTTAACTTTAAGGGCAGAAACCTTCATCTTTCTGCACTTCTGTACCCTTGATGAGGTTCATACTGACTTCACAGGTCTGGTATCAGCCTCTCTTGATTAGTGTTCACAAAGCCCAGAGAGATGATTTCATAGGACTGCAAATGTTTTTAATACCTAACTTCAAAGTTGGCCCTGCTTTGAGCCAGGGGTTGTACCAGATGACCCTCCAGCATCCCTTGCAACCTAAATTAGTCTATAATTCTGTGATCAGTGTTCTAAGTGGAAGCAACTCTGATGAAAACACACATGAGATCCTAAAGGTTAAGAACAGGTATGATCCTAGTCTATCACATAGCAAAATAAAACAAGTTCATCTAAACTGTTTGGGGTCACTCAGTTACCCTTCTCAGTGAGGGGCAGTAACGCTTTGTAGTCTAAACTCAGTCATTGAGGATCCTCTGATCCTACCTCAGATCCTACCTGCAGACCAGGGCAAATAAGACATTGTTATTTGGACCACAATCTTCCCTAAACAAGAAGAAAATGAGCAGAGTTATCATTATTTCCAGGTCTGCCACGTATAAGTTCTTACTGGTTTTGTACAGAAACAACTAGAAGAAGGAACTATTTGTTACATTGCAGTTATTTTGTAATAGAGAGTTTCATAACACTTGATGACATAAAAGACCAGTCCACAGTTTGAAACTTTCCGCTATACTTGGCCTCTGATTAAAAAAAAGGAAGGAAAAAATCAAACCCCAAACCAAAACCCCAAAACACATCTGAAGGCAAAGAAAGCTTTATCATAGCTAAACATATCACAGTTGGATAACAGGAAAGGTTTGCGGCTGGGCTGGGTTGGGTTAGCTGTGCAAGACAGGTGATCTTGTTTCAGAAGCAAAGGACGAGACAAGGAGCCTCTCTAGATTCAGATGAAAAACAAATCTCTTGACCTCTAGGCCTATGCTAGCCTATGTGAAATTCAGATCTCGGGACTAAGTAAGAGCTGACTGAGCAGAAGATGGGGCTTGTCTATTACATCCTCACTTTTTAATTAGATCTTCTAGCTGCATGTCCTTTGGTCATGAGCTGTACGTGACAATAACATATTGACAATGGGGATTACATCAGGAATAAGTTCAGGCCAGTGCCTTTTGCAGCTGAGGGAGGGTGGGTTTTTTCTGTGTAGGATTTTCTCTACGCAAAAAAGTTATTCTGGCATGATCTGAAGAGGTTTTAAATGGAGATAGTTAAGCTGAATAAAAGGCTGTATGGATAATTTTGCTTTGGCATAATGGCAACTTACTCAAAGTTCATTAAATCCATTTCTAATTAACTTTAACTAACTCAAATTAAGCCACTATTACACTGCAGTAAACATGTCCACGTAGCTTTGTGAACCAGTCTAACTCTCACTTTAAAGTCTCACCTTAAGTTACGTGGATACAGCTTTCTAGCTAGCTGAGCTGAGTATTAAGCTAGAGAGTGTGACAGATGACAGCATCCATGAACAATATTATGTTCTGCCATCTTTAATTTTCTCCTTTCTTTTTGTGTCTAAATAAGACAGCAACAGGAAAGCCTGTTTATATATTTGTTTGCTGACAGCATGTTGTTCTGCCAGATTCAGTGGTTTTTAAGCATTCTTCACACCAGCTTGCTCTTTGTGGAGCATTTTGATGTGTGTATCTCTCATAACTGGAAAGCATTCACTGCCTTCCCCTGGCTACACCTGTACTAGTAAATTAAACAGGATCACCTGTCCTGGTGAGCTCTGAGAATGGTCCTGGACATGTTTTTGCTCGTGCTGCCTGCCACCCTCCAAAACCGTTCTGGGGGCATGTAGGAGTGAAGTGACGCAGGGTCTGCCCCTCTTCCAGCCCTTGGTGGCCTCTACAGAGGGTGGGAGAGAACAGAGAGAGGGTGGGAGAGCTTTCGTTGTATCATCCCCTACTTAATGTCACCATGATGAAGCTCAGAGAGAATATGGGCTAAATCAGCTTGCAGTCAAAGGATTTATAACTGAATAATTAAGCCCAGACTAACTTCAGGGCACTTTCCTGAATGTGAACAAAAGCTTGTGGATAGCACTATAAATTGAACCCGCCCACCTGAAACGCTGCCAGCAAATCTGCCAAAGCCCCTTCCTGCGGAGACAAACCTTCTCCTGCAGGTCTTGCAAATGAATTAATTATGTGTCTGTTGAAACAGAGTAAAGGTTCATCAGTAGTGCTAATATTTGGAATAACAAAGTTGTTAAGTTTGCTGCAATTCAATGTTGCCTAGTGCTGTTGGAGATCACAGCTGTCTCGTAACACCCTTGTTTGCTAAGTTCCGCACACAGAAGGACCCGGGTGTGACTTGGGGATGTGGTGAGGTGGGGTTTTTAATAATTGTTATTTTAATAAACATTTGGACTAAAAGAATCCATCAGTAGTTTTTGAAAATAACAGCCTTGCTACCAGCGGGTAACCAGAAATGCAGGCTTAAATGTAGAGATGAGCTAGTTGGATTTTTTGTTCCTTAAAAAAAAAAAAGAAAAAAAGAAAAATCCCACAAGACTGTTGAACAATTACAGCTTAATTTACAAAAACACTTAAATGTATATTGTCTTGTGAGCCATTTAGTCCTATTGTCTTCAAATGGAAGCTTATTCATGTGCTTAACTCTAAACAGCAGCTTAAAGGCTTCATTGAATCAACCCCTGAGACACTAAGGAGACCTTTGTAAAAGTAACTATTGATAAACACAGGGAAAACTTGGGAAAAAAGCAAAAAGCAACAAATCTACCAGTACGGATAGCAGGGCAGAAATTACTTCAGAGTCTGGGCTGTCTAGGACAGCCATTAAGGTGGCCACTTGGGAAGATATCGGGATGAGAGGTTCCTTAATAGTATTTACAGTAGGCACAGCATGTAGTGTCTGATCCAGCAGATATTGGAATACTTCATTTCTGGGCACTTCAGTGACAATGATGCCAACAAAAGAAGATAGTTCAGAAAAGAGAGAAATAAATAGATGAGGAAGCTTGAGAGAATGACTTACAAAGAATGAACAAATAATACAGACCTGTTAACTGATGTCTACCACAGACCATGAGTACACCTTGCTGATGCTGGAAGGGTGCAAACACCAAGGTCAAAGGATTACTCGGGGCACCAAAACTCACAGTGATGTGAAAAAAAATTTAAAAAGGAAAATTGAGGTTCACAGTCAGTGGAGTTGTGCTGGAAAATGCATAATGGCCAAACAGATGAAGGACCACAGATGTATAGGTAGCTGTGAGGATTCTGGAACAAAGTCCTAAAGGGGCAAGGGAAGTGGAGGAGAGCTGCCTGCCTTGACGGGCAAAGAGGAGGGGGAGCAGCAGAAGGAAAGAGAAACTTGCTGTGTTGTTTTTTAATAGCCAGACCCACCAACCTGAATCCATCACAGCCCTAATGATTAGACAAAATCTCGTAGTGTGATCTGTGATGCCATCGAGCTGCTGTTCAAAGGGAGTGGAGGAAATACCATTGCGTAACACACTTAAACCTAGCCTGAGTAATGCAGTATTTACCTAAATCGAGAACGGGGTAGGAGAGATGAAGGCGGTTGTCTCTTCCATACCTAAGACCTCTGCAGTGGGATTCTAATAACCAACATGAATCAGTAGCGTTATTTTCAGTAGCTTTTTATTTTGAATGTTGGTAGCACCTTTCAAGCAGTGACAGATCCCAAGGCCCACCCCTCCTGTAGCTGCAGGTAACATCCTGATGTTCCCTATGTGGTGTTGGCAGGTACTGTATATTTTAGCACATTTTGACAAGCCTCTACAGCATCTTTGAATCAATCAAGTTCTGCTAAATCTAATAAAAAATTACCATTAACTTTTAAATAATAGTAACAAAATTGTGAAAGCAGAACGGTACCAGTCCTGCTGCCTTGGTTTTAGGAAGATACATGCTTTTCTGTCAATCTCTGTATGTTCACAGGAGCTGATTTTCTTACTCAATCCCCTCTGTGCCTGGGAAGTATTATTATCACTTTGCAAATAAGAAATGAGTGACAGTTTTATTTTGAGGACATAAAAAGGGGCTCTGATGACTCTGGGTGCATCAATATTTTAGCCCTATTTAAGGCCCACCTTGGGTCAGATTTGCGGAGATATCAAGTATAGTTCCTCAGCTGTGTTGTTAGTAACGAGTAGTTCTGAAAACAGCAATATTTGAGATTGAACTAATAGGAAATTGATGTTCTCCAAACTGTGTTAAAAAGTGACTTGTCCCGGATCACTTGGGAAACCTGTAGCAGATTTGGGGATCAAACTAAGCTCTTCTAGATCACAAGTACCTATCGGTCCTAGTGAAATTCAGTAACCCTCTCCCTTCCAGACATACACTCATTACCTCGAAGTCCCTCTCACTGCAATTTTATTATTGGTAGGATGCAAGATTTCAGCCTGCCTTGGGCTACTCTACCTATGGTGCAAATCTGCTTCCAGCTGTAGTGCAGATATATTCAATGTTTCTATGTATCAGAGATAATGAGAATTATTGAATGCCACTTTATTATACAGTCATGGATTTAGCAGGGGGAAGATGGGGAAGCTGTTCACCCCTTCTTCAGATAGCATCTGCTGCTGCACATGGACATGGTATCAGTTGGGTGACACTGCATGCGTGTGGATCAACCTGCCTTTGGCCCTGATTAAGCCACAGCAGGATGCTCTCTGCCCTTTTATGCCGAGGCATTTCATGTATAAAACCAGGGTCAGTGTGAGATTGAGATTTGACATGTCCATATGCAAAAGTTGGGAGAAGGCAGAATTACAGGTTCTGATGGTAATGGAGATATTTCTTCCATCTTAGGGCCCACATAGCAGTAGTAGCATCTGGCAGTAACCCAGAGGAATGGATGTACCATGCCGATGAAGGAATGTAGTCGCAAACATCATCATCTCCTGATTTTTGTGCATGGCAGTCCGTAACCTAATGTTTTCTGGTTGGAGGGCACCCTTTTCCCCTTCTTTTGTTTGCATTAGAGGCCTGATGTGGTGTATGCTAAAAGAAAAAGAAAGATTTCCAGTGACTTAAAGAGACGTTGAATCAAGGCTGTACTTCGCATATGTATGCATGTGTGTAGAAAATGCAATATGTTGTATATACACACATTATACGATCACACATATGCATTTGTATATACTGTTTACATGCATCAATGTTATGCTGTATGTGTTTTTATTATCATGGTTTGTAATCCCACCATCATTCAAAGTCTTACCAAATAGCACTGTGGGCAGCATGCCAGCTTCTTTCACATTCCTGCTAAAGTCACTTGGAATATATCTGAACGTGGCAAAACACATTTGCCAAGTTATGTGCATAAAAACATCCTTTGATCTTTCAGACTCATAAATATGTAATAAAGTACATGATTGCCCTACTGATCTGTCCTACATCAATCTTACGTCTCTCTTTTATTGATTCATCAAAATAAGATACGATCAAGGTACAAAAGAGTTAAAGAAGCTATTTATTTTAATGTTTCCTTGGAGAGCTTGCATGTTATTTTGAGTACAAATTATATATATAATATTTCATGAATGATGTTTGAAGCATTAAAAATCACCTCTGCACTTCAAGTTAACACAAAACTCTGGCAGTCAGCCATCTTTTATTTGCTTTTTTTCTTCCTTTTTTTAAAGGAACATTGCAAGATATGGTGTCATTTTTCTATGGCCGTACTTCAGGTTTTTTTCCTTCTATTTTTAAATCACGTACTCAACTGGTATTGTAATCCAACTTTGAAATGTTCAGGAAATCATACTTTGCAATAGATTTAGTATATGGGCTCTTTGGGTTGGGTAGTGAGTCTTGTCCAAAACCAGGGATTATCCTAATTTGTACTGAGGGTAAAATGAGAGCTGTGAAGGCCCAGGGAGGTATTGTAGGAGTAATAACAGAGGTAAAAACTTGCCCTGAACATATACATGATAGCAAGCCTTACCTCTGCCTTGTGGTTTCTGAGACATCTTTAAGTGACACAGTTCAGACTTTGGTTCCTTCAGGTGTAAAGCCGCTGAAGCTGATAAAAGTGAAATGTATTTGGGAAGAGGAAAAATTATGCAAACCATAAACATAGTGGGTAATAAAATCTACATTTTGTTTCACCAGGGAGAAATCAGGTGGAGTCCTTAAGTGTTTGAGCTGTTATTCTTGCTTGCTGGGAGAAGAATGCACTTTTCTCCATGATGCCGCATCTACTGAGTTAAAGGACCATCTGAGTTTGCTTTGACATATTTAGTGCATCCAACAGAGGCTGGTTTATGTCAGCCAACGCATTTTTCACAACCACTTTATGGCGCTTACTCTTTGGCAGTGTAAACGCATCCAGTTCTGAAAATGTGCTGATAATGAATGAAATAATTTCTGAGCAAGACCTGCCAACCAGGTAGCAGGCAGTGAACTTCAACACACTTCTCTGAAGCTGTAAAATATGGAAAAAAGTGACATGGGTGCAGAAAAGTTCACCTTTTGTCAGGTTCTCTCTTGGCCTGCCATATAAGTTGTAGAGTCTGGGAAAGTAAAATCATTTTTATGCGCTTCTTGTCATGAATCCACCAGCAGTAACAGGCAGAAAAGACAGAGATTATTGTGTGAATTTATGATAATCAAGATGTTAAGCTGACTTGGAGACTGAGACAGAAAAAAGAGGTGCCAAGTGCTTTGTGATGTTTGGCATCTCCCCTTTGAGGGTCATCACACATAGAAAACATTAATTAAGTTTCAAGTCACCCCACAATAGGAAATGTTGTTACCCTTTTCTTTCACCAGTGAGAACTGAGTCCAAGTGGCGTAATCAACAGTATGGAGCGAACCACTGGCTGAGCAGAAAAAATTATTCAGACTCCTGACTCTCAGTTCTGCGGCTCAGCCAGCAGAAAGCATTGGCTTTTCCTCACTTCCAGTCAGCAGCAGATTATGGCTTCACATTACGCTAGAAAATGCTGTCAGTATAATAACCTTTGGAGATAGCAAGCCATATGCTGATTTCAGTGACGTGGATATAACAAGAGAAGTAGTTTTGCACTAAGGAGGGAGAGCATGGCCTCTTCCCACCAATCACACACTACAAAGTCCATATGAGGATTTGATCCATCTGGATACGTTCTCTTGTCTCCCACCCCGCTTCCCTGAAGATTGGTTGTCCTCCTTTGACCTCCTTCAGGTTCCTCAGTGGTTTGTGTTGAGGTCCCTGCAGCTTTCCTGTAGATCTTGCCAGCATCTGTCTTTGTGCTGAGTCGCCAGAGTCTCATACCTTCCCCAACCGAGAAGGAAATCCCTTTGCTCCTCCCCAGTCAGCCTCATATATTTTCCTTGCAGAGACCTGCAGGTCAATAGCTGATAAAGCCCAGCACTAAAATGGAAAGGGAGGAAACTTTCCTGAGCTTTTGTGCAAATCTATAACCTCACTCTGATCCCAAGTTTGTTCTGCTGCTCCTGGCCAGGTGGCAGCTGCAGTCTTAGCAGCTAGATAGTGCCCCGTCTTTCCCTCTGATTGCTTTCATTTGAGTACCTTCTTCACCGGCACCATTTAGCTGGGGATGTTCCCTCTGCATGGTATGAATCGAGGGCAGCCGCAGGGAGGAACCATCATGGCTCGTTTGCGCCAATGGGAAGTGAAGGCTTGAAGCAGTTGTCAATGTTCGTGTAGTAAGTCGAAGCAGGGATGGACGTGTCGCTGCTGCACGCGCCGGGGTGTTAACCTAGCAAGGGTGAAACAGCTCAAGAGAGCTGCGGCGTGGGGGTGACCCACAATCACTGCACCTTTGTACAGACGGTGGTACGAAGTGCAGACCTTCCTGCCCTAGCGGTGGCAGAGTCTTTTGGCTCTCAGCCTCTGGCACATGAATTGTTACTTTCCCCTGTTACCTGGTAGTCCCTCAGCCCCTCAGCAGCAGTGTGCATGTCCTGGCACAGCTCGAACTCCCCGATGGCTTTTCCTGTACTCCAGTGGGCGTCTGGCCAGCCATTAGTGTGGTGAGACTCCCTACAGCCACCGGAGACACCATGCTAGGCTTTTGCCAATGATTATTGTTTTGTGTGTTCTGTGTTACTGATGCTGAATCATCATCGTTTGGTTTCCAGAAAAAAGATCTGCTGATTGTTCTTGCTTATCCAGTTCTCAGACCTCATCTCCAAAGAATATTTTGGGTCAGAACGTCCCTGTTGCCAGTAATGTGGAGGTAAATCGCTGTAGCCTCTGCCTGACATCCTTTCTGTGGGAGAAGTTGGGCTTCTGGGCTTTTGTTTATTATTAATTGAACTATTGTCAGATTGTTTATGTTACAAGAAAAAAGAGCTGGAGGATTAAAATCTATCATTACCTTTTCATTATTTAGCCAAGAAGGCAGGGAACTATTAAAGAAGATTTTTCTAAAATATTTCTGGAGTCCACACAGACAATAACCCAAACCAGAGCACGTAAACATACATGGCAATTAGGTATTAGAATGCTTTCTATTTCTCATTCTTTTAGATGTTGCAATTTTTATTTTAATAACTGCCCTATGTTGCTTTTTATTTTTATTTATTATTTATCCTATTTATTTCACTTTTGGAAAGCATTCTTACTAAACAGAAAACCTGCTTCCCGAAACTTTCTTCCACTTTTCCCAGTGTAACAATTCAGCAAGAGTAATTAAACTGACATCCTTTCTGTGGGAGAAGTTGGGCTTCTGGGCTTTTGTTTATTATTAATTGAACTATTGTCAGATTGTTTATGTTACAAGAAAAAAGAGCTGGAGGATTAAAATCTATCATTACCTTTTCATTATTTAGCCAAGAAGGCAGGGAACTATTAAAGAAGATTTTTCTAAAATATTTCTGGAGTCCACACAGACAATAACCCAAACCAGAGCACGTAAACATACATGGCAATTAGGTATTAGAATGCTTTCTATTTCTCATTCTTTTAGATGTTGCAATTTTTATTTTAATAACTGCCCTATGTTGCTTTTTATTTTTATTTATTATTTATCCTATTTATTTCACTTTTGGAAAGCATTCTTACTAAACAGAAAACCTGCTTCCCGAAACTTTCTTCCACTTTTCCCAGTGTAACCCATTCAGCAGAGTAATTAAAGCCAACAACTTTCATTTCTTCTGACAACCTTAAAGAACCCCACAGGTGAGACAGCAGTGACACACAAGGAGTCTGGATTAAGTACCTCAGATATGAGCCTCCGATCCTAGTTTAATATTAGTCACATCTTAAAATGAAAGAGGAAATTGAAACAGGTTTTGTTTCCATAATTGTTTTTTAAAGCTAGCGTATTAAACCTTAGTGAATTATTTAGTAGGAATGATGACTCTGCACCTTTGATTTGTAGGTGAAATTTTCATTCTTAGCTGCTTTTCCCTGGCAGGATTAAATGCCAAGTTCTCAGCTCTCTATGGAATTAGTAAGACCCTGTGATAGATACTATAGGAAATGAAACCATAGTCGAGAGAAGACAATTGCTGTAAGTGTTACAGGTTTGTTTTCACAGGTTTCCTTAGTAAACTTTTCCATGATGCATTTTCCCAATTTTTACAAAAATTTTCTCTTTCTTCACTAGCCTCAGAAAAAGATTGAAACACTCAAAAGGCTTAGGCTGGTGGTCAATGAAACTATTCTGATTTATATCTGCTGAAACTGTGCTGAAGCATTTGTTGTCATGTGTGTGCTGCTAAGGCAGGTTGCTGAGGAAAGGAAAATGACATTTTCTGGTAAAGAATTTGCCACCTTGTGGTTGAATGAATTCAATGGAGGAGCCCAGCACTGAGGATGGATGGTAGTCCAGGAAGGTGCCTCTGCTAACTCTGGAACAGTAATTTAGGTAGTAGTTTAGGACCCACCATGGAGGGAGTGATATATTTAGTTTAGATATCAAAAATAAGATGGCATGAAAAAACCTTTACCGTGTCTCCCTCTGCTGGCTATAGACATAGCCTAGATGACTAATGAAGACTTCCAGATACATAAACTTAGAGAGATGGCTGAAATGTGGTTGATTAATACTATCCCTTGTGTCTGTGTTTTCCTCTAGAAAAACAAAAGGGACGGGGGAGAGAATAGCCTTTCCCTTCCTATATGAAGCACACATTTTTCTTCTGTATCAAAATTTCTGATTTTCAGGGCATTGGTACATAGCAAACCTGTTACAGCTGACCCCATCTTTATGCCTTGAGTTTAACTTCTGTTCGTGGCCTGAGAGAGGGAGAGAGGCATTGTGTAGGGCAATACCTTAAAGATGGTCTTTTTTCTGTCCTCCTTCCCCTACTTTACATGTTCATCCTGAATGGGTTATCACCACGGGGGTAGTTTTATTAAGGAACCAGGGGCTACGAGTAGATTTGGAAAGGCAAAAAAGGATGTGTTGAACTTAAAAAGTACAAATGCTGAGGGGAGGAAAATAGTTTGCCTATTTGCCCATCACTAAGTTTATGGGGGTGGGGGGAATTAGAACAAAATTAATGGGTTAGCCCCATTCAGTTAAACTTGAATTCGTTTGGGCACTTTCTGCTCTCAGGTGGAGCGAACGGCAGTAGAGGAAATAATTATGATATTCTTCTCCCTACTGCAACTGGGCATGAGTTAATGCAGACTTCTAAGCTGGCTTACTAATAACATGCATTCCAAAGGGTCTGTGCATGTTTCCAATTTAGAGCTGTAAATTAGATTTTATGCTCAACTTGGCATCCATAAGAGACATTCATGGAATACACCTGCATAAAGGTCCTTATTCATCTCTCTCATCCCTGTTTAGGATTGCTTTTAGGCTTTATAATATACTGCAGAACCAGACTTTACCTGTGAAATCCAGTGCCCTGAAGAGGAAAGAGAATACTACTACTCTGTATTTATAAGACTACCTTCCAGCTTCACAGTCCTTTGCCAGTTTAACTGGAATTTAAACATATCATCAAGAAATTATGATGCTTTGATTATTTAATTTATCTGGTTGAAGTATCTTTGTTTAATCTTTTTAGGCCTTGAAAAGGGACATAAGATGGTTTTGATACAGAGGATTGGATCTATCCTTCTTCCTACATTATTTATACTACTCATCACCATGGTATCAGAATGCCTTAAAACATGTGTCATTTCTCTATAGCTTCTCTACATGTCTGTCTTCTCCAAAACTGTTGTTATGAAAATTCTTACAGCCTTTAATGAGACAAACATCAGCTTGCTCTACCTGCTGGAAAAACCATGTATTCAAATGGCAGTCTGCAGCATCGCGCTCTGTTTTCACTAGTAGAGGAGCATTGCTGTCATGTAGGCTCTGAGCAGGGTGGCCCCTATGTGGCCACAGTGATGTGACTGAAATCATTCCTCCAGGCAACCTTGTAGGGTCTCCCTCCTCAAAGCAGTTATCCCGGTCCATCGGTGGGGTTGTTATCACTCTGTGCCTATTTCTGGTGTAGCTGTCTGCTCCTGGATGCCGTTGCAAGCTCACTGTAATTACGGTGGCTGATGTCCCGGTGCTCAGAGGAACCTGGTTTAATCACAGTCCCTGAGCTCAGGGAAAACCAAAAGCAAGAGTTTTTGAGCGTGTTTGGATGGTCTGGGATGTCCTGTGCTCCGTGCTGGTCTCCTACACAAGCTGAGTGTCCCAGCAAAAACAAGCAGCATTAGACTGCATCCCTGGGGCAGCACAGCATCATCAGCTCATTACTCTGAGCTGTGCCTATCAGATACAATCCATCTTCAGAGGAATGTTTTTGGCTCAGGGGGTGAATTTTCTGAGATCTGTGTGTGGGTTTCAGCCACATGGCTCCTATTGACTTTAATGGGAGTCACGCTGCTAGAAACCCATCCACTCCCCTTGGGGTTACGCTCTCCCCTGATGTGTGTGGACTGCTCCATGCATTAGCTTTAGGGGGGAGAGTACACCTTTGCCCTGCCTTGTCAAGAAGAAACCAGGCCCCCTCTCCACCCTTACCCCCACCCCTTTGGCCTTGTGTATTTATGGATGAGCCACAATGGAGACTCATTTCTATGGCAAGTTAGCAAGATTTATACTATAAATATTACATTACAAGGTTCAGACACGGTGCTATTTTTGAACATATCCACACTTTCCTGCAGATCAGTGTCACTGAAATATTTCCTTTGAAGAATATGTTTTTGAAACACATTATAAAAATTCTAGCATTGAGATTTCTCCATTTGCGCCATCACAGTGCATGTCAAGATGTCGTTATTAAAATAAGATATTAAAAAGTTATAGGTTTGACTTTTGGGGGGGGAGCAGGATTCTATGAGGGATTCAGAAAACAGGCAGCATAGCTTTAATTGAAGGAGACAATGTTGTCAGTATATGTGTTCCTGCAGTTATAAAGCCCAGCAGTATAGTATTCATCAAGTCTGATTCCACCTGACACTTGACTGAAAGCATTTTGCACTAATTTGCTTTGTGCTTGTCTAGTAAATCTAAAAAGAATGAGTGAAGGGGTGATAGGTGGCCATTAAACAGAATAAACAGCCTCTGGCAAGTGAATGAGTTTTACAGACTTGTTGCTTTTGGGAGGGGGAGGGTGGAAGGGGAGAAGATTACAGGTCTTTGAATCAGCATGTGGCTGCCTCTATCACTCTGTAATCACAACTGTTTTCTTTGGCCCGGAGACCCATGTGCACCTCCAGAGAGGCTACTACGGTGAAGAAGGAAGCTCTGTCCCCGAACCTCTGCAGGAGAGCCCTCCAGACATATGATTCATATTCCGAGTGTGATAGAGGCCTAAATGGCAATTATTTTATCATATAAACACCAGTGAGATAGATTTCAGTCTGGAGCTGATTGCTTTCCTCAGATAATCCTTTTCAAATTTTCCCCTACATAAAATATAACAGCTTTAGGGTGTTTTCAGGTCCCCGCTTATGGTTCAACTTATGGTAAAAACCTTGGGCTTGTTGTCATCTTTGTCTAACTTTGCTGATAGCAGGCAGGAAATAGCTGTGTAAAGGCAGGAGGGGGTAAATAGCTGACTCTGTGGTCTGTAATTGGTTCATAGTTTTGGACTGTGAAGAATAGAAAAGAAGGCAGAGGAGGGCTGGAAGACAGCCTAACAAGGAACACATGGGCATCTGAAAACTAAACACAGCTGGACCAAGAAGTACATTTGACCGCCCGTTCCCTGCTCTCAGACTTCTTAGCATTGTTGTTGTTACTGGTGAAGAATATATAGCACCGGATTTCAAGGGGGTGGATGGGAACTTCGCTGCGATAAAAGGCTAAATATCATGAGTAAGAAGAAATCAAAACAAAAACTTCCTTTCTCCGTGTACTTATTTATTTAGTTGCTTGCTTGCTTGGGGTTCTCTTATCTTGGCAGCCTCATTGCTGCAGTTTTGCTGGAGGGTGGTGTCAGCCACAGAATTTCAGGGTTTCTTTCCCCAGAAAAGGACGTTCAGCTTCAGGGGGTTTCTTTTTCCTTCTCCTTTTCCTTTTCCTCCCCTGCCTTACTGCCTTCAAAACACAAATGAGTAGAAACTCGTGGACTGAGAGAGGACATAATGAGCCTGGAAAAAGAGGATGATGAAAAATTCTACCTGTCGATACAACGTCAAAGAGAGGAAGTTTTAATCTTCCCCCTCCGACCTCCCCTTGGAAGGTGGGAAGAGGGATCATACCAACCCCAGGTTGTGCACCGAAGCCAGGCAGAGGCTCTCTGTGGGATTTGCAGACCGCTTCTGTGTCTGGGATAAGTCAGCTTTGTTTTGGCTGCTTCTAGGACAGGGGAAAAGCTTTTCCTCTCGGTATCCCTGAATTAAGGGCTCTCATTACTTGGACCTCATTAAAATAATCTCTCATCTGTACTTTTGTCACAAGGAAATGGCTGTTTCCCCCCTTCTCTCTCTCTTCCTCTCCCCTGATATCTGCACAAGTGTATTTTTCTTTTCTAAATTAAAAAAGATCTTGCTGCCGCTACACTTGACTATTTACATTCTTTAAGGGGAAAAAAAAAAATCCCTGAAAACCCTGACTGCAGAACTGCCATTAGTGTTGATTGTGTCCAGCAATGCACGGTCCACTTCAAGAAAGGCAACATCCTCTATTTTTTAAGCCAAATGTTGTGCACCGCAGCAAGAACAAACAAGAGCGACTTTCATCCTTCAAACACTGAAGCAGCTTTGCAAAGCCTGACATGAAAGGACCTCCCTTGCTCTCTTGTCCATGTAGGCCTGGAAATGGAGCTGAAATGGCTAACAACATTGGTAATAATAGGGGCCTGCCTGGCATCAAGAGGTGAGCCGAAAGACTTCAAAAGCTGGCTTGAGCATGGCTGCAGGAGCATTTGCTCTGGGATTCAGGCTCCAACTTTTATTCTCTCCCTTTGAAGAGCTTACAATTGGGCGGAGGGTGGAAACCAAGCATTTTTGACGTGAACTCTGCCATAGAAAATTATGAGAAAGACGGAGATGAAAAGGAATGTGTCCTGATTGTGCTGGGTATTTTTTTATTTTATTTTATTTTTAAAAGTCTGCAAAACAAGGGGCTAGCAGTACTATAATCATTGATCCTGAAAAGGTTCTTCAGGGATTAGTGCTATCAGTGCAATGTGAACCTCAAGGCTGAGAGGCAGAGTGGAGGAGAGAGACCTTTTTGCACTAAAATAACACAAGCTTTTAAAGGAATAGTGTATTATTCTGCTGGGGAAAAAAAAAACACAGAAAAGAAAAAAAACCCACAACACCTGTGCTTGAAAACCAACAAACAAACTAAAAAATAAATGGCGAGCTTGGCTTATCTCCAAGTTTTGCAATCACCAAAGGGTCCCAATTGCTTGAGTGTAGATCCCTCAGAGCACCCGGACAGACTCCTGTTTGTTTTGTAAACTAAGATTACTCTGCAGGACTCTCGTGTTGTTTTCACTGCCAATAAACACAGAATAATTTCAGTGAACCTGGAGAAGCTACTGGGGATTTACTTTAGTATGGGTAGCTATATGGATATCTATGGGATTACTAAATATTTAAACAAATTAGCCTTATTGTTTCATTCTTTTTATTTTTGGCAAAGCTTCATTAGTATCAAATACGCAACAGGCAGGCGGGCACCATTGTGAAAGGTCACCTGTCATTTCCTATTGCAGCACTCCTTTCTGTTGTGTCAACTTTGCTAACCTTTAATCATTGGGGGAGTAGATAAGGAAAGGAGGGAAACAGAAGCTGGAAGTTAGTAGGAAAATGGGAGGGAAAGCATGTTGACGTGTGGGGACAGGGTGACCGCTCTCAGAAGCAGGCCCAGGAGACCGGACCTGGAGCGAGACTTTGAGAAGTGCAGAGTGGGAATGTGAGAAATAAAAAGCAGGCAGAAATGGGACAAGGATGGGTTGGAAGGAAGGAGAGCAAATGGCTGGGAACATCCATGACTTGTAAGCCCCCCATGCCTGTTGTTTCTCCTCAGAGGTTTGTGAGAGAGCAGAGGTTTGTGCCTGCCATCACGGCCATAGCTGTCAATAGAGATCTGCTCACTGGCGAAGTGTCCCGTTTGTCTGGGTCACTGCCCTACAGAGAGGGTGCAGTCTCCTACTGCTGACACTTACTTCCAAACTCAGGTAGCAATACATGTGCAGGAACGGTGGGCGATGGGGAAGGTGTCCTGCACTGTTACATAGATGAAGAATCATGATACAGATAAAGGATCATTGCAGAGCCTGCACAGAGGCTGTTGAAATGAATGGAAAGACTTTGTTGGACATTAGAGCCCTCGATAGCTGAACGAACACTTCCTCAACCCCTAAGCCACCCCCTCAGATATTATCGCTCTAAGCCTGTATCAATTTGACATTTTAAGATGAATATTCTGTATTCAGTGGCTCTCACTGTACTTTTGGCACTTTCCAGTGGTCCTGAGTGCTCCTTCTGAGCACAGCTTGTTTTCCTTCCCTCATTTGTAATCATACTATAAGGGAACTGTGTATACACGGTACACTTACCTGTTTTTCTCCAAGTGGGGAGCTGTGGAGTGGCTGCTGTACATGATTGCCTGTCTGGCACCAATTAGCGATCCATTCAGAATCTCTGAAGCTGTGATCCACAGCCAGGAGAGAGTTTGAGAACACTTGTTTCGAATTGTCCTGCATAAATCTCCTGCCGTATAACTACAGCAAAATGAGATCATATCCCCATGTCTTTTAAATATCAAGACATCCAGATATGCCTGTTTTTGAACAAACAAACCCAAACTTATAGTGAAGCTTTTTGTGTAAAGCAGTTTCTGTAACAGTATGTCTTAAAAATTAATATACCCCCATCTAAAATATGATTTGCTTTTATGTCTCAAATTACAATGACATGAGTATTTCAGTTGTTAAAATATAAGACTTAAACTGTTGGTTGCTGAGTTCTTAAATACATCACTCACGTGAGTCTTTCAGTTGCTTTTTCCAACCTCTTTTCTCAAAAGCAAAGACAAGACACTTAGCATTTCTAAAGCCCAACTTGCCACTCTCTTGCTGTTGCTGAAGTTTATCTGTTAAATCTTTGAATCAATACTGATAGTTCTTAACCAACTAATTCTCAAACTTTAGGGAGGGAACAGAAGGAGAAAACTTAACTACAGGGACTACAGGTAGAAAGTAAGGCTATGGGGGGCTGCTAACATGCTCTGAAAGCTCAGTGCTTAAAGCAATCAAAGATAGGGAAAGTCTAAAATAATATCTTCAATAACAATCTGTTAATTTGCAAGGACAAGGGAAAGAGCAGCCTTTGGTTGTATTGCTAAGTTTAAGAAATTTGCAAAGCACCAAAGCAAGAGGGAATCCAGCAGCAATTCCCAGGACTCCCAGCTCACTCACTAGCTGACTTGATGAGCCTCTTTGATCTGGTATTGACATCAGATCAGATCTCTTGCACTCTTTTGCCCATTTGCCAAAGCCAGCTTCCCAGAAGCGAAAATGTGTGTTCCTTTGCTTGGGGTAATTTGAAACATTGACATGAAACAGACCTCTCGCTCTTCCCTTGCTATGGTCTGCCTTTCCAGTAGTTCCTTCACTAGTGTCTCCTTAAAAACACTTGGAGGTCAATGCCAGGTTCGAATTGCAGTGTTCTCATCTATTGTGAGTGATGCGATGATTCGGTATTAAGTGTATGAATACCAAGAAGAGAAAAAAGAGAATATATAAGTTGGTTTCAGAGCCTGGGATTCACAGACATCCAATTTTTTTAAGAAATCTTCTATAACAAACATGGGCTTTATTAACTGGTTTTGGCTACTCACAGAGTACTATATTACACAGAATACTCACTGTTGGTTCAGCAATAAGTGGAATTTGCGTGACAAGAAAGAAAAGGAAAGTCTCCAGTACAATGTAACACATGGAAAGAAGCCAACGCAAAAACTTTCCTCTTCTCTCCGCAAAGGAATTTTTGACATTGGGAGTAAAAGTATAAGCTAAGTTAATGGCTAGCTCGAGTACCATGTCTACACCAGTGCCAAAACAGCATGGGAAATGTGCTGCTCTGTTCCCAACTGGGCATTCCAGATCTACTTGTTAAAGAGCATCTCAGGCCTTCTTACATTCCCTAGACTGTAATGTTGACCCTGTTCTGCTTGATCCAGCAGTACTAGTCATATTTAGATCCCAAATTTCCCACACACATTACTGGCCACCATCGTCCCTTCATAGGGATACTGGACAAATAACTCATATGAATTATTAGTGCCCAGAATTGAGCTACCCCGTGTAACTATGTATGAAGACACTTCCATTTTCCGTAGGAAATGCAGCAAATACGGGTACTTCAGGAGCGTGGGGGCAGTGGCTGGATTTCTTATACCATCTTGTCTCACTTTTGGACATCAGTTGGCCAAGACTTTTCTCATTTGTTGGTGTATGCTTCTCTCTCATTTAGTCGTCACTATTAGGAAGGAAATATGGCTGGGAAAATAGTATGCCACTGCTTTAAAAGTCACAATGGCAAAACTGCCCTTAACCAAATGGCTAGCAATTAATCTCAAATACAAGTGGATTGAGTATCAGAAGGAAAAAAAATCTTTGCCGGGGGTCAGGAGAAAAGGCATCCAGGTTGTTTGTGAAATATTAAAAGCTAGAGTTCACTGAGCATCTATCTTGTGCATTTTAATTATGTCTCCATGAACCTGAACTGTGGGGCCCTCAGCAAGCCCTACTCAGTAGTGCTGGCTCACAAAGTTCAAAGCTAGGTTGTAAGTCGTTTTTATTTAGTGCCTAGTGACAGCAAGTACTGCAGGTGGAGAAACATTAAGTACCACTTAAATCTGTTCCTGTACATCTTGTTAGAAATATACTGGAATGATACTCTGTCTCTGACTTCATTGAGATCCATTATAAAGTCCCCCTTGGCCTTTTCTAACACATACCTGACTATGCCAGGAGCAGAATCCTCAGCTCTTTGAGAGGGTGAACTCTAATTCTCCCATCCAGCACTCAGCAGTTACTGCTCAAATCCAAAATCAACACACCACAAAGTCAATGCTACCAACTATCGATTCAGAAAACCTTGGTATTCTTGACGGTGTCAACACAGAAATCAAGGGTGACACTGGCTCGGAATCAGAAAATGTGTCTAAAAAGGGCTGCTGAAGTCGCATGCAGCTATGCTTCCTGAGAGCACGTCTCGACTAAATCGAAGTGCAAAAGGTGTCAGGTTGGGATGCGTGGACAAGAGCCTGCTAGTCTCCGTCAGAACTTGCTCCCTTTCAAAGGTAGCGTGAGTTTTATCTTCGGCTTCCCTGGGAGATTTATCCAAAACATTGGGAAATGAAATAAAATACCAAAGGTGGGCTTTTCTTGGGTGAGTCTGTCCCTAGAAAGAAAACAATCGCTTTGATCAGAGCACTTGCTGAAGCCTGCTGAAGTACATTTGCAGCTTGCTGAGATAGTCTTGGTGCACTGCTAATGCAGTGAAATGTAGCACAAGTATTTGTTATTGCAGTGAGTATCAAAGGAGGCAATAAGGCTTTGCCACTTACTATAAAGTGTTTCCACGTAAATGGAAATGAATGCTACAGGGGTCTGTTCCCCTCTGAAAGCACAGGGGAGCAAGGCGCTGAAGGGTTGTTTTCATTATACCATTAACAAGGCAAGTTACTTACTTTCTTTTTTCCCCATCCCTCTTCAAAAGCAGGGGCTTGAGGCATTTGAATTTAGGTTCCTTCCTTGGATCAGCCACGCAAAGCCGTGTGTTCCCTGCCAGCCAGGGTAGTAAATCCCACTGTTGTTCTCAGATGCCATCCCCCTGCCCCGGGCCCAGCAGAAATCCATCCCTTGTCGTCATACCAGCTGTACTTTCTCTGCGGGGAGACGGCAGTCACCCGTTTGGCGAGGAGGGACAAGCTGTAATGTCTAGCCAGAAACATCTACCATAAACCATCGCTTCCTGTTATGACACTCATGTGTCTAAACTTATTGATTTATTTAGGTCGAACTGTCCAACCTGCTTGAGTAAGACTGGAATCAGCAGGTACTAAGTCATGTAACAATAGGAAGCACCAAAATACAACTTGTAGTATTAAATCTTAGAATGAATTTAAGTTTAGTTTTATTCTTTAAAAACTATCCCACACATTATCCAGAAATATCTTTCCCATTTCCATTTTTTTCCCATTTTGATTTTTTCTTCCATTTAAAAAATTATTATTAGTGGTATTATCATCATCTTCTGACCTGGCCATAGCTTTTTTCATCTGTGCATTTCCCTGAGTAGCAGAATAGAAATTTTAGAAATTGCAAATCTGGAACTTGGGCCACCAAGGATAAAAGAGAGAGTATTCTGGTTTGATTTATACATCTCTCTTGATTAGGGAATTCTTTCTTTGTCTGGAAGCAATGTGATCCGGTTGTTAGAAAAGGGGAGACAGACCTTGGGGACACTTGAGTTCCTTCCTGGTTCTGTCACTCACTCAGCTCCTTTAGACCCAAATCCACCCTTTGGGTTTATTAGTGGGTATAAGAACACCTAACTAGCTTGCCCATGTATTCTGAAACTTAATTAATTTATATTTCTAAAGCTCTTTCAATTTATCACACAGAAGAGCTTGTATAAAGCATGTAAGTACTGATTTTTAAAGGTGTAAGGTACTTTTCCCTCCAACAAACATTAATTTAGGTTGTACACATTTAGAGTACAATCACACAATATTTCCTTCTAGAACATATTGAATTTAGAGCTTCATTGTGAATTACACCTTTACACCTGTAAATAATAATATCTTGTATGTGCGACCATGTATGCGTGTGGCCATATACGTGTGTATATATATTTATATAGGCGTGTTTATATACACACACAAGCAAGAGAAGAGATCGTCTTTTCAAATAGTCTGGAAAATCTCTGGGACTCCACAGCTGGCAGTGCATTACTTTTATTTAAAGAAAAGTTAGGCAAAAAGCTTATGTGCAGTCAAAAACTTCCCGGCTCTAATTAATATATATATGAAGTGTAAACAGATCATGAAATATTTTTTAGAGCTTAATACATAGAAACGTCCTGTGTTGATGCTAATGAAAAAGTAATGCCTGGTATATTTCACATTGCAGGGCCTGGGGACACAGATCCATGGAAAAGCAATTCATACCAAACTGCTTTACAAGTGCAAAAATTCTGTTAGCCTTAAGCTACAGCGCTACATAATTGTACAGGGGGGGGAAAAAAGCAGGAAAAAACCAGCCCTCCTCTGCCCTGTGTTTGCAGCAGTCATTTATTCCAAGCTCTGGTAATGGGTCGTTCTCTCAAAAATGATGACACCGATATTTCAGCAGAAAGGATTTTTAATCTACTATATTCTCAGTGTAATCTAGACAGCTCCTCGTTACCTAACTGAATAGTCTGTCATTCCAGCTGATTCTCAAGATCTGATCGTTGCAAGGGAAGTTAAGGAAATGTGTGAAGACCATGAAAACCTAACCCTCTCCCCTGGAGAATAGTCTCTTAATTGTAATAGCCCAGTTTAATCATTGTGATTGTTTAAAATATTATGAACAGAGGGAAATAAGGAAGATAATTGTGCTTCAGCAGTCACAATCTTTTGTTATCACCTAAGCTTATTGGAGATTTAGCTGTGTATAGTCCCAATACTTCCTTCACATATCAAGTGGCCTTAATTATGTGGGCAGCTAGAATCCCTCTTGAGAGAGAGGCTTGGATAGCAAAACAGCAGGTAAGAAATGCCTCTTCCTTACTTCTTTGTTTCTTCCCAGTCCCCTGTAGCTAAGGCTGCATATGTGGCTGTCTTTGTCTTTGTGACACTTTAAATGTGAAACAAGTAATTTAGTTGAAAATTTTCTGTTATTTTTTTTACATGCTTCATATGCTGGGTTAAAATCCATTAGCATATAACAAAAATCGGAGCAGATGTAGTGCAACAGATTCCTTAAGGGAGTCCATATTTTTACATATTTTGTAATAAGGAAACTGTCACTCCCAGATGGTATCTAGCTAATACTGGTGGTTTGCTTGCTGATAACATACTAAAAAATAAAATTAATTGTATTCTATTTGATGACAATGAAGCCATTATCATATATAATTCACTCTTAAAGGAAACGTCCAAATGATGGTCTCTTGCAATAACTAGGCTTTCTCAGTCTCAGTGCCTGTCCCTTCTCTTCTTCTTCTACCTCAAAATTTCTTTCAGAATTTGTCGCAGCAGAAACCTCCAGCTGCAAAGTGTAACAGCCGTTCATTAGCAAAGCTGGAAACCAGTGTTAATTTGTACAGGGAATCTGGGCCAGCAGTACCTCAATACACTTACCATAAGCTTCGTCCTTTACCAGTGGTTCTCAAACTGCTCTGTTTTAGATGTCACTATTATTTATCACAGCAAAAGGAAACAATTAACCTTTTCATTGATGCCACTGAACGATACCTATTTGGTAATTGGCTTGATTAGTGCAGGAAGCATCCGGAGCTGATACTTGGTGTGGAAATGAAAATCAGGGCAACCCTTTGTATCCAGTCTTACACAAACACACTACACTGATCTGTAGAATATGTTCAGTATAACGTTAAAAACTCTCAAAATATTAAAAAACTTTCTGAAAACAGATTTTTTCTGATATAAAACTGCTCAACTCCTTCCTTAGGTGAAAAATTCAAGACCTGTTACCTGATGAGAGGTGAATGATTGAGCTCACAGGAGTTAAGGTCTTGCTGTGGTTTATTGACATGAGATACCAGAATGAGGAGCTCAGAAGGACTTTGCTCTTCTCTTTCTGGCCTTCCACAAAAAAATCCAAGTTTTCAGGAAACCTGTGAAGAAACTGCACTTGAAGTTGAGGCAGTGTGGTAAAGAGCAATAGGGGAAGAGAGATTTTTCCTTCTCAAAAAGTTGACCTTGGGCGGGGAGTGTTGGCCTTCCTGACACCTCCTTGGGACCACAGCACTGGTTCCCCAGGCCAAAGACAATATGTAGGTGTTGATACCAGTCTGTAGATGGGAAAACTGGAACAGAGGAGTGAAGTGACTTTTACCAAGTCACGATATCACTCAGTGCTAACACAGTGATGGAACCCACGTGACTGAATTCCCGGTTCGCTGACCTATCCATTGGGTACTGCCTTAGCACAAAGGATAGAGTGAAGAAAGGAAGAGATTTCTTTGAGTGGTGTTGGAAGTGGAAACACAAAACTGTCTAGCTTTGCAAAAGAGGGGATTTTACAGGATTGACTAGTTTAAATAACTATCCAAGAAAACTTCTAACTTAATAATGATTTCCTCATCTCTGAATGACTGTAGAGTGATACGGTGAGGCATACTGTCTGAAGGGTCTAAAACGTGTCTGGCTGTGTTCATTCTAGGTTATTTATGCTTTTTGTTTAATTTCCCTTCTGGTATAAGCAAGAAGTGATATGAAGAGGAACAGATGACTGCTGTTCCAATTTGAAATTTGGTAGAGAAGGACAATGTTGTAGCCATCTCTGTCACATTGGTCAGAGGAGCTTGGGGGGTATGGGAAGTGATTTTATACGCTCTGAGGCTATTGCCCTGACTTGGGAACTCACAGCCAACACAGTCCCCCATAAAACTACCTGAAGTTATTGGCAGACATTGCAGAGGAAACAGATCTCTTAACAAACGTGTAATTTTGAGTAAAATATTATTTTATTTAAAAAAATCACAGATCAAGGCTTGTAAAGTACCATGTAAATCTTAACAACCTGTAGTCTTCCATCCTCAGTTACAAGGTTCTTAGTAATCAGCAAGCATTATTTGACTTCATTTTGTCTTATTTTATTTTGCTTTCTTTTATTCTATTTTAGAAATGAAACAGCCTTGTGAATGTAACAAGAAGGTAGCGAAATTTCAGTCCCTGAGTGGAATTTGTCCCAGGCTTTCATCTTCCATTTCAATTCAAAAAGAGAGGACCTTTCTTCCCTGGTCATCCTCTGCCTGGTATCTCACAAAACCTATTGTAAGGCTACAACCCCAAACGGCAGGAATCTCCTGAAATAGCAGTTCCTATAAATTTTAGTTATTTGGTGACTGGAGCACTTTAGACATTGTCCATAGTCATTAAGAATTCTGGAGTTTGGGTAACAGATTTTCTCAAAAAGAATTTACCCAGCTTCGAATGCTCTGAACTCACTTTGTAATCCTTGTCTTCACCAGTATCAGGCATTACATCTTTGCCCTTTTTCTAATGCATTAAGTACTAGACAACCATAATACTTCATTTAGCATGATTTACATTCCATCTTCAAATATCCCTTGAATAATAGAATATTTACATCTTCAAACTTTACTACTGTATGTTAGCTGACATCATGAGATGTATGTACAGAAGACACATGCCACAAAAAGCAGCATTGATTTTATGTTTGTGGATCTTAATTCATACCTTTTCTCTCTCAGCCTTCCTCATTAAGACATCACAGCTGATGTGTTTTCTCCTCTGTGTTTTAATGCCTGAGCAGAAGATGTATTTTATTCATGATTTGGTAGGAAATGTGTCTGGTGGGAAGGAATTTGGACACCATTAAAGCAACCTGAAATTCCACTGTGGATGCTGGGAGGGAGCTCTTTCTCTTAGCCGTATAAAGCATCTGCTTAAATTCTCAAGTGTGGAACGTGCAGACTTGTTAGGCAAGATTTTAACAGACTGTTTGGCACCAAGTGTAATTTTCCCAAAGACCTGGCAGTGGAAATAGTTTAAATAATAGTTTGTCAAATACTCGTCAAGAGAAATGTTAATTGATGCCTCATCTGAATCGAGCTCTGCACAATACCGGAAAGGGAATGGGCATTTCCTGTTTCTTCCCTACTCAATGAAAAGAGATGCTTCCCAAGAGACTGCTCATGTTAGAGTAGATTTATCCCACCTACAGGACTGTTCTGTGATGCAGATTAGTTCATGGCAAGTATATATGAAGCACGCTTTATTTATTAAGTATTTTATTGAGCGATGTGTGGCTTCACGAGCCTGTAGTATATTCTTAGTACCAGCATTGCTAGATGTCCTTTTACCAAATGCCATTTTGAACCCCTCATCGACATCTGTATTCTGGTGTCTTTCTTTTCTTCGTTCCTTGAAGTTTCTGGGTTCAGTCTAGCTCTTCAAACCAACGGTGGGGACATGAGGAGAAAGCACAGATGTGACTGTGGGACTGGAACACCAGCTGGCCACAGTGCTAGAGCAGCATTGCAGGGCCGTTGGGTGAAGCGAATCTGACTTTTGCAATAAATATTAAAGAGACCAAGACTTTGAATGGATTTGGAATCTGAAACCAGAAACCAGATCTAAATGTCAGAGCGGGTCCCTATCTGCAGACTAAACTGAACTGAATGTTCAGACCCCAGGTTTGGCAAAGAAATCAAAGCCATAAATACAAATCTGCTTTTTGTATTTCAGACCCTCTTGTAATGCTAATAATACTTTGCCCTTTCGCAGTCGCCAGTGTTTTAGAAACTTTGAAATGATTTATCAAATGAATCATACTTCCCAATCAGACTCACATGAACAAGTCGACTGGAAATACCACCCAAAAGAAAGGGCAGGATTGGGCTGTGGCTGAATTTGTGCTCTCTTTGTAGCTGTGTACGGATACTGAGGCTGTAAGGTTTTATCTACATCTCTATAACTCTTCCAATGCCATCTCTGTATCAATAGCCCCAGCCCCATGTGTCTTGGCTTCCCATAAATTCCTGGGTTCAGGTGTCTTGCATGTCTTCACATTGACTCATTCCCCAGTTACTGCCAAAAGGCTTTGATAGAGAACAGGACAAAGTGGTGGATGCTCTTGGTGCAACAAAGTCAAGCTTTGCTTTGTCATTGAGTGGCTACCAAAATATTAGAGGTTTTAAAAGATTCGCCAGAGGCTGTAAGGGGAGTGAGTGGCAGAGCTGAGACTAAAGCACAGAACCGCTGAATCTATGTGTTCGTCTGAGCAGCCGCGTGCCTTTATGTTCAGAGAGAATAGGATTATTTGGCATCAAAGGTACCAGTAGCAGATACAGGGCATCTTCATTCATCATGAATAATGCTGTTAGTGAGAAATAATAGTATTCCTTAGTATTGATGATAATATATTGAGCGGTAGGGAAGCCTTCTGCTAAGAGAGTTATCCAGTGAAGTGAATTATGGAGTTTTACTACCTGAGTACAAGGACTGATATAAATGATCAGCTCTGTGGCAATGAATTGGTTTAAAAAGGCTTCATAAGAACTTGCCTAATGCTCATAAATTAACATTAAATATGAGATGGGTTATCTAATCACATGCTTTCAGGCAAATTCCTTTTTAATATGTATGTACACTGCTGCTGGAAATATAGAAGATATATCAGAGGAGATATTTCCTTCCATAAATGGTTACGTTTGGTAACTTCATATTGTTTTCATAGTTTTTGTCAGTTACAGAATTTCTTTCTTTACCATCAAAATTTCTACACAGAGTCCATGTTAAAATAACATTTAGCAACAACTTTAACCCTATATATGCCTGTGGTTTCAAACTAAGGCTAGGATTCCATTATTCCTTTGCTGTGAAATACTGGAATAGGGGGTTCATTTGTTTCAAGTAAGAGTGGGCTCGAGTCACTGAGCTGCTGCATATCTTCTGCAAACTGCTGAGGCTCAGGAACGTCCCAGGGCATATCCATTGCAGCTCTTGGTATATGTGGTAAGCCCTGTCCCTGATTGCCACCCACCAAAAATATCAGTGGGAAGACTTGGTGAATTCACCAAAAGCTGTTCTGAACTATTATTCTAGCGCGTTTAATGAAAGAGTAGAAGGCCCAAAATGCAAATAACCTGCTTTTCTGTACCCTGGATTTGCTGGCTAAGGGAACACTGGTGCACCAGGTTAAATGTGATTTTTTTCCTGTAGCATATACCACTGCCTTCTGACCAGTAACCACAATGAAAAACACCATCTCAGTTCAGTGTTTTGAACTCTAAACAGTGACTTTGTGGTGCTTGTGATTCAAACAATCCCTTCTCAACCTGACAGAGGAGATACGCAGTAGAAAACTGCTTCCACCTGTTGAAGTGGCTTGCATTTTAAGCAGGGTTAACTATGGAGCACCATTTGGAAATAGTTTGTAAAATGCTTGAATTCTCTGGGGGTGGTTGTATTATACACCTTGTAGTTGCTGAACATTTCAGGACTTAAACTTTATCTCTAAGTTAATCAACTGGGGATCAAGCAAGAGGACTGGATAACAGTTTTACTAATCAAAACAATTTTCTGAACGTTGTTGAGTTCCAGGGAGTTTTCCCTGCCATCTGAAAACACAGTGAGAGGACGCCGAGAGCAGAATTATAAAACAAGCTCTTTAAATCATGTTGTACTTGGAGTTTGATTTCCTAGACTTTACAGTGGGCAATAATAAACTAATTATGATTAAACTGATAAGGAGGACTCTAAGAGTCAGCCAGGAAAGTCCTTCATAAATAACCAATAAGGCATGCTTCGTCTCACAGTTGACATGCATCAGAAAAGCTTGTTTTTGCCTTTTCAGACTCAGCTCTTAACCCCCCCCCAAAAAAAACCCCCAAAAAAACCCAAACAAAAACAACCCCAAATCAGTGGAATAAAATATATACATTGTTAGTATTAAATAAGTCCCATTTTATCTTAAATCACATGACATCTTTCTGACCCCACAGAACTGGCTCTCACTCATGTTGAAGCAGCACTATTACTGTTGCTGTTATGTAGCAAAATTTGGATCTAGACTTAGACATCCTGAAAGAGCAAATAGTTTGGATCTGGGTTTCTGTGTTTGGCCTATTTTGAATAGTATTTGGGTTTCACCCTTATAACAGGGCAGAATTTATTTGGCTTAATACATGAACATTTCTTCCCAATAGGTTAGGTCAGCTGTGAGGTTTAATCAGTGTTCAGATTTCTGACATGCTGCTCAAGGGCACATAATCTGAGCAAATAAACAGCCAAGGGAAGGCCTGTATACAACAGAGATGATGTAGGATTGCAGGGGATCATTTCCACTCAGGTGTTTATGGTGGTAGTGTCTTTTCATGGCAGATAAGACATGACATTCAGTATTACGCTCTGTATTGCACCAATATGTATAAAATGAATAGTTATTGTTGTTTCTCCTTTGGAGCACTGTTGTCTGAAGGACTGAACTGAATATGTTTGCTCCTCTTTGAAGCATGCAGCTACTTCCCACTAACATTACAAAAATGTGGTGTTTTTTATAAAAGGAGCATATTTTCAGCTCTTTCCTTCACTTTGCTTTGAAGAGAATTTTCATACTGATCCTGCCTCTGGGTAGTCCTAGTCCTATTCTAGTTCTTTTTCCTACAGTTATAGCTCCAAATTAAGGCCTCTGATTTCCACTAGCACAGTGTGACAAGAACAGTAGTGGGGACCAGAATCTTCTTTTTCCCATGCTGTCCTATCCATACTTGACAGTACTTTGGAGAAGAAGGGGCATTCAGCCAAGGAATGAAACTTAGAGGCAACCATATCAGCCTCAAAGATTTATTTATTTAATTAAGTCATCATCAGGATGGAAAAATACTCTCAGTTGCCAGAGAGAAATGTTCCAAGCTCAGGGAGGGTCAAAGTGCATGCTTGCAAGTTATATGTTACCAGGACTTGAACAAGAAGCTTCACAAAATATTGCCCTTTGGTCTAGAGTAAACCATTTATGTTATGGGTACATTGGCTAGCAAGGAGGGAGGGAGAAGGGCTGGGAAATGTACTAGTTTGCTCTCCCACTGGAGTAATCCTGCCTTAGAAGCAGACTCACTTGGCAGCTATTTTAATGTCGAGTGGCATAACTGGACATACTTATACAGCAAGGCTGAAAAACATAGGATAGGAGTGAACGGGACCACTTCAGACAGGGAGAGCAGCCTCCTGCTATAGTAGACAGCTACATCATCCACAATGTCCTTCAGAAACTGCTCAGTTACCTCTGCACAACTTGCCTCCATTACCAAGGGAGTGACTAGGAGGTCTGAGAATTAAAAACTCTGGCCATTTCATAAAGCTGAAGAAATTCCTGCCACTGAGCCACCAGTGGTCCAAAAAAGCTCCCAAATCCCTTTATCGGCAAAGCTCCTAGAGGGCTGGAGTATGAACTTTCAAGTCTGTGCAGCCGGAGATGCAGCCCTGTACCAGCAGGCTACCTCTGTGAGTTGGCTCTTCATCTGGTACAAATTGGCCTTGTTCTTCTGATCTGGCCCTGTAGTAAACATTACTGCTGTACAATGTTTGCTGTCACTTTAGATAGGACTGAACATTTTTAAGAAAGATTTGGGAAGTACAGCTTGCTTTAGACGACTTCTGGTAAATAGCTCATATTTGCTGTTCTTCCCCAGTGGGAATGCTTATGAACTTTAGAGGCAAAAAATCCTCTGGCAGGAGCAATTTAGCAAAGGTAGGGTATATTTTAGTGAGGCCTCTCAACTTTCCAGTCAGTTCGGTTGTTGACTTTTAAATAAGTGTTGCAAGAATCACTCTTGGCTTTTTAATGCTCATCTGACTGGCTTCATTTGTCTCTCCGAGGGGTGTGTTACTGCAGTATTTTCCTGTTCCAGGATCTCACCAATTTCTCATGCAAATTACCCTTGTTAATCATCTCTCAGGCCAACCATGCAGTCCTTTAGCTAAGTTTTCTTTGCTCAATGAAACAAGCCAAATGCATTCAAAACATATAGGAGTCTTTCAATAATCAGTTCAGGTATATTTGCCCAACTAGCACTGAAGAGGCACCAACAGGCGACGCTGACAAAAGCTAGGGCAGAGCAGCAGACCATTGGGCTACATGACTAATTCCTGGGGAAAGGGATTGCTTAAACTTTCTGTGCTGCATGACTTTCTAATCTCAACGACCCGTGTGGAAATAGGCTTCATTTGTCTGTGGCAGAGCTGTCTTCGCACAGAAGCATGAATGGGACTGACAAATATCTCCCCAGCAGTTAGAGCTCATTGGGTCATTGGAAGAAAAGCAGCTTGTGCAAGTAGAGAGACCTGTTGAACTCAGTGGGAGAATCTTATGGTTTTCAAAGGGAAAATGGCTGTATCTTGATTCTTCAAAATTTGCTTCCGCAGAAGCTAACCCTCCAGCGATTCGTTCTTACAGGTTCCTCTTGTGATGTGTTGAAGTCTCAGCCTGGAGAACCACACTGAGGGCAGCAAGTATGGTTTTGCTTTTGGATGATATCACATATAAATGTCAGTCAGCTCTGGAATGTGGAAATCCAGCTGAGAAGACACTTTTGGCTTCTTTCAGGATGCAAAAAATAGATAACTGAAATTTCCTATGAATTATCAGCGATGTAGATTGTTGTCTTGCTTGAAAACGAGAAGAATTGGCTTCAAAATTTGCTATTTTCACCCAGCCCCAGTTCTGGTGATCTTCCCAGACACTGACCATTTTTTTTTCCCAAAAATATTGCTTGTATTCTCTCTGGCCCTAGCCAAAGTCATCACTTTCCTCTTTCTCATACTGAGGCTCGATAGCATTGTAATTATTTCTGACATATGGTATCATCTATCCTCTTCTTCTTCCAATATGTGCAAATAAAAGAGGAGTGCCACTGCAGCCACTAGACCATAGTTTCCCTCAGTTAGTACCACTTCATGGCTTTCCATTCATGGGGGGCATGGACCAAAAATCTGTGTGCAGGGTGATGCGCTGTGCTTGGAGACCTGGAGTTTTGCTCTCATATTTCAGCTCCCTCAGAACTGGAAATTACAGCTCCAGTTTACTTCTCTAGTTTTGTGGCAGAAGGCCATTGATTCTATCTGAGAGCTTTTCCTTTACCTTCATTAACCCCCAAATGTTGCTGTATTCAAAACATCCAGAGAGAGTGTATTTATCATTCATTTTCTGTTCATGTTGATGTGGGAAAACACGTGCAACCAATATTGAATCTCTTTCAAAATAACTTAAAATGGGAATACATATTGGTCTAATCTAAAACTAATCATGATGATAAATGATGAAAAATATGCCAAAAAGTGGAAATCCTGTTTTTAGAAGTTCTTTAGTTATGGGTATGTATCTGCATATCTATTGCTTACCAAGAAATTAGATCTCAAATCAGAATCCAGTTAGAAAGGAAAAAATTGCTCTTAATATTTAAGTTTGTGCTCATATCTAAACCTCACATGTCTAGTTTTATGCATCTGCCATCTATTTAAATGTAACCTGGTCATATATTTTATTCACCTATATAAAAAATGGCCACAAGTGCATGTTAAAAAAAGAAAAAGGTAGATTCAGCCATGTTAATCTCTCTTCCAGGGTTATTCCCTTACGCAAAATAGAACTGTAAAGCAATATAAGCTGTGAAACATAGCTGTCCTTCTGTGTATTTACGGCTCTCCAACTTGTTTGCTGTCCTCCTTTCAGACTAAAAGTAAACGCCATTGCGTTATTAGGGAAGTGAGTGCCATTAAAGATAAATCAGACTGTGGTTTGGTGAACAGCTTAACTTAGTACAAACCAACCCTGCTAGCAAAAGAAGTCTTGCCCCCACTCCATACCCTATCTCTCTGTGGCTTACTGACCTCCTACCAGCCCCGGCTTACGCCTGGGTGGGCACTTCTGCAGCCACCCAGAGAATCAGATCAAGGAGCAGATCCAGCTGAAAACTAACCTGTCAGACAAAAACATTTCTTTTCTCGTGAGTTTTATGCCAGAGCAGAAGTGAGTGGCCAAGGATTAGAGAAGGAGAGGGCTGCATTGCCGTCTGAAACCAGTCTGACTGATACTCAGGAGTTAATGGTTCTGGTATCTCCAGGAACTGGGGAGAAGTAGTAGTTTCTAATGTGCCTGCACGGGCAAAATATTTCTAGGCACTGCAGGAAATTGAATGGTTTGGTCCATGAATAGTTTTCATTAAAAAGTGGCTTTTGGGGGAAGAATTACATTTTAAAAGTAACTGATTTTTTGGATTCTCACACAGAAAAGAACCTCTTTACTGCTGTACTTTAAAATGTATCCGAAAAGATAATCCCTATAAAAAGTGAATTTGCTAATAACTATTTCTGAGGCTTGCAATAATTTTTTTTGTCCCAAGTTAAGAAGAAAAATCGTGAGAGCTGCTAAAACATTAGGTGGTTCAGTTCTGTACATTTTGAAAGAGTAACTTCAACATTTGACGTAAGCATGGCTTCTCACAGCGCCTACAGTTAAACAGCTATACATGGCTTTGCCTCATTAGGTCAGCAATACCAGCCATCAAAACGATGCAGCTGGCTTCTGTGATATTATTAAAGAAATTATAAATACATGCACACATGCTTGTAGCATCAGTCCCCAAATGAAGACAAGATCACAGAATTGTTCAGGGGGGTAGAATCAGTAACATGGATTATAGTAACAACATGGTGAGTTAATTTAGGGCTATAAATATCCTGTTTTTCTGTTATGGTTTTAATCTTTATTAAATTGAATTACTTATTTATTTTAGTTCACATATGCATATGATCCAGTATATAGTTTGTTTCTGGATATATAGGCTTGTAAGACTATAACATATTTTGCAAAAGTCTTCTAAGGCATAAATAGTGTTAGTACAAATCCTCATGTGAGAAAACACACAGACACAAACACACACTCAGTCTTTAGTATTTCCCTGTGCATTTTTACAAATAATGGTGAACCATTCGTGTTGTGTTTTTTTTTTAAAAAAGCATGCAATATTTTTTGCATTTCTAAGAATTTAAAACATCTTTTTGCTTTGTATGCTTATTTTAATGGTTTTGCATATTACTTTTCATCTAAACTCAGTATTTGAACATACACTTATCACACGCCTGTTTTCTTTGTTGCTTGTAATTACTGAATAAGTCAGAATCATAGCCAAGTAAGTCTGTGTGGTATTACATCTGGAGTAGCGTACTATAGCAACACTGTGCTTTGCAGAGCTTCTACTCTCATAGATTTGATCTTAATGATGGGCTACACTTTCATCTTTAAAAAAAATCATTTTCCGCAACTCACTGCTTTTTATACCTCAGCTAGAAAATGCTGTTTATTGTTCAGTTTCTCTTGCATACAGTGTTTGTATCTATAATTGAAACTTAAAAGCTAAGAGCTTGAATAATTCAATCAGAAAGCATATTGGTTTTACTGTTCTCAGTATGAATTCAAACGATCGCATTATTGTGATGTTATAATATCAGAATGTATTTATTTTTACTTGCATAGTCATTGTAGGCAGCATCTCTTTCCAGAAAAAAAAGCAAAGGAGAAGGCGGGGGGCAGGGGGGGAAGCTGAGCTTTATCCACGCTGGGGTCCTCTGGTCTAACTTAAGCAAATGAGATAACTTGTCCCCTCCAGCAAGCGCCTGGTCTGTTGCTAAGACTCTTTCTATCAGTGCTGCTGCATGCACTGAAACTGCCCCTAAGGCTGAGTGTGATCACGTCGGGTAGGAAACGCATAACCTCCTCATTTGAAGGCACCTCAGTTACTGAGTGTGTCACTGATACCACGCTCTTGGCTGTTAGATGTCAGCTCAGTAAGGTAGAGAGAGAAAGCATCCCCGCTTTCTCTACTACAAAATGCCTTGTGGAATTACAAAGAGAGAATAGCTCCATGCAAGCTCCATTGATGTCTCTGGACACCTTTGCACCTCAGAATTAGCTGGTTTACTGTAGAACAAATTGTGGTTCATATGTTTTGTGTGAATTTTTTTATGGATGTAAAAAACAAGTGAAAAAACCCGCAGTGTTTTAATTAAATTATTGACTAACATGTTCTCTGAATGATTTGTGTCAATGCAAACATAAAATAAGAACATTGAAAACAGAATGGATAAATCTGTGGTATCTAATGCAAGCACCACATATTTTATCTCAACTGAACTACACAGCAATTTTTTAAATTGATAAAACATTTCACGAAGCATCACGTGACTTTTGGCTTAATATGGCTGAAGCAATTGGTAAAAATTACCAATAATATGGAAAAGATCCATTTTTTCTTTATTGTTATGTTTGGATAAAGCATTCTATATAATCATCTACTCTTAGATATTGCTGTACCTGTGGAAGTAGGCCCAGGAAGAAAAACTGTCCTTCCTCCAGAACTGTGAATCTGAAATTTTCTGATTTATATAGATTTTCATTATGTCCTTAGCACAATTTCAGCACAAACGAAGGGCTTAGCCAGACTCCCATGGTGTGTTCTCTGGATACTGAACAGCTTAACATCTTTTTTCTCTGCTTACCAAGCTTAACGCCTGTAAATCAACCACTCCATTATGCAATAATTCCCTGTATTCTTAATTCAAAATAACAAAGTTAGCAGCAGAATTTGGATAATGAGAAACAATATAGTTTTGGCCTATATACCATCCTCATTCATTATCTTTTCTTCTATCCGGTTTTTTCGGGAAATAAAAAACCCTTTTATTTGGAAATCCATCCATATCACTTTATAAGGCACATTATTAGGAGATAGCATGATTTATTGAACTGAGGAATTTCAGTAAGGTCTAAATGATATAGTCTGCTAAGAAACTCATTTTTTTCATGAACAGATCAGATCATGGGGGTAACACCAGGAGCCCCCTGCCAAGAAAACATGCAGTAATAAACTTGCAGAAAGCTTTCACTACCGCCCATCACTGATGATGGTTCCCCCTTCTCTTACCTCAAACATTGCCCAAATGGGGATGTACGAGCATCTCCCAACTGGCTGTCTTGTGAGGTAAAATGAAGAAAGCCTTAAACTTCACAATTGCCAATAATGAGCAATCATTACTCAAATTACACCAAGCACTGATTAGGTTTAAAGTAATGAAGAAAACAACACGATCAATCATCATCAACCCAAAAGAAGTCAATCTGTGCTAGAGATACAGCAAGATCTTAGTGGAGGGCTCCATCTACAGGGTTTGGGAGATGAGAGAGAAAAATCCTTTGCATCACAACAGCTGAAAAAGATTCCCCACGCTCCCCACCCTGCTCACATTTTTCTTACCAATCTCCAAAAGCCACACACATAAGGAATTTTTTTTCCCTTTCTTTAGCTGCACAAAAATAAAAGGGGCCTTATCAAAAAAGTAAGGTAGGAAAACTTTTTGGAAGGACATTTTGCTGCTGTTGGACTAGAATGCCTGTTAAAAAAACCCACAAGAGTTAAATACCTAACATCTATCAAATAGTAAAATTATACTGAAAGCTCTGACTGTGCTAACAGCATCAATGGAAGCTGAGGGTTTTAATGCAATTTGTATTAATAGGTTCTAGCCACAGAAATAACACTAGAAAAGCACAAATTGCACAGGAAATTCCCATTTGTCAATTTTCATCAGCTGCTAAATAGAAAATTACAAATTAACACAAAGTTTATTTTGAAAATCAAGAGGAAATTCATCCAATGCCACATTTCTTAGGCAGAGATTTTGATACCAGCTACAGACTGGCTCTAGTAAAAAAGAACCCATTGTATTTTAAAAATAGGAAAATAAAAAAGGATGAGAGTAGGTATGTTACTATTCTATGCGCATGTATTGTATGTGTAAACTTTAAACTGTGCATATGAATAAGGTTAATATATGCATTTTATAAAAGACATATAAAGACAGTATTATTCTTTAGGAATAATTTCAGTTGAAATATGTCCCCCACCCGTGTGCTCAAGGCATTACATAACAATTATTGTAAAAGAAAGTTAAGCATAGGAAAATACAAAATTAACATTCCAATTCAAAGTCTGCTGAATGTACCAGAAGTTTCTCTACTGACATAATTCACTTTTGGATTGGGCATAATCATGAGAAATAATGAGATACAAATGAAAGCCTAGTAAAAAAAGCATGACTGAAGGGAAATAAAAAATAATACACAGCCGTTCTAGTATCAGTTTACATTATAAAGCCCCTTGTGGAGCAGTCCTAAAAATTTAGAGGAAAATTTCTAACTTTTCATACTTTTGCTTTGAGCCATTCAGTACTATGTGGCAGAGGATGGTTTCTCCTGCAGAGTTCTGTAAGTGGCCTGGGATAATCTATAGGAAGAATGTCGTCATCCCTAAAACGTCACACTTGTTTGGAGTCATTTCTATTAGAACATTATTTCAACATCCCATTTCAGCAAGAAATTTAATGTAACTTATGTAACATGCTTAAAGTTTGTTGATAATCAGGAAATTATGAGCTAGTCGAGGAATTTTCATACTGAAATCATTTGGTTTTTTTTTTTAAAGACAAACTTAAAGATAAGCATGTGCCTGGCTGAGTTACGGATGAATTTGAGTGCTTGCTTAAACAAAGCACTGTGAGGAGTTTTGCAAGGATAAAAAGTGGATTGGGAGTTCAGGTATTTGTGGAAGTCATTTGGAAATAGTTGACTATTTTGAGATTCTTTTGTCATTACTCCTGATAGCCCCAATCCTGGAAATACATAGTCTTTCATGCAAGTAATTGTGCTGTGCACTTACAGAACTGTCATGCGTAATGTGGCCCTATGAATATTAAATGGCAATAAAGTCTTTTTTAAGAAAAAATTATTAGGTTGTTTATTAAAATTTTGATTTACTTAAGTGAGCCTTGAATAATATTGATTATGTTTTCCCCTTGCAATGGAGAAAAAATGTCCTCTATACCAACATGCTTGAAAGTTCACCTGTGTTCTTCTGAAATTTTATCTTCTCATACAGCTTCTCCATTTCTAAGTGTGTTAAAATAATATTTTCTTGTAATATGACTGCTAATTTAATGCAAAGATTGAATCTGCTCATTTAAAAAAAAAAAACAAACAAGAAAGAAACAAAATCTTGCTGGAAGAAGTTGACAGCTACAAATATGTTTTGCAAAGTTTTTACGTTGTACTTCTTTACAATATACTTGGATTGTCCATCCTTGACAACAATAATAAACTATTTCCATGGAAACTCAGGGAAGAAAACAGTGGAAATCTCGTCAACAGAGCAGAGCAGGTAGCAACGCTGACTATAGAAGGAATGACTTTTCAGCACAAGGTAAAGCAAGTCAGTTGTTAAGGTATTAAAACAAAAATAAATCCTTTGGTTCTGATTGATTGTTTTCAGACCTTTTAGAAAAAGCTGTAAGGAGCAGAGGCAAAATTATGTCTCTAATGAAACTGGAAGGTAGAGTCAGTCCTTGTGGAGGCAAGCTTCCCACGGACTTCGTGAAGCAGGGCGCGCGAGGACTCGCAGGGTGCAGCCTGGGCTCGAGCAGTGACAACTAGGAACGCTGCTCCTTACCACAGATGGAAACAGCATCTCTGTGGGCACTTTCACTGAGGGTCTCAGACGTTGCTGTTGTAATTAGACAATAAATAGCCAGCCTGGCAATAAGATATTGTAATCACAGCAGAGAACTACATTTAAGCTTTCATTATGTTCTCGGATGACAATTGGTTTGTGCTGCACAAGTAGAAAACAAGGGTCAGTAGCATCTTTAAAGTAATCTCTAATAAATTTCTTCTAAACCCCCATGACCTCAGTGCAGTGCAGAGCAACGTCTCAAAGTACCACTTGGAGAAGGAGAGCAGAGTATTGATTCTGCAAGATTGGGATTTATCTGGCACAGAGACTTCAATAGAGGGGACCTTGCCCCAACATACTGTCCAGAAGCAATAAATCCCAGGTATTTATGGATCTCTATGGGAAGAAAATGTGGCCTTCATAGTGCCTTTCATGCTTTGCATCTCCTGCAGACCCACTGGGGACCATCCTGCTCTTCTTGGATCTGAGATCCTTGTCCACTAGGAAAAGGCAAGACAGTGCTCTTGAGTCCAGACTTCTGCTCCCCTTTGTAAGAGGTCCCCTAAGTGCAAAACTTTGGTAGAAGAGTTTCAGGAGCAATTTATTCCTCTAACAGATCATCTGAGAACTACCTGGTCTGAGGGCCAGCCTTGTCTCCCTTCCAGAGAGATCATGAAAAGGAAGCTCCCTCAGCCTTTCAGACCGGAGGAAATCTTACATATGAGAAGTATAGAAAAAAAATGAATCTAGGGAAGCTGCTATTACTGAGCTCCAGCCATTGTAGTCAGTCAAGGATATATCAGCAAGGGAATACAGAGCTAAAGTTGTGGGCAGTGGACTGGGAATTGCGAAAGAGCCAGCTGGGAACTTCTGAGAAACCACTTGTCACTGAAAACAGCCCAGTCTGTACCTGTTAGTGAAGCCAGCATCAGTTTTTGCAAAACTGTTTTCATGAAGAGTTCTCAGGTTTCAGACGAGAATCCCTGGTCAAAGCCAGGGTGGGGTGGGCGGGAGCAGAAGAAGAAAGAGAGTGTGATCTACTTTCATGAATAATTATTTAGAAAAAGTACAACAGTGCAGGAGCTTGATGTCTTTCTAGTCTGGTGCCTAAAGTAATTTGTGTTAGACATAGGAGACAGTTCCTTTCCCAGCTTTACATCAGAAGCAGCCCGTGCTGGTATCTTCACCAGCACCAGAGGAGGAATTATTTTTGTACCGATGTGTTTGTTTTCAGACCAAGTGCTTAAGAAGATAGGTCATGAGATAGTGAGAGAGGTTTGAAGAGATCACCTCTAAAAAAACTGTAACCACCAAAACACCCTTTATATGGAAGACTAATAGTGTTGTGAATATCTTAAAATAATTACATTAGAAACAGGAAAACATGAGCACATGTGGGTTGAGCCAAAGATGGAATTCTGCTGATGCTCAGCTTGGTGGTCCTGTGGGTAGGCAACATACATAAGCAATTGCCCAAGGCAACAACATTCTTTATTAGATTGATTAAGCACCAGGTTTACTTATTGTCGTTGGTAATGGATGCCAGATTTCTGCTTTGCCTGTGGTAATAGGAACCAGCAGAGAGGAAGGAGTGTTACTGTGAGCATCGGTCCTACTAGTTCTCTGGAATTTTCACACCTACCTTGTTTTAATGTGGAAACATAACCACAAATGGTCCTCACCCAATGCTTGCTGCGTGATTCATTGTTCTTTCAACCTAAAACTGAGATTTGTGTAAGCTGATTTAGGTAAGATAAGAAATATGGGCCCTTTGTTGTACCATCCAAGTAACTGCTAGGCTTCCTTTGCACTACTGTCTGGGATTTCATCAAGGTGAATTGTTCTAGGGTGGAGCTAACAGAGAAAAAGTGCAGCAGTTTGCAAAGGAAATGTGGTGTTGAACACAACGTTGCATACACGGAGCTACTTTTAATGTTCATATTAGCCAAAGATACAATCCACGCGATGGATTCACTGACCAGACCCACGCCTACCCCAAAGAACGGCAACAACTTCATCACTGCAGCCTGTAAGCTGTGGGAATGCATCAAATGTATCGGCACGAGGTATATATCTAAGGCAGCTGAAAGAAGTGTGAATCTTTCCACTGACTTCCCGTTGTTACGTGTGCTCTGGAGCAGATCCGTGCTGCATAAACTGCTTGGAAGGTTTTCTTTGAAAGTCAGTCAGACTCAAACTCCTAAATCATCTAAGTGCTCTTGAAAGTGATACCCATATACGCTGTATCCATGTGAAGTCTCTGCCACTTCAACTATCAACATTTTCTCACAAACTTTTGCTATTGGATTCATTTTAAAAATATATGTAGTGGTATAAAATTGATGAATTCTTAGTTAACTAATGAATGTCCTTTTTCACTATTGGTTGTTAACATAAACATTATCACGCGGTTTAGTTTTTTCTTTATTGCATACCATCTAATATAGAAGATGCAACATATTTTATCAATAAAATCAGTACTTTAAATGTAATATATTCAATCAAGACCTCATGTTTCTGTTTTCAGTTAGCTGGTAAGCTTCTATTTCCAACAGTTTTAATACAAATGCGATTAGATTATTTTTTAATGTTACTACATATTAGACATCTCTCATATGTACATTTTTCACTATAGAGCAAATAATATTAAATAAGAATTCTGTGCAGTCTAAAAGTTCACTATGTTAGCACTTAAGTTTTAAAATGGCAGCTAGAAGTTGCCATTATGTGTGCTTTTTTATTACCAGGATTTTTTGCAGAGGAGAGTGTACACAAATATAAATATGCATATATATATATAAAAGAATCATTTCAATTTATTGCTTCCATATTGATGTAGTGTTTTTTATATAGACAGATAAATATAATTGAGCACAAAGATTATTATAAAGTTTAATAATTTACATCCAATCACCAGATTGAAAGTAGAGAAACTATTAATTATTTAGAGATAGAAATGCTAAAACAAGAAAGTAACTAGTATCTTAAAAAAAATTCTCTCTCCTATAGACTTAGGTTACTCATTTTGTGTTTTTATGATAGATTCAGTTCCTAGGATTCAAGACACTTTTGACCTTTTAAAAAACATGCTAATATTTATTAGATGTTTATTAGATGTTTCCCATATTTATGTTTTGAATCTCTGTCTGCCTTATTTTAACTAAATTCAAGACTTTTTAAAAATGGTAAGAAACACAGAAAGGTATGCATACTGTTCTATTCTTGTGAACAGATGATGTGCAGGACAATGATGAAGAATGGGTTTTGCAGCCAAGACAGGGAGTAACTCACTGTGGAAAATTATCTCACTGTCGTCCCAAATCAGAAAAGCCTCTCTGCACGATCTTCTCCAAATCCAGCTTTTTTCTTGAATCAAATGCAGCCAGCTTTTCTCCTGGACTGCACTGAACTGGTCTCTGGTTGTATTTAGGAATTGCCTAATGCTTTCTGCCTATGGAAAATTAAGACCTAATCTTTGGCTTCATCAATGTGAACAGGACAAGGCGTAGGCGCAGGGAGGTCTGTGCCAAGTCATTTTGTAGGATTCGCATGATGCTGACAGGAGTTTTGAATAGGGCTGCCCCTGAAGAACAGCAATGCCTGCTGAATTGAAATAGAAAAGAAAAAAAAAAATCAGCTGTATCGCAAACAAAATTATGCCTAGCATCATAGGGAGGAAGACTGGCATTTTATGAGGGTTGGAGGCTGTTTGTCATCTTTTGATAATGGGCCAGTAGAAAGTGGTCAGTGTATCTTCATTTTCTTGTTTGACTGAGTTCTTGCTTTTCAAGGGATAACTCTTAAGCATTTCAGTTGAAGAAATTGGTAGTTTCCTCCAATAAAATCAGGACTGGAGTTTAACAACCCATTGTGGTACATAAGAAACATTAAAGAAATCCTTTGCCCGCTGAAGTCAATGACAGCTTTGCCGCTGATTTCTGTTGTGCCAGGATTTTACGCATTATGTTTCATTTCAACTAACACTGTTTTCATTTTAGGTAACATTTTAAAATATTTTGTGTTTTCTTTATGATAGGAGATATTGTTGGGCAATAGTAGGATGTTCCTTTGTTTATTTTAAATGCTTTAAAAATGGCTGTTTTACAAATGCAGAGAACTCTTATAAATTTCAACTAAAAATAGTTTTCCAGTAGATGCATTTTATCATGATATAGGAAGAAATGGCAACTCAGACCCCTGCTCCAAAATTCTACAAGACAAATAAAACATGTATAAAGGTGGTCATTTAAACAACATACGTGCAAAAGAGATCATTCCATTTTCTTCTTTCTGAAGATAATATCTAGAGTCTTCATTTCTACAGAAACATGTCTTATTTTCTAGAGAAGTCTATTTCTTTAATTACCATTATGATCAGTTGAACCGTACTATAAGTGATACGATGCCAAACCCAAATAATGGTTATGAAGATAAAGTATATGGACTCTTGAAAACCTTCAAGATGCAAAAAATTAAAAAAAAAAATCAAACAGAAATGCACATACGTGTGTGAGATGATATTGGCTTAATCCTGACAAGAACTGCCAGTTTTGTCTATGTCATCAGATGAAAAGCACTGATGGCCACATGGACACCAACACAGAGTTATCTGGAAGCTGCAAGTATTTTTGGCACAAAAAATTGAAAGGAATGAAGAAAGTGCACGGACACAGAGCTAAAGAGGGAACACAGGAGATTTTCTGTTTTACCACAGATGAACTAGGATACAAAATCCAGAATTTTGGGTGGGATTTTTTTTTTATTTGAGAAAATAATTTTGAACAGATATACTACGTTTATATTTCATTTGAGCATGTGTGTGTGTCTGCTTTTGGTGTGTATAGCTCTGTGCCTATCTGAATAGATGGAACGTTTCATGCTCGCTGACTGGCTGTGATGAGTCAGCCAGAAGATCACTCTTTGTTAATAATATTTGATCTTATTTCATCTTGTATTATCGTCCCATGTGGATAGTTTTATAGCTATTTAATGTAAAATTAAAAGAAGAGAACCATAGAGGTTTATCGTACAGCAAATTCAGTTGTTCCCTTTCTATTTTTAGAATAGTTTTAATCATTTGGGGTACATCTTGAGAGCACAAAGGTGGGTCACGCTTTAAATAAATTTGTTTGGATGCACGTATGAATGACTTGAAATGGGAGCAACAGGGCTGACTCACGTAGAGATGAGAATGCAGCACTTTCCATAGTCCACATAGCACCACTGAGAAAACAGGTGTAGGGCTGTGTAGACTACCTTTAAAAGCCATAGTGAGGCAATTATCCTGTGCTCATCTGAGAGCATTTTACTCTTATTCTTAATGAAGTCAGGGTTAGGTGGGGACCCATGAGTCCGGATGGGCAGCAACGGTTTACTCCTTGAACATTCAGTAAGCGTTTGGAAACAGAAGACATTTTGTAGCTTTATGTTATCATAATCCAGACTGATGTGTACTATATAGACTCCTAAACCATGCAGAAGATTTTATGAGAACACAGGAGCGAGCATATGCTTCTGTAACAAACCAAATACAACATATATGTGTAATATATATATACACACACATGCATATATAAAAGACACATCACTTACATATGTGAGAACCCAAGTGCCATGTATTTTGAGCACATTATACCTGTGCTCTTATGTATATCTGTAAGAAAAAAATACATGATATTACAATGCACACGTATGCATCCATATTTTATGCTAACTCTTACCAGTTTGCACTCATTACAGATACTCGAATTTTCTACTAATTTTTGTAGAGCAATAAAGAAGGGGACTTCTAAGTTCACTTACCTGTTGTCAATTACTGACGCCTCATTACACAAATCACTTGGAAAGCTGATGAGGTTTTATCTAACATAGAGGCCAGGTCAATCAATCGTCATCAGACCTGTAGATCTTCAATGGACATTGAAAGGTTAACCCAGTTCTTCAGGGCCTCCATCATGTCAGCAAAAATTAGCAAGAAGGTGGCCGAGTTGTCAATAGAGCACAGAGACAATTAGTTAATGATTAGAATGCTAGCACTTGGGGAGTTGATAACAAAATGGGCCATCTTGGATACATTTGCATGCATTTAGAAAATCTATATAGCTTGGTGGAAAGGGGGGGGAGTCTGTGCATATGCTGCAGTAAGGAGTGCTGTAAAGCAGAATTATATATGTCTGAGTGTATTGTAGACTTGGCTGTACTAAATTAAGTCACTGTATCAAAAAACCTGTACATTTCAGCTTATCAGAGTCAGGTACTTGGCTTTACTGATCTACTCAGTAGCCGGCATTAGCAATGACTCTGACGTCTTGTCATCATAACCCCATTTTCAGCTAAACGATTATGGATTTGATATGTTCTACGGTAAGCACTGGCCCTACCTGTTGAGATTAAACTTGGAGCTTGTTAAATTAGGAACAAGGTAAAATTAAAAGACTTTTACCTGTTTAGGATTTCATCACTTAATTTTATTCTTGACTTCTCTTCTTTCATAAGAACATTTTGTAAGACTTCCGCCTGCAATTATCATTTCGTTGTTATATCCCTTGTTGGAACATGAAATCCTCTGTCTATATCACTAGGCCAGAGTTCCTTCTTGTGTTGGCTGAGGCTTCTTAACTAGTTTAGGCATGAAAAATAAATGTTAGAAATTGTCTGCATAATTACTTGGACAAATGGGGTTTGATTGTTTCAAGGTCTTCTTTACCTTTGCACTCTCCATGAGGCTCAGATACATTTCTGATACTCACGACTACATTTAAAAATTGCTCAAATGTTCTGCCATTGAAGTATTGCAAAGATTTATTTTAGGCTATCAGGTTTCTCTCTACCTTTGATGGAAGACTAGTGTAGGCTCTATATCTGAATTGCATTGTCCACCATTATAAACACCCCCTTAATAAGAGACATCCACTCAGTGTCTAACAAAAGAATTCGTTGGATTCTGAGAACAGCTTTAAGAAGATATATCATTGTGCTGGTTTTGGCTGGGATAGAGTTAATTTTCTTCACAGCAGCTAGTATGGGGCTGTGTTTTGGATTTGTGCTGAAAACAGTGTTGATAACACAGGGATGTTTCCGTTACTGCTGAGCAGTGCTGACACAGAGTCAAGGCCTCTTCTGCTTCCCACCCCCCCCCACCAGCGAGCAGGCTGGGGGGGCACGAGAAGCTGGGAGGGGACACGGCCGGGACAGCTGACCCCAACTGACCCAAGGGATATTCCACACCATATGATGTCATGCTCAGCACATAAAGCTGGGGGAAGAAGAAGGAAGAGGGGGACGTTTGGAGTGATGGCGTTTGTCTTCCCAAGTCACCGTTGCACATGATGGAGCCCTGCTTTCCTGGGGATGGCTGGACACCTGCCTGCCGATGGGAAGGAGTGAATGAATTCCTTGTTTGGCTTTGCTTGCGCACGCAGCTTTTGCTTTACCTATTAAACTGTCTTTATCTCAACCCACGAGTTTTCTCATTTTTACTCTTCCAATTCTCTCCCCCATCCCACCGGGGGGGAGTGAGCGAGTGGCTGAGTGGTGCTTAGTTGCCGGCTGGTGTTAAACCATGACAGTCCACAATCATATATACTATAGGTTATCTTGTGACCCAATTGCCTTCCTATTGATGTGCTGATACTTGGATTTATGTCTCTGAGTGCTTTGACATACAAGTATCCAATTATATTCAATTTAGATTCAGGTGGCAAAGACCTTCACTTTTATTTAGCAAGCACAGATTTTGTAAGTTTTAAAGAAAAGGTCGTGAAGGGAAAGGGAAGATTTTCAGATGGCTAACTCCAGCTTTATGTTTTCTACCCCTATAACCCTCTACAAACCATAACAATTTAAGTCATGATCATATTTATATGAGATTTAGTGAGAAAGGGGCATGAGATGACCAAGTGTTGGTTTCTGCAACAGTGAAAGTGAGACATTACGGTCTCCAGCATCTGTTCAGACAGTTTTCAGCCCTACATTTTATAAACAAAAAAGGCATCTCTTTTCCTCCTGTGAGCAATAAAGGGGATGAAAATGTGCTTTAAAGACATCCGCATTTGAATTGTCCCATCTGAAGCAGAAAGCCTAATTGTCTGGAATATTAGTCCTCCATGCCATTGTGATGAGCCTTTATGAGTATCTTCCTCCAAGTGTATTGAAAAACTCAAGTGTGCTTGACACTGAGCGCTAATGTTTCTCTCTACACGTTGATGTTACCATCACAAAAATGTGTCGTGCCTTAGAGCTGTAACTTCCAAAGCAATTACGCACAGGAAATCTTTCGGATTAAGTGAAAATAAAAATATCATGGCCAGTAAACACTGTTTCATTACCAGGCTTGTGATCGGTGTTGGTGTGTTTAAGCCATAGTCATATTGTGCTTTCTTTATTCTTTTGTTATTACAATTGAAGGGATTTTCTTTTCATCCATTAAGTTCAGGTTTAAATATATAATGGGGCAGATTCCACATTGTTACATCTGGAGTTATTCAACTATGATCAATTGAGCTGTAACAGATTAACCAGGAGCAAGCCTTTGCCCATAATGTCATAGTAACAGTCACAGAGAGCGACATATTTTCTATAAAGCATTGCAGACCACACTGTTGGATTGTACTCATGGTACCCAGACTCCTGGAACCAGATGCATTCCTCCTTTTCACCTGCTCTTCACCTCCTACAGAGGAAGCCTTTTCCCTCGGGATGTATTGTCATCCTGCCTCTTTGACCTCTAAACTGACGGAAATGGTTAAACTTCCTTGATGAAAGTTTTCTTCTTGGCATTTTGTTGAAATGCTGCTCACACTTTAAAGCCACCATATAGATTCTTTAAGGATGGTTTCTGGTTCCCTAAAGAATTACCACAATAGCTGTTGAGCTGTTGCAACTATTGCCTTTCTTGTTTCTCATTTCTTCCTTGCACTTTGATCAGAAGCTTTGTTGAAATGTGTTGGTGTTGGTCCAAGGGAAGTTTTCTTTTTTGTCTCATGCCAGCTACGCTGAAGTATATTTCTGAGCAGAAGAATGGGCTAAGCAGGGAGTCCTGCTTGGGGAATGTAAACACTGTTGTGGTCAGTATATTAAGAAATATCCTGAAGTTAAAGACAAAACTTGTATCTAGAAGGGAAGAGATGCCCATAGTAAAACAAAAAGCACTCTGAGGATTTCAGCTGAAATATTTATTGACATCTATTTAACCACCAATCTTGAGATTGTTTTTAATATGAAAATAACAAAGAAATCCTGAACCACTTCTGCCTAGTTTTCTCTAGAAACAAAACAAAAAAACAGCTGGAAAAGGCCATCTTCATGGTATTTTCCCTGTAGGTGAAAACAAAAAACTAGTGTGAAAACTGTTCCCTTGAGATCTCTCATCTAGGGAGACCCATGAGCTTCATGTACATTTGGATAACAACACCATCTCTGAGCTCTTTGAAGTTATACCCTTCAGTACTAAGCTGATTTCATTCAAAAGAGAAATCTAGGATGATGTTTATAAGGGTTTGCAGTTTCACCATGGTTTTGATCAGAAACAGATGGTGTATCTGAAACAATTAGAAAAACTTTTGTTTAGAAGCAGCCCACACGTAATTGACTGTTTGATGTAGACATCATAGCATTTGGTATTGGGGAGAGAAACTTGTAAATCCATTTAAAATTTGGTGTGCCAGGACCTCAGCAGGTGTCAGTTGGCATTGCTTCTGGAAGCCATGTCAGCTCACATGGGCTGAAGATCCTAGCCTGCAGTCCCTTCAAATGAACAATCATCTTTTTACAAAATGACCAGAACTGCACCCTTTCCTAAGAACAATTTCATAGAAGATGCACCAGCCCCCAGGCAGTATAAGATGATGTTGCAAAATTGCTTTTGTTAAGGACTTCTTCCACTGTAAGTCCAGGTGAGCATTGCTGGATCTGGAGCACGTGTGAAGACTTCACTCCAAATAACACCAGGTGCTGAGATCATGGCACTGGGTTTGTTTTGTCTTTACACGCTATTTACATCTTCCCTAAGAATTAGTTCTCAGTTAGGATCTTGCAACTAAATCAACATTTTCCTACGAGAAGGCAGGAAGCTATGAGTTATTGTAAAGGAAAAAGCCAGTATACAGAAATTAAGCATGTAAGTCCACTTTTCATGACTAGAGACTTTTGGGGTGGCCGAAACTTAGACATGCAGCTGTGTGGATGGTGTAATCAGGAAAATACCAGCTGTGGAGACCTATGCCTGCTCTGAAAATTGTTGGTGATCACTTTTCTATAAACTCAAGTGTGATATAACATTTTCTCCTTGGGGATGGTATTTACAAGAGAGCTCCATGAGGGGATACTTAAAAGATTCAATTGTGTCCTGTGGGTTTTCATTGCCAGAAGAAATTATCTTGTGCCTAAAATTCAGTGTAAGCCAATAATGCTTCTGCATGGTTTCATGCATCTGTATGTGTGCATGTATGTTCAGTATAGATTTTTATAGATTTTGAAGGAAGGCCAAACAGAACCAGCTGATCACTTAGTAAGGTCACCACACCATGGAATTGTACTTACTGAGAATTTAACACAGCGTTGTGGTAGACCAAGTCTCTACCTCCCCAAGAAGATATAACATTATTTCAATAGGATCAGGATTAGACACATGCTGAACACTCTGTAGAGTCCCACTATATACACACAAAGCTGATTGTCTTGAGTTAAATGCTGTTGAACAAACTGCCATTTTCATTAAACCCTCTTTTTGCACTCCACTTGTGACGGGATGAAAATATATGTAATAATGGGCCCAGGTACACAACATGCACAGTGTCATGAGGCAAATGTGTAAACATGAATCACGTCCATGTGTAAAAATATTTTCACACACGAGGCACAGATTTATTCCACCTAACTTTAGGCACTTAGCTAAGGTACTTAAGAATATACTCTTCTGTGGCTCTCCATGTAGTCAATGGAGTGAGAGAGGCACCTTAAGGAGGCAATTTAGCCTACCTATGATCTGAATTGTCCTTACGAGATTCCTGCTTTCCTCCAACACCTATTTAGCTATTTGTAGGGTAACAAAGCTTTTCTGGTAGGTACTTTAGTTAGCTGCCTTGTATAGGGGAGATAAATCTTGGCCAAACAGATTGCATGTTGGAAGTAACTGTTTACATTGCTTGTTGCTGTGATTTCTTTGAAGTTGTGAACGTTCCCTCAGAAATCTTAGTGATAGAAAAATAATAATTTAGAGATAAGCTAAGAAATCTTTAGAGTTTCTTTAAACCGTTATACCAGACTCTCAGCTTCCTTACACAGTATTAATATTGCAAAATACACTGTAATGAACGAGTTCCTCAGAATGCCATACTTGCCTTCAGTATCTCAGTTCTCTAAATAGGAAGATCTGCTTACTTGACTCAAAGGCAACAAACAGTGATTTTAAAAAACATTTGGCTATTTGTAGGTCTATTAATAATTTTCATGAGTTGCTGCAACAGCATGTAATGACTGTAAAAGTCAACAAAAAAGGTTTTAACTAGCACTAAATTTGTTCCCTGCCAAAGTAAACACCATCACGATTCTGCTTAAAAAGAAAATCCATCCTAGCATGAGCAATCATTGTTTCCTTCCTGCACGGACTGGGAATGTATGAATAAGGAGAACGTTTCTCCTGGAATAAAAATACAGATGGTTAAGTAGACATCCATTTTCTCACTGCCTAAAATGACTTTACATGAATCTCACTCAAAGTTGTCTAGATGGCATTATTTTTTTTTCCAAAGGTGTGGTTGTTAATTCCTTACTTCCAAGTCCAATTTGAGTAGCTCTACCTTTTCTGCCAAATCCTCCCAACAATACCAGGGGCATGTGTATTTCATTTCTCCTTGCGTGATGTTGTTACTCATTACTAAGGTGTAACTACATGTTACCCCAGATACGGCTCTGTTAGTGAATGCGCTTATGGAGGATCAGGCCAATTCCACCTACTTCCCTAGGCTGAATCTAGCAGTGATCAGAACCAGATGCTTCACAAGAGGGTGCAAGAAACTTCCTAATAAATAATATGGTATAATCTACTCATTGAGGAAAGTTGTTTCCTTTTTCTGTGGAGATTAACTACCTTTTAAAGTACTTCATTTTCTGTGAATGAATCAAGAGTCTTAGAATATAGCTTTAGTCATTTTTATGCTAAAAATTCTTAAATTTTTATCCTCAGTAAATATCTTGTGGCCTAGAGCACCACAGATTAATTTGTGTATTCTGCAAGAAGTATGTTCAAATATCTGTTGTCTTTCATTTTCACAGAATATCCCTTCTCCTTGTGTGATAAAGTGACAATTCAGATTTTATGTCATTCAGGCTCTATTTTTCTTTTTTTTAAATTTTATTCTACATTTCCTATGGCATCTTCAGAAACTGAAAGATAATAAATTGTTTTAATATGGCATATCTAAAGGTCTTAGAGATGATTTTGAATAAAAGGAAAATAATTAAATAAAAAGATAATAAATTGTTTTAATATGGCATATCTAAAGGTCTTAGAGATGATTTTGAATAAAAGGCAAATAATTAAATAAGTCATTAACATCATTACCTGGATCATTTGCAGCTAGCCTCAAAAATACCTTCAGCTTTAAAAAGGACTGGTGCTTTTTTGAAGTGAAGTCTACTGCAATATCCCCACTCATTTCCAAAAATCTGTGTAAAAATCTGTTTCTTTGCTTTCAGTTGGTCACATTTTTTGAAACACTTATGTTTTGGGAAAAAAGTTTTCTGTATGCAATCTTTTCATGAAAATTAAAGCTTAAAGAACAGTCTATTTTGCAAAAAAAGTTTTAGATTAAACAGAAAAAGATGCCTTATAAATGGTTCTAGCCTAGAAAATCGTTCAGTTTGTATAAATGTACCCTGGCCTGCGAGATTGTAGAATTGCAAGTAGCAGATGACAGACATTAAACTAGTTATTCCTCTGATTGTGAATTAAGGAATAGAATAGGGTGTAATACAAGTGAAATTAGTAATTGGATTCAGCTCTGTGGGAATAGAAGTGACTTGCTTTGGAGCTAGCGAGAACTCAACTCAGAACTTTTGCCAAAAAATTGAAATAAAATAGTTTTTAAGGTTTGAAAAATGTCAGTGAGATGCTATAGTTAACTTTATCATTGTTTGTTTATTTGCCTTAAGGCAGTGCCCAGAGACCCAGTGAGTGATTGGGACCTTTCCTAGGCCTAATCAAAAAAACATGAAAAAGCCTAAAACCTAATGTCTAATTTTATAGATTTAAGTAGTCCCTGTTGGCTTGTTTACATGACAAGCGACAACAACTAAATAAATTCCCGATTTAGGGGAGTAGCACATACTAATCGTTAGATGAATAAGACTGATGGAATTTGTCTCCTTTTCTGCCTTGCCATATTAGTGATTGTGGTTCTTTTTTCTTTTTGTCCACGTTTTCATAGTTGCTGCCTAAAAACCTATCCCAGAACACTTTCAACAGCGTTGAAGTAGGTGATTTGGATTAAAAAAACAAAAGAGCTGTCAATCTTGATTGTGAAACCTCTTCTTTTTTGGGGAATGAGCCACTGGAGTCATGAAACAGTAAAGATAGATACACCTCTGAGGAAGCTTACAGAACTGCATCCTATTTCGCATGTTTAGGCATGCCAACAGGTGCTCACATTTATTCCACCAAAAATGACCTCAAAGAAATAACATCAAATAAATATTAAGAAAGATCTGCATGATCTTGGAAATCCTTTAGGATCTTTCAGATTATGGAGCTCCGCAGCCCAAATGAGTTATAAATTTGGATGCTGTATCGGAGCAATACTTTCCCAAAAATTAATTTGAACGTGTCATTACATGTGGGTATTTCGGAAATATCCAGGTTACACACCATTTTCACTTGTGGGTTGTATAAACCAGCAATAGCTTTATGAATATTTGGGCACTGGTACAGAGCCAAAATCAATCAACACTGTGGTATCAGAGGAGCTTCTTTAGACACTAAAAACAATGAGGTTCAAAGAAGTCAGCACACTTACATTTAAGGGAGCACATCACAAAGTGAATTGGGTCATCTCAGGGAAATATAAAAGTATTATTCCTCTGAGATTTGAAAAAAATACATAATTACTTCTTCCACCAAGCATGATTCCTTTAAATAACCTTCATTTTTGTCCCTTGGAAATGAAAAGAGGTTTACATTAAAAAGGCATTTCCTCTGACTCTCTGTCCTTGAGCAGCACAAAATGTAAACTATACCCTTCCCTTCTTCCTTTGAAGAAAAAGGAGTTTCAATCTTCTTCTGTGAACACGGTCCATTTAAATAAGGAGATGGAGTCCCATCTTTTCGATCAGCTTGCTTTGTTTGACTTGTCAGTAATAACACTTGAGCTGAAATTGTACAGGCGTCTTGCTAATTTAGTAATTATTGACACGGTGCTGGGCAAGAAATGATAGCAAACACAGGGAACTGTTAAGAAGAAATGAAATAAAAGATCTTCATATCATTGTTGAATAATGGTTGAGATCATTTTGTGCTCTAAGTAGGCCCAAGACACCTTTTTCCATTTTCTCGACACATTTATAATTTATGCTTTGTAATAGTTCCAAATATTTTTAGGACTCCGCACTTTGTTTGAGAATCCAGAAGAACTGAATGAGAATCACGAAGTGCACACACAGATGAGTGAGCGGTGTGACCTGCCATAGCTTTTGATTTAAGAATGATCCCTCATTTCTTTATATCCCCCTTTCTTGTTTCTCAATTTACATTTGTATTTAGAGCTGCCTTAGCTCTGGCTGAGATCCGTGTTGCCTGTGCAGTTGACCCCATTGTATGTTGCTGGACCCAGAGATTGCTTTTGGATTTTGCCCTGTAGATAACATCATGGCAGCTTTACTTAGTTCAAATAGCTTTTCGGTGGCCTGGTGTGCAGAGGTTTTAGTATAATTTCAAGGAAGTCTGAGAGCTTCCACCACAGTGATACGGCACTCTGCTCTTTGCACTGAATAAGGCAATGCTGAAACATGTATAAGCGAGAGCATCCAATACTGCGTTTCCTTCGCGCTTGCTAGATGATCAGGCTCGTTAATATTCAAGCTCCCTATAGAAGAAAATCACAGTTAACTTGTACATTCTTTATCTCCCTTAAATTCCCTTTTCCATCTCCTCTCACTGGACCTTGTTAGAGTGATTTTCTAGACCTACAATTCTTAAATCTTTTATAAAACCTATTAAAACTGCCCATGTTTCTAAGCAATAGAGAAAAGACCCCATGAGCTCACTCTTTATTAAGGCCAGCCTGTAAGTATCTCAGCCGTGGATGAAAGATCTTCATTCCCTTCAAGGAGCTCACATACATAAATGCACAGTGGTGTTTCTTCTCTTTTGAATTTAAACTTGGGGCCCAGTTATTAATGGTAAAATATGTGTTGTATGTTAGCAGTGCTATTGCAATATTGAATCGGCTGGTGGCGGCACTAAAAACATGCTATCGGGATGTGATGCAGTTATTAGGTATTTCTAGCTTTGCAGTGATTGTCATTAGCTAGACTCGCCTCTTCTTAATCACAAGGATGTTTGGGGACTGGAATAAAGAAAAACCATTGCAAAGATAATATGTTGGGGTACCCAGGACTGATTATTCCTTGCTGAACTGTGCATTTTAAAACAGGAGGCAGTACAGGGCATGCAGAGTGGGTGATCTTTAAAAGCAAAGGCCTTAATAAAAGGAAATAGAGAGTGATGTATTAATGGCAAGATTATATCAGTGTCTATGCAATGTACTAGATTTCAATACAGTTGTATATTGATTATACATGAACTAATATGAAAGCTGTTCTTTCACACATTGGTCCACACGCTGCTAGTACGCATGAAACGTGGGATTCTGCAGCATTCAGGTACATGAAACCCATACTCAGTGGCTGGTTAAAGAGGGTAGAAAAGGTTTATTAACGTCCAAACTAATGAGTGCTTCTCTTCTGTGATCACTGCTCTGATCATAGCACAGGCCTGTCCTACCTGCCTCAGCATCCTCCCACCTCACACAAGAGCCACATGGTTTTTTAGAAGTTTCAATCCAGAGTTGCTTTATAATCTCATATCGGGGGTTTTTTGTTTCTGTAAAGTCTCTGCAGCGAGAGGTTGCAGTGGTAAAACAAAGCAGTAAAGCTGTATTACATTCTTGGATGTTGCTAGCTACTCTACATATATCTGTTTGTATGCACAAATTATTTGGATGTGAAAAGAAGTAATGAAGTAACAGATTTCATCTTAGACATGGCTGTCTGTTGGCCCGAGGCTACTCCCTGCACACAGAGAGTTGTGTGAGCAACCCCTGTTGCTGTTCCTGGGAGCTGGGTGTGTGTCTGACTCAACACTTACCCTTTGGCCAATGAACAGTTATAGGTGATTTGTCATTAAATAGATGTTTAAGTGCAGTTCTTAATGCAAATGTAAATACTTTTGGTTTTTTTAAATTGAAAATGCCCAACCCATTTGGAGATCCCTCTCTCTCTCTTCCTTCCTGCACATACCCGTGCAAAGAAATAGGGGGAGGCTTGATGCTTTTGTGTCATTACATAATGTCTTCTGGACCACTTTAGGCATTTTCTTTCCTCTGCTTTTCTGCATAAGTTTTTTTCCTTAACCCTACATCAGTTCAGAGGCTTTTGAGGCAGTTTACGGAAGGAAAGGGGGGGGGGGAAGAAATTACTTGAAGGAATTTCCTGAAGGAAATTTCAGAAAATACTAAAGAAAAAATACATCTCTCTTCAAGTAAAACACCCTAAAAGGATGTGTTGGGTTTTATTGGTGTGTGTGGCACTATGTGCATACAAGGCTGTAAACATGCTTTCCATTTATGCCCACCTTCTCTCAAACTCTGTTAGGACCTACATTTTTAAATCATTCCAATAGACTACAAACTTCACTCAGTGTTTCAAAATTATTTTTGTTTGTTTCATTTATGTGTGTTAAGTCCAATAAAATATTTAACAGAGCTTGGATACAAATTGGAAATGGCCTCATCACTGAATGGAAACAGAAGATGTAGCAAAGAATCATATTAAAGAAAAATTTGTATAATTTTCAGACAAAAACTGAAATGAAATCTGTTTACTAACCCACCAGCTGTCACTGCTACTTCTAGTTGCAATGTATTGCATACACTGAGCTATATACTTGCAGTCACAGGCATTACTGTAAGGTTTCTGCTGCGAAACTGAGCCTAATGCCTTTCCAACTTCTATTTTTTCTTTCAGAATGGGAAATTTAATTTTAGTGCCTGCATGCTTTCTGATTTGCTGCAATGGTTTTATTTTTTTTACATTTTAAAGCAGATTTTATTTAAAGCAAACAAACCAAAATGGGGTCCAACATATTAAAAAGTTAAAGCCAAGGTAAAAATTCAATGGCACTAAAACTTACAAAATGCTATCACAAAATGTCCATGGCTTTTCTGAATTCTTTCACGATGTGGACAGGACGCAGTTAGTGTCTCACAGTGTTTGCTTTCTAAAAGGAAACACCAAGGAGATTTTTACTCGTATCAGGAAAAGAGTAAGAACTAAGTAATCAAAGTACTAGAAAAGTTTTAGACACACACTTACAGATGTGCCAAGATAAAGCACATGAGTAGAGTCAGTGCCCGAGGCCCTGTGATGAGGACTTGGTGGCAAAATGAACTAAAGGCAGATCTTCTGCCTGCCTTTGCTAGAGCCTACTGCAGAGGGAAAAGAAAGCCCAAAAAAGAAACACTTTTATTTGGGCTTGAAGAAAACCTTTTCCTGGGATTTTGAGTTTTTTTCCCTGAAGAAAAAAAAAAGAACAAAATTTTGAAATGTGAAACCTTTTAAGTTGCAAAATTAAAATAATTTTGTTTTGACACTGTCAAAATGAAACACACTGACTTCATTTCAATATTTTTTCAAATGTTTTTGGTGAACAAAATATTCAGCTAAACTAGGGAGAATGTGCAGGATCTCTAGTTTTTGCCAGTTTTGCTTGCCTGTGTTTCTATTCTGCTACATCTATTCCATAGTCAAGTTTCCGATTCGGAGACCACCTAAGCCAAACCAGGGCTTAGCATTGCCTCCAGCACATTCAAATCAAGCTCCTAGAGAAAAATGAAATTTTCTGGGCTGTTACAATGGTCTCTTTTCCCAAGGCTACATTCATACTAAAGGGAAAACTTCATAAAGTCCTTCATTTACGTGCATGCAATTTTATGCGCTGAGACAAATGTGGTCTTTAAACAGGGTGCATGGTGTAATCGAACACACTTGCTGGAAGCTATGTTTGGGCCGTCTGTGCCTGCATCTTGTTCCCACTGCAGAAAACTAACCACGTCTCCTGTCCACATGGGTAGCTAATAACGCACCGGTAGTGCGGCACAATAGCATTTGCACCCACACAGACAGGCTGCTTTTAAAAACCATGAATTTCACATTCTTCCCTTTATCTCTAAAATAACATTGCCTGGGTACCAGTGTGGATAGTTGCTGTGCTTAATGCACAACAGAGCAGTCATGGATGTGCCCGAACTTTCTGACCCAGGGGATGGAGCATGAGCATAAGCAGAAAGAGGCAGAAGAAATCAGCAAACTTAATTGTTTATATCCCAAATGTAAATATCCATATATAAAAACACCCCTTAAACCTGAAACCCACCTGTACCGACTGGTCCTTTTTAATCTTAATTTTGAACAGTTGCTACTCCAATTAAATTCTACCACCTAGCATTTTCAAACAGCTCTTAGTTGTTTCAGCAAACTCTTTTAATGGACAGCTGTTTTTGACAGCTCCTCCTGATTTGCCAGCGCTGTGTCATCTGCCAGAGCAGGAGGACCCATTTTGTATTCTGCTGCTGGCACTGAGGGGATATGTAAATGTACACATGAATCAGTTGTCACCAGCACAGACACACTGTGGCGAGATGATCAGAATGTGTTGGGAGTTTAGTTGGCTTAAAGTGGGAGGAAAAAAAAAAACAAAAAACCCACCACGCTTAGATTTCTTGAAGTGATTTTTATTTCAAGTCTCTCCAGTTTATTTTCACTTTGTGGCGCTTGTTAGATTTAGTTCAGGAGAGTGCAATCTGCTACTCGCAAATCACCAACCTGAAACTCAAAAGTTTAGGAATTATAGAAACATTTCAGGTAAACAGCGTCAGAACTTCAGCTGCACAAACAGAATTTTATATAGGGCTCCACTTTTCAAACATTTTAACCTCTGTGAGAGAAAACCACATTCCCATGAGCACAGCACGGAAGGAAAGTTTGTTCAGCTTCCCAAGGCATTCTGGTAAATGGTCTGCACTCTTTCAGCCAGCAAGCTCTCAGTTTAATGGCTGAATTTCACACCATATACATATAGTCAATTTATAAAGTATAGGGGAAATTACAAGTGGGGTTAGCCTTATTGAATTTGCTGCTATCTTCCCAAATGCCCTGATGCTACAGCCCAAGGCAGCCATTCTCTCTGTGTTAACAAGTGGGGGAACAACAATTTGCTAGTCCTTCTGTTTGCCTTTGTTCCTCTTACCATTACAGCCTGCTGACAAAACCAGGTGCTTCTCCAGTTAAACAGAATACATGTGGGATATATATTTAGGAGACACTTTGAGGTTGGTTGTTGAGGTTTGGGACTTTTTTGGCTAATATCTGCAAATCTGAGTAACTGATGAACCTTGGTTTAAACACCCAAAGAAAACAGCAGGATATTTTGAAGTCCTGAAGACCTCCTACTGAAGTTTGAATGAAAGCAACCTTTAGTGCCTGAATATTCTCCTGACTATAACTTTATTCTGTTAGAACGTCTGTATGTTTGAAAGATGGTATTGATGCAAGAATATATTGAGCAATTGAGATCCCAATGCCAAAGACACTCCAGTGTGCCACATTTGTTTTGTCACAAATTCTTCTTAGAGATGCACGTCTCTCAGACTTGACCGATGCTGTATCTCATTTCTAAGTTTAAAAATTAATCAGTGAAAATCCTGGTGATGCTGAATTTTTTTATAACAAAAGAGTTACATACAGACTAAGTGTCATTCCTGGTAATTTTCAGCTCTGTTGTCTAGTATTTGTTAATATTTACTCTGGTAGAGAGCAATGCAAATATGATTCAGGTCACAAATGAAATGAGTTTTGCGTATCTCAGGCCAATGTTGCTCTACACAAAGTATCACTATTGAATAGCTTTGCAATGACAGGCTAAAGGCTGGAGGATCCTTGGACAGAACACGAACTGGCTTGCCATCTGTTGGCAGAGATCACTTGACCATCTGATCCTCATAAGCTTTGAAATTCAGTGGGAATTGTGTCCCAGCCCCACTGCAGCCAGCCTCAGAATTTCTGCTTCTGTCTCAGAAGCCACGATTCTGCGTTCAAGAAAAAAGGTAATGCTTGTTGAACAGCCCAGCTTGGAAGGAAAATGGGTATTTATTATCACTGTTACATAAGAAAAGGAGAAAAGGTAAATTGATAACACTACATGGCCTAGAGGCTAGTGACAATAGAAAAATGATGAGAACCAAAGTACACAAAGCCAACTTTTAGTCAAGGTAGTGAAACATCAAAAAATGTGTGTGTGTCTGTGTGCACATGCATGCATGCATTGCGGGGTAGGGGTTAAGGACCTGAACAATGTGCTAGTCTGTTCCTTGGTGGATATGGTAAAATATTTAATATCAATGCAGAAAAAACAGAAGTGCTCAAGAAACATTTCTGTTCTGTATTTGAGGAAAAGCCAAGGTACGTCGTCATATAGTACTATGATGCTGCTGAAGTAGTTTCTTTTCCAAAATGCCAAAGTTGATAATTTTAATAACACTGAATCTGAACAACCTGCATCCAATAATCTTAACAGAGGTGGCCAAGGAACTGTCCGGGCATTTAGTGTTGATTTTTAATGTCTTGGAACGCTGGTGAGTTTCTAGAGGACTAGAGAAATCTAATATTGTGCCAATATTTAGAGAGTGCGGATGGTGTGACCCAGGTAACAGGCTTAAGAACAGCAACGTTACAAATGCCAGTCAATGTGGGATCGTGGGAAACATACTCTGTTGAGCTAACAAGGACAGTTTTGATGAGATTAAAAGTTTCTCGCTAAAAGCAGCAATGTTTGTATCATATTGGGACTTGTCTAATCACTCGGTGATTATCACAGGGGTATCTTCTGGCTTTGAATTTAGGGAATCTGTATGTACCTTTGAAAACATAGTTCGATATTTTTAATCTATAAATCTGCAAGATAATATTTTTGTACTTTAAAACACATCCAGGCCTGTAACGTCTGCCAGCTATAGATTGCTATTAACGGGGGCTGTCTGGATGTAAATAAATGGTACTTGGTTTTCTTATAAAAATGCAATAAGACTGTAGTTCTACATTTCATGTAAAATGGCATTTTTACTTTAAAGAATATAATTTAACTTGACACAGCTCTGCTGAGCTTTACAGAGGCTTAATCAAATACAGCACTGCTTTAAAAATAGGGATCGCTTCAAACAGTGGATTAAGTTATTGGTCTTTCATGTCTCAAGTGCTGAAGCTCATTAGGTCTCAGGGTGAGAGTGAGAAGTGATGTCGTTTTAGCTCAGACTAAGTGTAATAGGAGTTAACTCACATGCCTCTGTCGAGTTGACAGTTGGGTGGGGCTTTTTCACTTAAAAGAAAACCCTTTCAGGTTTGTCTAAGTTTGAAGAACCTGCTCATAACAAAATCCTGCTACTGAATAAACAAAAGGGTTTGTTATTCAACACACATGCAGGATCCCTAGCATCTCAGAAGACCAAATTCTTTCTCAGCTGTCCTCCTTCCCCTACTCATTCTCCGAAATCAATCATATTCTTGTAGTGATGTGGTAGTGTGGTTTTAGCAAGTCCTGAAAAATATCTAATTAAATAAGCTAAGGACATAGGTAAGGTCCTGTTTGACATGAAGCTATTGATTGACTAATGTATCATCTGAAAAATGTTTTCATATCCTCCTGTCTGCAAAAGCATGGACCTCCATAATCTCCAAGGCAAAGCTCCTCACATGACTCGGTTTTGTGCTAATGAAGTTTGTGCCTCATGACCAAAGAGCCTCTTCACAGGAAATACACCTTTTGAACCAGATTGAATCAGGTTTCTTTATACACAGTAATCATCCTGTACCTCTTTGCTTGCTTATACACTGATCAATTGCTGATCGATGCTAATGGCTGCAATGTCTTTTTTTCATCAGTGTGCCTTCCTTCTTTGGCACTTTAGCATGTCACTGTGTTCTTCATGAGAGGCTTGTTGAAAGAAAAAAAATATAAATCAATTGGTCTCTGTGTCGTAAACAAAAGCTCTTGGCTCAGTCAGAGAGAGCCCTCGAGCGCTGGATAGCAGTGCATTTTAATTTTATCTCCAGCTCGTTTTATTTCAGAAGGCTGTTAAAAACCCAAACTTCCCTCTCCCAACCAAAAACCTCTGCGGTTGTGATGGACCACAGAGAAATGTATTGCATTCCTGTTCATTCCTTCAGCTGAGCCACTGCAGAATTTTAATGTTTGAGAGGTTTATCTTCAAACGCATATGGCCTTATCCTGATCCTGTTTTGCACGTGCAACACTGTATGAAGTCTACTAGGCAAAGCGAGAACACACAACTGGAAGCTGTCATCCCGTCAATCATGCTGCAGGTTTATAAAACTTTCTGATTTGTGTTATTTAATTTTTTTATTTTAATCAGTAATTAGTTAGAACAGCTGAGCTGGTATGAATGTTTAAGGCAGGTAATCTTAAGCAGCAGCAGCTTAGTGAATGGATACCCCATGCAACAGGTCCTGAGTAGGGTTGTGGCCAGCCTAAGACCAGTCTTCAGTATGTAAAAAACATTGCCTATGTGAAAGGGGATAACGTTGGGTGCTCAGAGCTAATTTCAGGCAAGACACCCATTTATGCAACTGGTACTTAGGTGTTTGATGGTGTTTTCATTAGTAGGTAAATCCTATGTGGTTATGCTTGGTTTAAAAATAAGTTAGCTAAGGAAAAATCAGTAGTGTGAATCGGACTAAAGAAATCAAATACCAAGTCATTATTAAGAAAAGCCGAAAATCTTTGTTCTAACATGTAATATAGAGTTTGGCTTTCTAAAACAGTGCTTCCATTTAATGCTGATTTATGGTCTTGTTATGGTTATTTATTTCAGGAAAAGTATTAGTATGTTATAAGTAGATATGAAGTACTGTAGATGGTGAGTAAATACGATTTCTGTTCATTCACTGCCTATGACAACCATCATATATTATTTACTGTCAATTACAATGTATCTAAACAGCAATTTGTCATTTATCAATCAGTTATAAAATATCCTAGTGTAAATCAGGATCTAAGTATGTCCTTGATCATTGCAGAAGGCTTTCATTTTGTGCATACTTTATTAGAATTCAAGATTTTCTCTTTCAAGAATTCAGTCAAAAAGTTAAAAAGGTAGAGAATAATAATTAATCTGATAGATTAAGGAGGCATGTTAAAAGCTGGAAAACTATGAGATAATCTTGTTATTTCATGATGTTGTCTATCTTATTAACGTGGTGACTACTAATCTTTTCTGAGGTGTTTCAAGCCTTTGTTAATATAATACAACTCAGGATATATTTCATACAATTCAGGAAAACAGGAAAAAATAAAACCAAGTAAGGAAAAATTTCACCCTGCTTGTAGAGTTTTCCCCTTCCTACATCCTCCCAAAAAAGACACCTGGTATTGCAAGTTAATGTAGATTTGCAGTCTGACATGCCAGGGGAAGCTGACACAAGAAAGGCAGGGATGGGTTTCCATCATCACTGGACTTGCAATAAAAATACCTCCCCCTTTTGGAGAATGATGCCTGGATTGCTTCCCGTTCCCCATGTTAAGGTCAATAAATTTCCCTTGAACTGGTAGAATATTTCAAACTGGAGGACACTACAGTGTATCAATGCACATATGTGGAATATAGATTTTATGATGTTCTTTCCATGAGCACAGCAGAAAACCCCAGCCGTGGTTACAGAGAGCAGCAACGTACAACAAACACAGAATGAAAAAGCCTCTCCTCTTCTCCCAGAAAATCCAAGCAATGTCTTCTGCTGCCCACTGTCAATACCAAAACAACCATCCCATACTCCTACAGTCTTCTAATTCTGGCATGTCTTGAGATATTGTGTCTTCAAATTGTTATATATTAAACGGTTAAGTAGAGGAGGCATTTGTCTAAGGTTTCTAAGATGCATTCCCCTTACTCTGTGTCTGGAGAATTGAACTTTGGCAAGTTAAGGTAGTTTGGCTTTGAAAGTAGGAAAAAAAAGACAGCATAAATAATTCTTTTAAAAATGTTCAACTACTTTTGAAATGGTTTGCTATTAAATAAGTCCCATGTTTTCATTTGCCAAAAATTCTCTATGGAATATCTCACATATTAATGGGTTTTGGCTTTGCCACATACAGTAATAAGAAAATTCCAGGTAAGTTTGTGCTGCCAAAGAAATATTGACTGGATCAGAGGAGGGAGAATGGTTGAGGCGGTGGAGACAGGGACAGCTTTCAGCTAAGGTGCAGTGCCAGCAGGGGTTGGGCACCTCCAGGTCTCAGCTTGATGTAATGGGAGCAGGAGGCAGGAACAGCCACTCACCAAGTTGAGGACAGATCTTGAAAGTGTCCAGGGTAACATCTGAAAGTAGAACTTGTTAAAAAGTACTATTATTTTTAACAACTGATTCAAGAGCAGTGATTTTTACTGCTGCTGCTACCAAATCAGATTATGTCATCTCCTGCACAACCACTGGGCCATGTTCCCAGGACTAAAGGGTATGGATGGAAGAAAATGGTACAATATGAGGCTGCATTGATACAAGCCAGGAACATCCTTGCAACACAGGTGGCACAGGGACAGAGCAGCAAAATCGTATGAGCATCGTGAGGGCATGAACTTGAGCAGGCTCTGGAGCTGTGCTAAATGACACCCTTCAGTTAATCTAGCCAATGTGGTGGAAGACAGAAAAGTCTCCTGTATGCTGTTGGCATGTCCCAACTACACAGACCCAATAGGCCATGAAGGCTGAAGTTTGGGACATGAAGGCATTTTTGGTTTTTATGTAAAACCAGGAAATATATATTCTCTGTCTTTCTCATACTTGAGTAAAAATCCAAACACTTCTCTGCCACTGCTATCTTGGGGCTAGTGCAGGGAATATGTTTAGAGACGCTCCAAAAGTACAAGAGGAATCATGTTTTGGCAGGAAGCACGATGGTTTGGGAGAGGTGGGGGAAAGAAAAGAGATGCTCTGATTGACCCTGACACAACATACCCTAATGAACTCCAGCCAGTGGATGCAAGTAGCCACAAACAATGTAAGTTAGAGAGGTCTGTGGTTATTTTACATTAACTTACATTACAGGACAGTATGGCCCTTGTATTTATCGTAGCATGCTGTTTTAGCTTTCAGCTGAGGATTGAGGCCAGCGTGGCTACAGACAATATAAAAGTTTTCTCTGTAAAAATCCTATAATTGAAGATCTCGAAGCATTTTACAGGCATTAATAAATAAAGCCTCAAAAACAGCTACCAGTATTTCAATCCCTAATGTTCAACAGTGCTTGTAAGTGCTGTTACAATAATAACAGTTGTATCAACGCTCTTGCAATTCCAGAAATATTAATGGCATCTTCTCTGTCAACAACCTCCCCTCCTCCAGGCACGGCTTTCTCATGGGCAGGAAGCAAAATTTTGCAAGGCAAAGAGCTTGCTGGGGAGTTTTTGTCATTTGGGATTTTGCTTTTATGGGTTTTTGTGTGTGTCCGAGACAGGACACCAACCAACTGGAGTGTTTTCTTGTACTAATAAGTGTTTTTCCTGATATCAAAAACATTTGGATGGATGTTTTTTTTCTTACCTTTCTTACTGGAATGTCTTTGTGGTCACAGACAACTAATGAAGAGAACAAAGGAGAGACAATGTTGTAAAATCATTAGAAAAGAAAAGGGAAACACTGTTCAAATAAATGCATTTTGCTATTACAATGCCGTTTCAGTCTTGTTTGCAGCCCCTACTGTTCCTTACAGTGGCTCTTCACTGGGGACAAAAAATTCATTAAATGGCCCTTCATTTTAGAATATCAATATGTTTTAAGTCAAATTGTGCATTCTTTGCCGTTAATTTTCTGTTAAACACAAAGCACCATCACAAAGTTTAGCTGCAGGGGGGCTACAGGCAAGGAGGAAGATACAAACATCCCTCTACGAAAAAGAATAATAATAATAATGAAGTCTTTTAAAGTTTAAAGGAAAATAGTGGCTTTTTTATGCCAAGACTGTAAGACCTGTTCATTGATCTTTTCAAAGAAGTGACAACAATAGGGAGAAACCAGAATGAAAGCAAATGAAAGCAAGAGAATAAAAGCTGTAGAGAGTTGGGGTACAAGGAAGCAGTAATCCAGAATCAGTGGATATTGATGAAGCCTGGGATGCAACACACGCATGATCTCAGGAAAGGGCCTGGCTGTATTACCTGACTTGGCTATTGGCTTAGCTTAACCACCAGGTATTTTTACTGAGAAACATTTTTATTTTCTTTTGTAATTCAAAACGCTGCTTTTCTTGTTTATCAGACTTCTTACTGCTCATACATTTTTTTGGGTGGACCTGTTCTGTAAGTGGGAAGTCTTAGCTGAAATGGGACCTTGAACACTTTGCAGAAAGTCAGCCTTTCACTGGGGTCATGGTGGAAGGGAGACAGACGTGCTGCCCCTTTGAAACACAGTTTTGTGATAGATGTTTGTGGTTTGCATCAAATTGAGCAACTAATGATTTGTGCTATGAATGTCTCCACTGGAATGTTTTAATTCACAAGTGACATGTGGTCTCCTGACAATCAGTGTAAGGGGCAGAAAGGCCATAGCACACAGTGTCTAAATGAAAATGTCAACAGTATCCATGGCAAGAAGGCCAGGGAGAACCTAGTGAAGAGATTTTTATGTCGTGTGTAGTTATGCAATTTAAATAAAAATTATATTCATTCTTATTTGAGCAGGAAGAAAATAAGAAGGGTTGTTGAAAAGTTCAACTTGCTGTCTTTCCAGTAGAAATAGACCCAAGCTGGAATATTTAACCTAAATTTCTTTTTCCTCACAAATAAAAATCACATCTGAACTAATTTTGCACATTTTATGCACACTTGGTAAATTCCAGGTGTCTAGTTACACCTGATCCTCTAGCAGGGTACAGAACAGGGCATCTCTTTACATCACATATTGCGCAAAATGGACATTTCCCCAAGTTCAGAAACCAAAGCCATTGTGTGTGGCTTTGGTACAGGAGAGACATCAATTCGTAAGTCTGCCATTATGAGGAGAAAAATTGCTCTAATTGCTGGTTGAAGGAGAAGAGCAGTGGTGCCACTGCTAAGATAAATCCGTATTGCAAGTCATCTAATTGTGACCCTCGATAAACTCATTTGGAGTGGAGATTTCAGTGACCTGATTCATCAGTCATACAACTCTGAAAAATACAGAAAGTTTTGCATGGGAAGACATGCAGCAATGTGGGTTCATTGTCGTCGGATCACCAGCAGAAAGAAAAAGCAAAGGCTAGCACACCTCAGCCATGGCTATTCATGGTGAGTGAATGCCAGCACAGTCCATTATTGCTTCCAAGAACAGTGGAAGCCATTGAGATGTCCAACAAATGTGCAGAGGAGCCAGTCTTGTTATCATATGATTAGGAGCTTAGGCTCCTATTGGGCACAGACCAAAGAAAGTCCTGGAACAAGACAGATAATGAACTTGGGTTGTAAAATACTGTGTACTATTCTGCCATTTTGGCCAGTGATCCTGTACCATATGTCAAGTGGGCTGCAAATTCCCATAAAGCAGCAGTTTGCTACACTAGACCTATAACAAAGGAGATTGTAAAAGGAATAAATGGCAAGTGGAAGCTGGAAAGCATGCCAAATGTACGGCACATGCTTATTAACAGCAACAGAGCAGCCAAAGGGAGGCAGAAGTTGCATATGGGACTAGGCTTGTGCATAGGGAAGATGGAGAGTGGCAATATTGCCAAAGGTTTTTTTTTCTTTTCTTTTCTTTTCTTTTCTTTTCTTTTCTTTTCTTTTCTTTTCTTTTCTTTTCTTTTCTTTTCTTTTCTTACGTTTTTTTTTCTTTTCTTTTCTTTTCTTTTCTTTTCTTTTCTTTTCTTTTCTTTTCTTTTCTTTTCTTTTCTTTTCTGCTTCTGCAATACTTCAGACATTCTGGGATTTTGGAATGAGAGTTGTGTCTTTCTTTGTTAAACCACGTTTTTGTATTGATTCATAGGAGACAAATCCATTATTTTAATCCTTTTCTTTACTGAATCTGTGCACACTGCTAAATCATCTAGGTGTTTTGTGGATACAAACAGTAATCTTCAGATATGAGTCTGGAAGGGCCAAAACACTGAGTCCTCTTAACACGGCCTATTTCTGCTCTATGAGAAACAGTCCCAGGCATCTTCAGCTAGGCCCATAAATGTTGATTTTTATAATGGCAATTACTGTAATTTCCAATGGTCCTATAGGCTAAATTCTGTTCATTGAAAGCTTTTTAACTCAGTGAATGCCATTTTGCCTAAATCACAATGTCTTATGGGAGCATATCAATTTCAACAAAATGTCATTAGTAAATGTAGAAATGTTTTTAGAAAGACTTTAGCAGAACAGTACATTTCAAATGGTCATTTCAAACTCACTTTCTTTTTTTATTTTAAAATAAAAATCAGAATGGAATATTTCAGCTTTTTGGAAATAAAATGTTCAGAGTAATTTGTGACAATTTCATGTTATCAAATACATTTCCCAGGAATTTTTTAAGCATTGATGGAGAATGGAGGTCGCTTTTACAAATACTAACTAAAACCACAGTTTTCAGTGTTGGAAATTCTGGCAGAACAAAAATTCTTCTTGTTGATAGAGTTGGAAGGTTATTGGCATTGGCTTCCATGTTCAGAGTATGCTTTTTTTCATTTGTCAACATTTCATTAAAAAGACTGGATTTGTGGCAAAATTATGATTAAGCACATTATTGAATTTCTCTGCACAGTTTAAGATTTCAATGTATATGGAATGTAACAACTGACATACAAAGGCACTATGTTGCTATTGAAGTGGTGTGTGTTGTATGTGCATAAACAAAAAGCAGATCCCAGGCAAGCTGCATTTAAAGGCCAGTCATTTATGCTCCAGTACATCAGTTTTAACTTGAACGGTAATATTACACATAAGAGGTAGAGAATGGGTATTTCAAAGGTTTTCCCCATGTCTTCTTTGACTGTTTGCTTCTGTGACAAGCATATATTCTTATGGAGCTGTGAGGAATGCTCTTCTCTGTGTGTTTGTGAATGTGTCAATGTATGTGCAGGGAGGTGTGTGCATGGAGTATGTTTTCATGAACACCTCTGTACATGAAAATGTTCTCGGGATGGGAGAGCTAGTGCTTACTAAATTTCAGTCACATTTTCAGGGACCCAGAACATCCACCATAAGGGCTGGCAGTTTGGAGATGATACTGGTTTAATTCCAAATAAACTACATGTTCCTGGCTTTCATTGTGAAAGATATTTGCGTTATAGTTCAGAAATTTAATGGTGCACACTACATTAATTGACAACCTCTAATAGTAGTCAGTAAGATATGTAAAAGAGACATATGAACATGAAGAACTTTATTTGTTCATGGGGCGCCAGCATCAAAACCACCAAGTGGTCTCAGTGAATTTTGAGAAATTTATATTTCTTCAAGATGGCAGAAATACTTTGTCGAAGCCTGTTTTATGTACAGAAGCTGTTTTTGTAAAAAATTAGATGAAAGCATATTTTAGCTTGGCTAAAAAGATGTCCTTCAAGGGGTTTGGAGGTATCTTCTATGGCTCAAACAGCTATGAGTTAGGAGAAAAAAAACACGTGTAAATATGCACAGTTTTTAGATTAATATAAAATCAGTGCTCGCCAGAGGAATCATCATGTATGGCCATGATGGATGGAAATGTCTCTTGAAAGACTGAGACTGGAAAAAAAGCAGTACCTATTTGTAAGAGAAAGGTTATTTTACACAGTATTAAGTAGCATCCCATAGTAGCCTCCAAAGTGTTTTGAAAAATAGCCCAGATTTTGCATGCTATGCATTAAAGTCAAAATGAATGTGCAATCAATGGCAAACCACTTGAATTTAGCTTACTGGCTCACCTTCCTTCGGAGAGTATTCCAAGATCTTTTTGGAGTCTTTCCTTTTGCAACCAATGTTCAAATTTGCCATCACATGCCAATATAAAAATGAAACTTTTGATGGTATGATACAAAAAGACTGGCAAAATAAGAATCAACACATGAAGTTCAAAGGAAGAATGGATCTGGGACTGTGAGCGTTCATGCAAGCAATCTTACCTCAATGAGCAGTTCCATTCACATTACTAGTTTTGTTTTGTATACAAAGTTTTATAAGACCAGACCCTAAATTCTAACATTTTAAAAAGTATTTGGTTGAATTATTTTGGAGCTGTTATAATTTCCTAATGTGAACTGAGAAAAGAATGAAAACGTAGGGTTAAAACAAGTTATGATCAGTCAAAACTAGGGGAAAAAAAAAAAAAAACAAACCAAAAAAACCCTTGCTGGTTAAATTTAATCCTGTCTCACCATAACTTGTTAGCCTTTCTCCTGTTAAAAAAACCACCAAAAAAACCCTTGCTGGTTAAATTTAATCCTGTCTCGCCATAACTTGTTAGCCTTTCTCTTGTTGAGTAATATTTGATTGATTTTACTGAGACTATTTATCAGTACAGTTCACTGACATTTCTGGTTGAATTTCATCAAACACCACACTCTCATTTTTGTCTCATTTTAGTGATGGTTCCTCCCGTTCACACCAGCATTAAAGAAGGAGCTGTGCTTCATCTTTACTGTTTGTACATTACTGGACCTAAAGACATAACTTCCTACCTTCCATGTACCCTACAGAAAGAAAGGCAAACCTGAGTTCTTTAGAGAGAATCCATGAAAAAGAAAGAATAGATAAACATCCGAGAAATCACAACAGGGGCTGAAAGAAAAAGGAGGCAGAAAAATCCATTACAAATGAAAATAATAAAGTCTCTTAAACTTTAAGGAAAAAATAGAGGCTTATTTTGTACAAAGATAGTGAGATGTGTTCATTGATCTTTTTAAGAGTCGAGAAGAAATTGGCTGTGAGCTGAATAAAAGAAAATGAAGTTCCATTAACACAATCCATCGAAAGACAACTCGGGTAAATTGATCAATGCAGCACAAATAATTTCTAACCTTTCCCCTCTTTGGAGAAGACGTTTGGTTTTTTGTTGTCATTTTTTTCCCCCCCTCCCAAGGAGTGTAAACAGCATACATCACCAATTTCAAGTGCTTTTTAGATGGCTTTTCTAGCAATAAAAATGAAGTTCCATTAACACAATCCATCGAAAGACAACTCGGGTAAATTGATCAATGCAGCACAAATAATTTCTAACCTTTCCCCTCTTTGGAGAAGACGTTTGGTTTTTTGTTGTCATTTTTTTCCCCCCCTCCCAAGGAGTGTAAACAGCATACATCACCAATTTCAAGTGCTTTTTAGATGGCTTTTCTAGCAATAATTGGAGAATTTCTGGAACTAAGCATGGTAATGGCTTCTCTTCCATCCCTCTCCTTCATTGCACCCTTATTGCCTTGAAGAATATCAATACATGGAGAAAGTTCGAGGGCTTTTCTCTTCCTTTTTTTTAAACTCTCAATCTTCTTACTTCCTTCTCTGCCTCCTCCTCCAAAGAGTTTTTGAAACATCTGGCAATTAAAAAACGGATGCAGCCATCACTATGGTATCTGTGTACTCAAGAAAAACTTCATAGTGACTGAAATACAGAAAGAGCCCAAAGGCCAAAAGAGGTTTTGTCCTTCGAGAAGTCCGTAACAGCCCCTGCTACAGAGCCTGGCCCTTTACCTTGAGCAGTAAAGCTCTTGCTTGTAGTAGTGGTGGTCCTTTCATTTGAATTCTTTGTATCAGCCAGATGTCAGATGTCATACACAGGAGAGAGAGCATTTGAGATCTGAAACTGCTGCTACACAGGTGCAGCATCCTTTATCCAGAGGAATTATGCAGGCCGGAGGTCCCAACTTCCCTCTTTTTGGAAAAGTGAATATCCTCAGCTCCCAGAAACGTGAATGAGAAACAAACGTGTTTATGGTAAAATAAATCTATAAACTCTAAGTATTTGGAGATATTTCTTTTCCAACTCAAAAAGATCTCTGAAAATCAAAAACATGAAAACGAAACTTTACACTTGGGATTTAGCATCTTCCCGCAGCATAAAGTGCAAATAGAAAGCTATTCTAATTTTGCTTACTGGGATAAAATGCTGTGATTTGCATTGAAGCCACAAAGTAACAATTAGAGTGTGGCAGTTAATGAAACAAAAGAAACAATGCAGCACCTTTTTGAATAGGATGTAACCTATGTTTATATAGAAAGCTTTGTACAGTACCCATGGGTTTCAGTAAATGAAATGGGCCTTCTCATATGCTGCATAATTGTTAAAACATGAGGCTTTGTGGTCATATACCCCAAATGCACTCCATTTTATAAAGCTGCATCACATAACTCAGCAGCATAATCATTTTCTTCTCCATGAGCAAGTTGTCTCTTACCCCTGAGACAGTGCTTCGCTCAGGTCAGTTATGAAGTTATGTGAAGGTCAGTATGGGAAAGATCAAACTACACCTGTCTAGATCACACACGCTCTGCTAATGAAAAGGTACATTCCCTGCCTGGCTTGCACACATAAATACTTAGTAAGATCTTACGCAGAATGGTAAGATGTTCCACAAAATGATTGGGTCCTAAACTCTGCAGAAAAGTCCTTGAAAAAAATCATTATCAAAAACATTTTAATACAGACACCTTTCTGATACAGCTTTCATTGCATGTAAATATTTAAGCTCATGCTTAAGCATGTTCTGATATCCCATCGTTGAACCTGCAGAGGGGCATTAGTGATTCAAAACAGGATATTATCCACTGACAGATAATCATTGTCTGTTCAGAAACTTCTCGTTTTACAGTACAGCTGGTGTCTATCAGCTGTGTTAAATAGTGGTGCAGGGAGATTTGTACAGTTTAGAGGGTTTTTTAAGAGAAAGTGTAGAGTAAATATCAGCAATCACCATTCGAGTAAAATTAGCAAGAAGCCAAGACCTTCTTTGCTCCTTTATAGGAAAGGATGAAAGACTCGATTTCCCTATCCTTTATTACTTAAATTGCCCCTACACAGAAGTGTTTGGACATCTTTCCATTTAAATCCTAGAGTATGTTCTAAAAGCTTACACGGATAGTTATTTTCATTTTTCATTTCACCAGACATATAAGTATACATATGCTAGAAAAGCAAATCGATTAATTAAAGGAAGCATTAAATGAGATGTTTATAATTTTCATACAGAGGAAATTAGCTTGACTTTTAGCCTGAGGATATCACATCACAGACTTCTTGATGCATCTGTAAGGGATACACAAATAAAGAGCTGTATTTTTTCACAAACTCAGTGAACTTCAAATTTTACAAGGTTGTGTCCAGCAGTGAAGTCAAAGTCACAAGGGATTCTGGGAGCTAAGATCACACGGAAGATGTTTTATTACATGATGGGAAAACTGGGAAAGACTGAACTTTCAACCTTTTTTGTGAAAGCATATGAATACAAAAATCAAGCTGATATACAATAGCAACTAATCATCAAGACAGACAATTGTTAGTGACTTATGAAAGAAATCTCCAACAGATAAGAAACAATTGGAAAATATTACTGTTTTTCTGCACCTACGTTATTTAAGCTTGGAAAGCAGTTTTCCTCAGTAAGCTTTATAAGACAATCAGGGGTGTTAAACAATAAGGAAATCAGGTCTTCACCTCTTGGATTTTAGAAAGAAAGGAAAGAGTATGTTGTTAACACTTTAGGACCTTTTCTGCACAGCACAAGAAATCCGGAGGTAAGTAATGATGCCATCACTGTCAAGCACCAGCAGAGGCCAGAACCAGGGGAAAGAAATGAATATGTGGCCTCTTGGATCTCTCTTCCCTCAGAGATATCTCGGCCAAAATATTTTCACTTACATTTGAGTACCTTACCAAAGCCCAGGAAATATCAAGGCCTTCCTGAAAGTAAATTTTTTGTATACTGTGCATGAATCTGCAGACGAAGATAATGCTGAGGGATGGGCATTTGTAATGGAAAAGATCTTCTGAGCCCTACAAAAATCAAGATTTTTTTCTTTCCTCATCACTTTCTTGAGCTGTGCCGATAGGCGTATCTCCAGCCAGATGATACCTGTTTTGTGCTCCTGATTTTGACCCAAGTATAAAATATACTGTACACTCTACTTGCTAATACTATAACAGATTATTTTTTACCTCCTCTGTTTTCCCATGGTGCCTGGCAGCCTTTTCTCTGCACTGCCTCCTAGTTAAGGGGATGGGCGATCAGGACTACTTATCAGATAAATTGCTATAGATTCATCATTCTCCATCTCTGTCCTGAAGAAGCAGTCACATGTCTGATGTTACTCTTAACACTACCTTCTATATAATAAAATTTCTTGTGAAAACTCTTCCTGTAAGGATGACAATATTAGTCATCCAATGGCATTTGCACACGTGCAGTATCATTTCCAAAATCCTTGGAACTTTTCTTACGTGGAATCAGCTAGGTTTAATGAAGCTTTTAACTTACTGCATTAAATGCCCCCCAACCCATAAGATGGATATAAAGTCACTGTTAGATGAAACACCATTTGATCTGGCAACAGGTGGACTTCCTAAGAGGGATTTCCAACTATCTCTAATTTCCATCAGTTTGAAATAGAAGTACTGCATCCAGAAGTATAGATTTTCTTCTAATAAACATAAAGTAAGATAAATCCATCCAGAATCTTACCCCACTTTGGTACACAGCACAGTTATTGCAGAGTCCAGCACTGTGGCAGACATTTAACCATGGGGAAGTCTAGGTAGACTTGCGGCAGTCATGTAGAGCAAAGGGTGAGTGAAGGGTCAAATTACAGTAAGTAAACTATATACTGAGGTTCTCTGCATTATTTTTCCTTTTCTCAGTTTATGTCACAAATTTACCACTTTGTGACACAATGTTGGTTATTATTTTTCCTTTTTTCCCCTTGTCTGTTAAATTTAATAGAAAAATCCAATTATTATGTAAATAGAGCCTTGCCATAATTGTCACAAACAAGTTAGCATAACAATGAAGAGCAACAACTTTCTGAAGTCAAAGAAAGCACTGTTTACGACTGTCTCTGAGGTGTGATTGATATAGAACGTTTTGAAGGAATATTTTCAACATTTCTTCTTCATTTTACCACCTGCTTCCTCAGATCATCCTAGCTGAGGCATGTTTGCAAAGGAAAGTTGCTTTGGAAAAGGGGACTTTCCACAAATTCATTTTCTTTTCTTTAAAGAAGGGGGGGGGGAGCCTACAAAAGCCATTATTTAAACAGCCTTCTTTTTAAAATGTTTCCGGCAGATGTTTATGTAGAGAATGTGCTGGAGCTCCTTCAGTAAGACACAGAAGTGACATTTCTTGAGGGTTTTAGTTGAAGAATTTGTCTTTCACATCATGTCTTTAAACATCTGCAAAAGGCAACAGAATCTTTATTATCCCGCTAACTTGAGGAAAGGCGCAATGCACAGTCCTGAGTCCTTAAAAAATGGTATTTAATGGGACTGACAGATGAGAAATATCTAGCTCTAATGTTTTCCTTCAGTAGAAATTCACCTCTTGACCTTATGACTCCAGAGTACGGCTGCTGCCTTCTAAAAAAGAACATTTCCTTCCATTCAGATGTGCTTTCTATGGTTTTGTTGTTTTGTTTTACCTTATTGCTGTTATCTGCTTTAGGGGAAGGTATCATTGACAGAATTCAAACAAAAATACAATTATAAATACTGCAAGCACACTTGTGCTAGGTCTGTTTATGGCACTTGTGCTTCCAACCCTCTTTTAATTTCCTCAGTTGGATATTTTTCTTCTTCCTCACAAAAATCAAAGCTGCCTTCTTTTCCTGCCTTTTCTTTTAAATGGATTTTGAAGAAGTGGTATAATTCAGCTTTCCTATTCCTTTGCTTGAGTTTGGTTATTTGCTGCTGTGCAGAAAATACGGACTGGGGCCATTACTCAGGGCTGCCCAGGTTGGCCTTCCTATTTTACAAAGTAACCTTTTAAAGAAGGATTCCATCTATCTTTTAGGTTTTTGGTTTATTTCAGGCTCTTGGGGTGGGGAGGAAGGTTTGGTTGTAGGTTTTTTCACTCTCCACTCTATTGTATTTCGGTTGTCGAACCTTTTTTTCCCCCTCCTTCTTCTTTTTCTCTTACTTTTTTCTTTTTTTCTCCCTCAAGGGTTTTCTCTGGGAAAAGTTTTCTGGGCTTCCGTCCAGCCAGTGTCACAATTCACAGCTGTACTGTTTGATTCAAGTACTTCAAGCTGCCAGTGAGGTAGAGCCAAATGAGATTAAGGGCTTTTTTATTAAAGCAAGCACCCGCATGTGCTGGTATGGTTAAGGCTTACGTCAGGCGTTCCAATATGAACCCCGATTTCTGGAGGCCTTTAGTTCTCAAACATAAAATATTTATGCCAGGCTGAAACCTGACCTAGATGTACTCATCTGGGAGGAGCTGTAATTCTTTGGAAAGAAATGGATTGGCTTTTATTAAGCTACAGCTCCAAGAAAGGAAAATGTACTGATTTCAGGATAAGCAGCTAAAAAAAAACAGGCAGAGAGAGATATAGCTATGTATGTCAAAAACGGCAACAGGCATAAACTAAATGAGATATTTTAAATGAATTCACGATGAATTTTAACAAAAGGAATGCTTTAGGTAGCAAGAGATTCATCTGTTAGCTTCCTTCCCTGGCACACGATGGGTTTGAACCCTCCGTGCTGGTCAAACTCTCATACTCCCAGCACTGCCTGGACCATTGCGGCAGTGGGGCATTGCCTGCAGCACTTCTGCTGTTAGCCCCTGCTGCTCAGCTCTGCCTGCTGCACCCCAAATGTCACCTCTGAGGCCCAGCCATGCTGCCCAGCAATTTCAATTTTTTTTTCTGTTGGGATAAGCCATGCAGAATTGGTGATGTGAAACAAAATGCCACCGTTTCTTTTGATGTCTGATGTGAGCCAAAATCTGAACCCACATTTCCAGAGAGAAATGCATATTTAAGCTCCCTTTCCTTTTGAAAAGCACCCAAATTAAAACAGTTCTTTTTATACAAATTCTTGTCTTTTGTGTCAACATTTGTGAAGATAAATGAATTGATATTTTAAACATAAACATACATGTGTCTATGGAAAACATGATGTGCAGTAGTAGAGCTGATCAAAAATGTTAAAAAAAACAGAAGAAAATGAGAAGCTTTACGGGAAAAAAACCCAAATCACCACTATAAACTTTTTTCCATAACTTTGGGCCAACTATAAAGTGGATCAGAAAGTTTTGAAGATTATTGACCTTTCAAATTTTGAAATTCTCAGACAGAAGTAGCCTTTTTCAATATTAGGTCACCTTTTCTTTTTCCTTTTTGTCCAGCTGTGTTACTAAGCATCACATGTGCCTTGATAAAGCCTCTGCACACACACTGACAGAGACGACCCTTCATCCTTTCAAGACAGAGGTGCTTTTATATAAACACACGTCTGAGATGGCACTGTGGCTGGCAGTGAGAGTTTAATTCTCTGTCCAGGAGCTGAGAGACAGCTACAGCTCTGTGTTCTCACTCAAGGAACCATTTCAGGAGAGGGGTATACCTGGATTCAGATGTAAGGAGTAACTTCAGCTGAAGAAAATAAAAGTAAAATCAAATCTTGAGAGTAATTTCTTATGAATTGGGCCATTTTTTATTTCAAATCTCCCCTTTTGATATAAAATAAATCACTATCTGGGAAAAAAACAAACAGGACATTTGGAGTGATTTTTATTTAAGGTTGAATTCTTTAATTTCATTTAGAGGCTTTGTAGTTTTCCGAGATGTTTCATTTTGGTTTAGTGGTAGATCGTGTAACCCTGAAGTTGCTAATCCAGCCTTAGCTTACCTGTCACAGTGTGACAGCACTGCGTCAAATGCCAGCCCTCCCTTGGACCATATGTTTTAACTTGTTTTGTATCATAGCTGACACTGCAAATACTGTGTGTCAGTCTGTATGTCATTGTCTTACCATTTTCAAGAGAGGAATTTAGGAGAGGGAAGGGAGGGAGAGTAGAGCTAAACCTGTAATAACTCTGACGTGTTTGCATAATTGCAACGTAATGCGGTTGTTCTGCAAGTCCTCATGGTCAGGCATTTTTTAGCCATTTCCTGGATTTTTTACTTGTAACCTAACGGTGTCAAAATACAAATACCCACGTCCTCATCTCTGCTGCTCGTGTAATCTTAGCAGTGATTTGAGACTTAAATGCTGAGAGACTGCTTAAGTCTACAAGACTTTGAAATCAAAGGCAGCAACATTAATATTCTGTAAGAATGTGAAGAAGCCATGAAAGCTTTATTTGTTGCTAAAGAAACCAACTAAATCAAACAAGTTGAAGAAAACAAAGACTTGTATAATTGTTTTAATTAAAACTGTCACTTATTCCAGCAAAAGTGCAGCAAAAAAGTCGCGCTCTCCAAATATTTCTTGCTTAGACTTGCATACTCAAAAACTATTCTTAATAAGTGAAATAAAACATTGCCAGCCATTTTCCACTCCCCTTTGACACAAAAGCTCCTAAACAAATTGCAAGAAACCCATGCAAAACTTTGTGATGTTCACTTCAGATTTTATCCAAGAGGAATTTATGGAACTCGCCATCCAAAAGCAAGTTATCTTGAATGAAACGTAATGCTTCTTAAATCTTCAAAGAACATCATGGCATTTAGCCATAAAACTCACTGTGACTTTGGAAATTAAAAAACAGCTTCAGTGCCAGGATCAGACTGCCCTATATGGTTACTTTAAGTCTTCAGGGCCACAAGCACGCTCTGTTGAGTCTGGGCCCTCCATACATTCAGTCTCCAGTAAACATTAAGAGCAGCCTAGCAACTGCTCTGCCTTCAGCAGCTGCTAAGCCCCTTCACCTCTTCCCACTCCACAAGGTTATTTTGGCATCTCAAAATAAGTCAGATACAGAAGGGACCTTGGTAGTAGTTTCTCAGCTTCTGGAACCAGTCCAAGCCTCTCTTTCTTAATGCAAAATATGAATGATACAAATACATCCTAATTTTAATTGAAGGAGAACGTCTGACCCTTCTACAAAATAGTGTCACATGAGGTTCCTGTATTTCTTGTGACCTTTCCAATGCTTATAAGATTTTTAAGCATGCAAGTTCAGCTTAAATTTGAAATCTTTATTCTTCCTCCAGTATGGATCGGCTTCCACTGCAAAATTTGGGCCCACATTTCACTGTTAGTATATGAATCCAGCATGTTGTCACTGTGCGGTAAAGAGGCAGTTGTAAAATCTGAACCACGCTTACTTTTTCCTCTCAAATAATCCATTCAGATACTGCAGTTTGGCTTGAGCCTGTCTTTTATCTTTTTTTCTCAGCACTCTGAGGGCTCTTTATCTTCACCAATACTTGGATTTGTGTAAGTGTATGTTGGGGACCATTTTTTGTACATATTAATTTGTTATGTTATTTCAAAGAACTTCTTTTCTCCAAGATTCCTAAGCATTAGCATTTTTAAGCTTGCGGGGGGGGGGGAGCTATTAGAAATATCCTACAGGAAGCCATAATTTATCAATGAAAGACTTGAAATTTTCTTCTAAACATATGTTTTGTTGTGTTCTTTGGAGGCTGTAAAGGGGTTTGTAGTAACAACTCTCTTTTTTTCTTTTCTTTTCTTTTCTTTCTCTTTTCTTTTCCAGTGACTGGGTAACTGAAATAATTTGAAGCCTGTTTTTACCAGAACCTGATCACCACCTGTTTGAGTGAAGAAACTGAGGACTGTTTGAAAGTAATGCCTTTGGCAACACATACACCTTGCTCAGACTGTCTCACGTCATCTTATCATATAAAAGGCTTTTCCAAGTGTTGCCTGAGAACAGTGAAAACCTCATTATGAGCTGAAAACTGTTTGGGATTTCAATGTTGATAATGAAAATCTTATTTACGGAATTGCTGAACACACAGATAAAGTCTAAACAGCAACAGCCTACTAGACAAAATAATAGTCCAAGGGAAAAGGAGCAACATAATTACATCATTCCTATTTTATAACGGCCTTTTCCATCCATGTACATATTGAAAGGGAGTCAAAGAACTGTGAGATGCAATTGTTTCTGGCATCTTCCAACCTGATTTCAGAACTCCAGTGGGTTTCCTGTGTCCAGTTAACATTCTGGTAGTATGCAAAGGGTGTGATCTGTCGGACAGTGCTGAAGATGTGGGAGCATTTTTCTGCTCAACAGCCTTTAGGCTCATGTAATGAAAGGTGTGAACCCCCACCAGAGAAGGAAGGAAAAAGTAGGTAGGGATCAAGAAATTCCCATCCTTTTCTAAAAGACAGGCTAGGTCCTCTCATGAGTTGTGTTGTCTCTACTGCTAAGAGAGATACGTATGGTAAATACAGCCTCCTCTGTAAAAACTAAAACCATGAGATACATGCAAAGACAAGACATATTTAACAGGGAGATGTGTGTTGTAGGGGAAGAAAGGCTATACAGTTTCCTAACTCTCTACTTCATTACATGCTTTTATTCCACTGAAATCAGTAATCATATCAGAATAGAGCTAGTAAAACATGATAAGAAACAAGGCCCTTTAATATAAGCCTCTCTGCCTGTCTGTCCTTTTATATGGCACCTCCCAACATAGTGTCTCAGTGCAAAGTTCTTCACCCTCATCTGATTTAAAACTTAAAATGGATGCTGTGAAGACCTATCGTCCATAGTAAACTGCTCGAGATGAATCAGCTGTTCAGATTAGCCTCACAGAAATGATAATGGGGTTCTGTGTTCACAGCTGAGTTATTTAAACTGTCTGATTTGGTCCACAGCTTCCTTGGACATTAATAGGTTGACTGCTATGTCGCTGAACTTGGTGCATGAAAGGTCAGCCTTTGAAAAGCTAAATAAGGTAAGTGCAAACTGAAGCATGTTCCAGGCGGTACCGCATACTCTAAATGCATTTGAAACCCCTAAGAATCACTGCTGCTCCTCAGCATTTTTCCATATCTGATTTCAGAGTGATAGATCCTTGGATCAATACTTTGATTTTGATCTCTCGTCCACCAGGAGATTCAGGGGGTTGCTCACATGTTATAAACATATGCTCCTCCTGATGCATCTTGAGTAAAGCTGATTGAAAATTTCTTAGAAGATAGCTTTTCATCAGCAAATGCTGACTTAGATGAATTTGAAAGATTTCTCAGGACTACAGCAATTTTGCTGAAATTGCTGAGAAGCAGCATTATCAGGCAGGGACACTTTTCTTCAATAAAGATGGAATGCTTCATTTGACTTTTGTTTGATTATATTGTAAATTCTAACATACTATTGAGCACACCTTGAAGTGATTAAGTCAAAATGAAGAATTCGAACAGTATCAAGATGAAACGCTTTCAACTGTCCCAAAACAAAAACATTTCAATTAAGATAGCTTTGATGATCTCTACATTGTGGCAATTTCATTTTTGCGGTAGACTTCGTCATTTAGATTATTACTCCTGTTTGAAAGAGAAGTAAATTTTGACATGCTGATATTTCCTCCAGAACCAGCAGCCCTCCTCTTCAGCAGCCTATGAGAGTGAATGGAAGAGTCAGAGTAAGAGTATCTCTCTTCCCCTTCCCCAAGGTCTCTCTTTGATGCAGGAGTATGGGGGAAAAGAGGAGGGAGGGGGATAAGAGTTAGGTTTATCATCTATAAATAGAGACAGTCTTTCACACTCACTTTCTTAAGTAGTCTTAGAGCACTAGGGGAAAGAAGAACAAAATAAATCTAAGAAATGTTGGGAAAGTTCTGTACATTTCAGGAACATTCCAAAGTAAAAATTGGCTCTGGCAGTCCAAGTTTAGAGGCTCATTCTTTCAAAAGGCACCATCAATTAGTTTCTCAAGTTTAATTCTGTCCTGTGTCTACCAGCTGGAAAGCATGTTGAGCAATAAGCATAAATGTTTGTAGAATATAAATCACTGCACATGACTAGTTCACCATCCATGGAAAGCATTGCTACTTGTTTTTTACTTATGTGGTTGTACAGTTACTGCAGTCTCCTTATGCAATAGTGCTAAATACTAGGCGAAGTCAGCAGCTTGGTTCAGGCCTAGGTTTTTAGACTAGGGAGTTACAAGCTGAAAAAACGTGTTGGGATTTTTAGCAAAGAAGGGTTGTCATCACACTTTGACCTGAAATGGAATAAAACTGTCCATTGCTAAGGGACCTAATAGCAAAGCTGTCAACATTACTCAAAAATATTTTTAAAAGAATTGTCTTATAAGGACTTTACTATATTGGATTTCTTTTCACTTGCTTTTTTTCCCATAGGTGAAGAGGATGTAGAAAATATACCATGTATGGAAGACTTTGAATCCTACCGTGGCATTTGTATTAAAGGATCATTTTGTGGGAGGTAAGCAAATAGGCCGTTGCTGGTGATGATGAAAAACAATCCAATCTTATGTAAAAAAAGGATAATAAAAATCCTGTCCTCTAAACCAACAAGCAGTGATACCCAAGCCAGGAAGCTCAAAATCAACAAAATAAACCTTATTCCAAAAGCTGGATTTGGTTATTAATTGACTGATTTCCTACCAATAAGAGCACACTTTCAGGCTGGTGGGCTTGATGAGAGGTACTTGAAAGCCACAATCCAATCTTATGTAAAAAAAGGATAAGAAAAATCCTGTCCTCTAAACCAACAAGCAGTGATACCCAAGCCAGGAAGCTCAAAATCAACAAAATAAACCTTATTCCAAAAGCTGGATTTGGTTATTAATTGACTGATTTCCTACCAATAAGAGCACACTTTCAGGCTGGTGGGCTTGATGAGAGGTACTTGAAAGCCCAAACTGAACAAGCATGTGAAATATTTAAGGCCACATTTTTATATTTATTAAAAACAGCCTAAATAATTAAACTAGTTGATTCACTAGTGGCTTTCAGGCTCATGCCCAGAGTGAAAGGTCATGACCTGACATACCATGGCCCCACTTGGTACCGATGATTGACAGGAAAAGGAAATAAGTTGATATCTTTCACGTGGGAATCACAGCTTGTAGCAACTATGAGCAAGTGGGCTATTTGGACTTTGTGGGAAAAGTTAATTGTGTTATTATTCGAAATCTTCGTTCCCAAAGTTGGTTCAATGGTGATTTATTTACTTATGTGATAAAACAGCTGTGTACTGTAATAAAATACAGGTCACTTGCTGATGTTTAATGCACAAAAGTGGGGATATGTTTGGTTTCTTTTACTTTGAACTCACATTCATGTTAGACAGCAGGGATGACTGAATTGTTAGGAATTTTCTGTTAGTGTATTGGAAATAATTAATGTTCTCATCACACTATATATTCTTCAGTGCTTAGTTATGGAGAATGAGGAAGGCACCATACACTGAAATATGAGCGCCTCTCCACCATATGCTTTCATTATTTCTTTATAATGATAAAAAGGGGCTGCATTCAGTGCCAGACAATGTCATGGCCCCAGAGATTTAAGTGGCCTGCAGAAAAAGGGAGAAAAAAGCATTTATGATATGAATGAGGATGTGAAATGGCTGTTTAAAAAAGGCCTAAGATCCACTTTCACCCTAAATTCTGAAATCACTTGAAAGACGTCTAGATGCAAGCGAGTTTGAAGAATAGCAACTTTCCACCGGGCTCTGTTTCATATGCAGTATCACTGCCATCTTGGCCACCCTTTGTTACAAGGTCACAGAATTGTACCAAGCAATAGGGCACAGTCTAACTTCACATATTGTCTGATTTGTTCTAGCAATGAACCCTGTCATCTTTAGCCAGAGTATATATTCTTTACCCCAGTCGTTTACAAGTTAGCTAAGTGATGCACTTTTGGTTATCCCTCTGAGCTGAGGACAGTGGATTTAATATCAGCTGGCCTGTTATTGTGCCTTTCTGCTCCCTCCCAAAAACTTGAAATGTGGGAACAGCGTGAACTGCACTGGGGTGCAGCTCCATACCGTACTCCAGGTATCCTCTACCCTTCTGCAGAAATGCCATGCACTGCCAGTTCCCGCAACATTGTGTTCTTTACTGGTATATGGGCTGTTAGATGATAACAGTCCCATTAAAGTCAAAAGTAGTTTTACCCCAGAACAGGCCATTGTGGGGAAGGATTACACATTCCAGCTCTGTGTGGCACAATAGTTTGGTTGATATAGCAGTCAGTCCTGGCATTTTACTCAGACTATCTCCAGTATAATTTCTTTTCCTAGTCTTTCCTCATATCTTATTCTCAATACAGAGGAAAGCACCTCTGCTCAGGAAGCTCTGGAAACTCTACCACTTGTAGCACATTCTCTAGAAGAATTTTAAGCCTTAAAATAATCTGATTCTAACACTAATAAACAAGCTGGGTTATACAGTAAACCAAGATAAAGGCTGCTTCACACAGAGTAAGAGCTGGTGGTATTTCTCTTGCATTTTTTGGATGTCATTCCTTCCTGCGGAAGGATCATTAGATCAGGGGGATGGAACACCTCTCCCATGAAGAAAGGCTGAGAGAGTTGGGGTTGTTCAGCCAAGAGAAGAGAAGAGAAGGCTTTGGGGAGACCTTATTGCAGCCTATCAGTACTTAAAGGGGGCTTCTAAAAAAGATGGCGGCAGACTTTTTAGCAGGGCCTGTTGCGACAGGACAAGGGGGAATGGCTTTAAACTAAAGGGGGGTAGATTTAGACTAGATATAAGGAAGAAATTTTTTACGCTGAGGGTGGTGAAACACTGGCCCAGGTTGCCCAGAGAGGTGGTGGATGCCCCACGCCTGGAAACATTCAAGGTCAGGTTGGACGGGGCTCTGAGCAACCTGATTTAGTTGAAGATGTCCCTGCTTATTGCAGGGGGGTTGGACTAGATGACCTTTAGGGGTCCCTTCCAACCCAAACTATTCTATGATTCTATGATTCTATATTTAATATTGGGCAATAATGCATGATATTTTACAAATAGTATAGCCTACAGATCCTGCCACAGGAGCACAGGTCTGTGATGAGTAAATTATAGTTACTGGCTGAGAAGGAGAAATGAAATCAAGAAAAATGGGTCCCAATATAACATACCCAAAATTGAAGACCTTTCTGGAGCAATACCAATCTACTTCCTCTGAACATTTCAGCAGAAGGGGGAGCTACTCAGGATACCAGCTTTTTTCCAGCAAAAAAAGGTAGGTACATATTGTACCTACTTGTCCTGAAAGGAAAAGGCCATGATTAACCCAAATCCAGCCATTTTCTAGTTTTTATTCAATTACAAAACTATGAGACTACAAACTGGAGACCATAGCTATCACCAGAGCTGTCAGTGAAGTACCAGCAGCAGATCTATGGTAGAACCGCTAGGTTAGAGGCTAGAGTCTGACCTTGCATAGCCCATGAAGGTGCTTAAAAATAGTGATGACTTTGGTTTATGACTGACTTTGGCTAGATTCAGCCTGAATATCAAGAGGCAAAAGGCTCTCTATCCCATGCCAATTCTCTGATCTTTCCATTCCTCTCCACTTCCCCACCTCCAGGTTTTCTGTTTCAGCAGCTCCCTGAAGTGAGCACCATGACTGTGAATCTAGAAGTGAAGAAGCCCACAACTCTTCAGAAAAGAGCAGTTATTCTTAGCTTTGTTTTGCTAATGTTTTTCTTTCTTTTTCTCCTTTAAAAAAAAAAAAAAACAACAAACCAGAAAGCCTGCCAAAATTTGGGCTGTTTGATGTTCTTTGGAAAGAAAAACAATGCTATCCATCCAAGCCCTCTGAAAGGAACAAAAATACGTCATTTTAAGGCATGAATTTCTTAAGAGGAACAATCAATACATTTCACAATTAAAGATGGTCAAGAATTTTTTAATGTTTTGCTGGAAATTTTTTATTTAGAATTTTTCAGAGACATTTGCCTGTTTCAGGGAAACTTTGAGAAAACTTCCTGAATTGTATGGTAGGTGAAAGGCAGGAGGGGGAAGAAAGAGGAATAAACATATTTGCTGTAGAATATTCAATAATCTAATAACATCCCTGGGAGGTACCCTAGACCCCATTCAAGCTTTTCATCTGACAATTTGGATTGAGTATGTGAACCTGCCTCATCCATTTTACTCATCCTGCTTTGGGATGAGTGAAAAAAAAAAAGAAGATCATAAAAGCAGTATCTGTTCTGTTTTGTTTGTTTGTTTGTTGATTCAGCTTTGAGTGGAGACATTGCTTTATAAAACTCCCCAGCTGCAAATGAGACACTGACTTCATTGTCTCATAGTTAGGAAATTTGTTTAAGATGGAAGCGTCCCAGGTTGGAATCTTTGGCCTGTAAATGTAGGGAAGCTTTTTAAGCTGCAATCTTAGAAGTCATAACTGAGTAACTAAACTTCTGTTTGCCCTCTCTTTTTAAGGTTTCTCCTCTGTCACCCCAGCAAATCTTGAAAGAGCTGATTTATGCAATGAGAGTTTTTGACATTTTTATTAAGCCCAGGCACTTAATAAAGACATTCTTTCTACAGTGTGATTAAACTGATGTAAAGAAGCAGTTGTGTTATTTCTCTCTTTTTATTGAAGATTTCTAGAGATTTCCTTTTTTGCCTTCCTGTGACACTGCCCGTTGCATCATTCACACTACCTGCTCTCACTTTCCACTGCAGTGGCCGTATGGGCTGTGCTTGTACAACTTAGCTTTAAAGAGGTTTCTATTTATATCTAGTCTTTCCAGTCCAGTGTTTTCAAAGAAAAATGAGCAGAAATTAGACATAGACTGCAAATGACAGGGATCGTTGCTTGAGGTCGATATGAAGATGTTTGTTCTGTCATTGTCTATGCTGCACTTACTCCATGGATTAAGATCGTTTAGTTAGAAAGATCACTCCCTACCTCAAGTTGAGACTACTTACTGTTAGAAAGATAAAGAAGCCTGACTTCCAGAAGAAAGGTGTTCTGTATTTCTTGAGGGTTTCCTAGTTTGAATATCTAAAAATCTGAGACTTCTACAATCTCTAATGACCTTGTGAAAGTCCAGACCAGGATTTCAGACTTTGAGGATAGCAAGCAAATGCCTTAAATTAGAGGTTTCAATTAGAGAATATTAAATTCTCTTCTGTAACAGGAGATGGTTTAGGAGAAATGGGAATAGCCAGGTGGGAGTAATTGGTTTTGGAAGAGTTGTATGTGGGAGCTCTGCCCAGCACTTTCTTTTATTATGCCTGTTTTCCTTCCACAGCTCAGGAAAACTCATATTCATGCACACTCTTACACTTCACTGGGATTCCCTGACTCGGAGACTGTCAGCATCAGCTTATTATACAAGCCCTTTGTTTTATCCTATACAATACATCTCGCTATACGCAATTTGGCCTCTTAACCTGCCGTGAAATATTTCAAGGGCTTGTTGCTGGAAGACGCGTCTCTCTTTGCTATGATTTGTGCAGCTGTGGCTGCATTTTCATGACAGCTTATAATGATTCGTGGTGGGTTGCAATACAATGAACTCATGCCGCAGAACAGCACACTGAAAAAGATCTTTCAAATTATTGTTCCGGTGCAAAAGGTGCCCAATCACCTTCCACCTGCGGATTAGTTGGTTGCTATAGGAACACACTGTAGCTTTTCAGTGCTGCGTTACTGTAGTGCCCAAATTACTGACTCTGACAAACACAATAGGGGAAAAGAATCACGGGTTATTAGTGCTGCTGCTGATGTGATGTTATAAACCTGGGGTGGCATAGAGTGGATGAATAGAGCAAGAGCCTTGAAACGCGAAGGACAGGAGGAGGAGAGGGAGCAGAGTGAAGTGGAGCTAAAGTCATCACTACGGAAATGTTGTCTCTGATCTTATTTTCCACTCTGAATAGGTATTTTCATAATATAATGCCAAACGCAAGCAATGCTATAACTGATGGCAGAGCCAGTGGTCATGTCTTTATGTTAGTAGGGGGCTACCCCTCCTCCCTTCTCTTTTCTTCCAGTGAGTACTGAAATCTGAACCTTTTCATTCCTGCAGGATTAACTCTGACCAAGGTCAGAGCAACGAGTCACCAATATTCTTCATGGGAGAGTCAGGCCTCCTGCACCCCTGGGAAATATCACCTGAAATATTCACCTACACACAAGACTTTAACAGGGAATTTTGCAGCATCAGAAATGTGTGAAGAATAGGTGAGATCAGATCTCTGTCTACTCTGGTGGCCATAACTGAGACTCAGGAGTTTATGCTACTGAGCACCCTCCTGCAGAGCGAGCTACCTACATGCTTCGTAGGGGAGAAATAACTGCTTGCAGCTCTGATTTGTAGACAGTCTAAAGTTCCCAGAAATAGTTTTGTTACCACTTGTGCTTGGGCAGGGTGAAACAAAGGAATAAAATATATCCTTGTCCGTTGCTTGTGTGCGTTGAGCAAAACAAGCTGTGTTTAGTCACAAGTTCACCAGATGGTACTCTGGGGGTTATTGCTGTTATATTACATTACTGCAATATATTAGACAAGGCGCAGTGATTCATTCTCTCTCCTCATTGCTTTAGGAGGCTCTCTTTCTCTCCCGATGGAAGCACAGCTGACCCTGCTGCTCATGACCCTCAAGACCCATGTAGGCTCCCTGTTGGTGCATGTAGGTCTCTCCGGACAGCCAGGAAGACCAGTTGAGTAACAACACCAAATATTACAGAAAGACATGGCTTGCCTTCATCTCTGCGGCCAGAGCATGTGCTTAAGTGACTCCACTTTCTGATTAGCCAGCTGATTTGTAACAATTTTTTTCAACCCTGACTTCCTCCTCCCTCCTTCTGTACTCCTACCCCACTTGTTGTGCCTTCGCATTGGGCCCTCCTCAGCCTCGCAATTAGACCCGTGTGACCCTCTAAGCTTGGAAATGACATTGCTCAACCACTGGTTCGCAAAATGAACTGAAGTACAGAGTTTGCTCTATACTTTTAGAGCCCAACAACTATCAAAACACCACAGAGAGGTATTGTTTTCCTTCACTTCTGCTACTCTGCAGGCTGAAACCCTTAGTCGAGTGAATTATGTGCTGACCGACACCTAACAACCCATATTGGATTGATGCCACATATGCATGCAGGGCATAGGTGCTGCTGTTGGTCAGCTGGACTGCCCCTGGGACCATCTGGCACCCCTCTTTGGCCTCCCTGTCTCCACCATTATGTTTACTGACCAGCTGCTTTTTCTCATTGCCATTGACAAAGCTTCCCAAGCCACTGTTTCCCCTTACTTCCAGAGGAGACAAAGAAATACTACAGCCTTTCACCCTCTCCCAATGGCCTTGAGCTTCTGGTGCCCCGAGGCCCCTGCCCTGGTTCGCAGGTTGCCTTCTGCTCTTCAGCACTGTTCTCACGGTAGCTAGGACACCAACATTAGCTTCCCCAGTCCCTTCTTGCTCTCCTAGCCACAAGCCCAAGGTTATCTATTCCACAAATTAATGAATCCATAAGCAATACAAGGAGTGACAAAACTTATTTCAATTTTGCCTGAGGCATCTAAGAGGGTGATGGAACAGGTTGGTCTGAACATGCTTGGATCAGAACTTCACCACAGGTGTTACTGTAATTTCAGGCAACTCGACAACTGCAAATAGGACCCTCTGTCCCTTAGATTATGCTTTTCATTTCATGATCCTCTGGAGGAAATTAACTTCTCGGGCTGAACTCCTGTCTGCAAATTTAGAGGGACAGGACAGACTGTGTCTGTATAGTTTTAAATGGCTTTAAATGGGGACTTACAATGGAAGTGGAGACAGACACCTAACCAGAGAAGTATGACGATGTAGCTCCAATAAAATAATGGGAAAATCTTCCATTACCATAGTCATATGTACATATGACCTTAGCAATGCCCAGGACTGCTATGGGAGCAACAGTGCAACACTCCCGTTATGCGTTATTTTTTTATCAACAATGTTCTCCTTCACTTTGACGTCAGCTTCAAGATTGCTTGCTGTGATGTGCTGCACCTTTCATATTTTCTTTCCAGTCATAATATTGCTTCAGTCGTAACCTCAGCACTTTGAGGAATAATTGTCCCTGACAAGGGGGTGAATCACTGGCAGAGAGTTGATAAGCATTACATACAGATGACAGAAGTCAGGACATATCGGATTACTGCTGTGAATATAATAAAAGAGAGCCTAAACACTTTGGCAGCTCAAAGACAAGCCATTTCATAACTCTCTAGTGGGGCTATTATCTTCCATTTACTGCCACTGATAACCAGGTTGCAACTGTCTCCCTAGGATTTAGTTACAATTCACTTAACACTTAGAGGACCAGACATATTGGAGGACACTCAGATGAGGATAATTTCTTAAAGATCATTTATTTTTAAATTTTTATCTTCTTTGCTCCCCTCTTTATAGTGCGATAAGAACCTAAATCAGGAAGCTTTGAACTTCCTTCGGGAAAGGAGAGTTCATGGTCATCTTCCCTTTAATCTTTTACTCCTGAGTTTCTTTTGAAGCCAGTCATTCATATCCAGCTGAATAAACGACAAGCAGGTTTCCACCTCTCTTACTTTTATAATATGGGCACCTAGACCTAAAAGCTTGTTCCAATACTGACTGCAGTGCCAATTACAATGCACATTGACGGAATCTGGATACAGATGATGCGTTGCATGAGATTTGGTTTCCAAACTTCAGTGCCTAAGATGAGTTTAACACTTCAGGCTCTTAGACATCAAAGTTCTCTCTTTTAGGCCAAAGACAAAAAGAATTATTTTGCTACGGCAGAAATCTGGCAAATGACCAGTGAGTCTCCTTACTGTCCAGCACACCATTGAGAAATGTTTATCAAGATGAGCTTAGGGATGAAACCCTCTCTGTGTGAAGTGAAACTCGATATTCTGCAAAGTTTTTCTCCCGAAGCAATACCATGAGCGGCAAATGTGAGCTCTACTCAGCTTTCAACATATGAGGTGTTTTTAGATGCAAGACGAAAGCTGTTTCACTCTTTCTCAGGCTGAAGATATGTATATACATCTGTAGATGGGAGCCTTATTTTGTAAGTTTGGCCATATAAATCCATACCTGGATTCTAGTCTGCCAAGAGCCCTCTTCACAGCCACTGGGTGAAGAATATCTTTGCCAAAGATGGATCAGGAGGATGGGAGGGCTCTTGAGACCAAGTGCTATTGACAACTCACATTCATAAATGTATTCCTAGACCCCATGTAAAAATGTTCTCCTTACGTTCCCATCACTGGAAGCTCTGCAAAGAAGCCTCTCTACATGTGTTTGAATAGCTGGATTTGGTGAACTAGGAGCTAAAATATCCTTCCCCCTCTACTACTTATACCTTTGTCCCCCAGTGCAAACTTTATGTCTTAGCTGGCCAAAATTAGGTTGTTACTGTTTTATATAAACCAACACAAATCTATTTGGAGAGAAATTGAACCAGGCTTATTCTTAAACTACAAATAATAAGTGATGCTTAAAATTGCCTTTTCAGTACGATTTGCATCCCTGCTTGATTTTTCACGGCACAAGCCCTCTTCTGCTACAGAGAGCCAATAAAGGACAACAGCAATTAAGGAGGGAGGAAAAAAGTTCAGTCATTGTTGAAACAGTAATTCCAAGCGGTTTCTCTTCAGGACTTCTGGATCTTACCACTAACTTTCTAGCAGCCAGGGAAAGCCAATTGAATACCTTTCTGCCCTGCTTTATCCATCTGTAAAATAAGGGTGATCAATCTTACCTGCTCGACAATTTTGTCACATGGTGCAACCAAGTAATATCTGTAAATTGCTTTAAGATGTTGAGATCAAGGGAATGATGGAAGTGCCAAGTGTTGTTGTTGTTATTGTATTAACAATGTTGGCTGTTTTCACTGTTCATATGGTAGCCTGGCTGGAATTGGGCAGGAAGCCCAATAATACCAGCAACCAACAAGAAACTAAAATAAAATGTTTTACTTAATGAGCGCCTCTGTTTAATCAGAAGCCTGTGTAATTATGTCACAGAGGGCTAAGGATCTAATGTTTTCCTAATACATTTGCTTTTAAAGGGTCGATTAACCCTGCATATTTCAAGATGATAAGCTGCTTCTTTGTTCAGTTCCAGTTATTTTTTTCTGCATTCCCTGGTGGGTCCAGAGAGAACCTAAGAGTCAGAGGATTTTTCTTAATTGCACAATAACTATCTTGTGTGTCTGATGCTGGAGTATTTTCTAAAGACACAGGTTATTAGTCCTGGGTTGGATGAGTTTGCAAGAGAATTCAAATGCTGAATTTATTCTGTTTTGGCTCCTCTGGGCCATGGCATACATTACAGAATGCCCTCAGTACGTCTGCCTTAAACAATCAGTATTCTCAGAAGGCAGTTTGGCCGGGAAGAAGGAACAAAATTATACCTTACCTTGAATCAAGGAAATCCCGATTTAAGTAACAAAGATTGTTTTCAGTTTACTTCTAAAAGGTATGTTTCTACATGCATGTTTCAATCTGTGTACATGCCTGTCCAGTTAGTACTTTTCAAATGTTTTGAAGAGAATAAAGAGCAAAAAACCTCTTTACCTCCTAAAAACAGCTGTCTTAAGAGATATTAAAGATCACTCCATATTGAGATTCCAGGGAAGATATTTATGCTGTAAGATAGGGAGTGAATTTATGTCAAATATATGAGATGCTCTGATTTACTCCTCTGTCAAGAGGTTAGATAAACCACATTATGTTCACACCTTATAGAGGTTTGATCATTTCTGTTCTTAAAGATCTCGAGTGCAGAAGATCCCTCTGGGCAACTTATCCCAGCACTTTGCCAGTGAGGACATTTTCTAGTATCTAAGCAGGCTCTTCCATGTCATATTTTGGTTTACCACGATGAAGATGGAAGACACATTATTGCCTTCCTCTTCCTCTAGCAGATAGCCCCATACATGAACATTATGTGTTTATAGTGACATGACCTTTACTGGGTGTTTGTTCAAACTCTTTCACAACATATTTTGTGTTTGTGTTTAGGTGTGAGAATGGTGAGAATGAGATACTTTTTTCATATAGTATGGTAGTCCTACATATTCCTTGATTGCTGTAAATTGCTTCTAAAGGGAAAAAATTATCTCCTATTGGAAGCAAAAAAGATTTACCTCTTTTTATATCAGCTATCGGTCACATGGGAATTTGGTAGGAAGGAAAGAGTTAATAATATCGTTATCAGGTCAGCAACTTTGAAAGGCTCTTCCACTTTGAAAACCATTTTCTTAATTATTTTAAGTTAAAACTTAAATGCATAGAAAAAAATCATGTGCAATCTGAAACCCCAGACATGGGGACAGGACTGGATTGAGATAACATTAAAGATTTTATTGCTGTTACATTATAAATTATTTCTATTATGATGGCCCTACGGGTAGGAAGGAAAGAGTTAATAATATCGTTATCAGGTCAGCAACTTTGAAAGGCTCTTCCACTTTGAAAACCATTTTCTTAATTATTTTAAGTTAACACTTAAATGCATAGAAAAAAATCATGTGCAATCTGAAACCCCAGACATGGGGACAGGACTGGATTGAGATAACATTAAAGATTTTATTGCTGTTACATTATAAATTATTTCTATTATGATGGCCCTATGGGTATTACATTCTGTCAGTTCGCTTTCACTGTTACATCACTTAATGTTATTAACACACTTTAGGGTATAAGATTACAGTTTTATTGTGGAAACCTTAAACACTTACATCCAAAGTACTGAATCAAGTTATTATCCTAGCTGACCAGATCTGGTCTATTATCATTTTATCACTCATAAAAACCTGTGATTCAATTTGATTTAACACTTGAGGAAAAATCATGGCTTATATATGCTTAAACCTAGTTGCAATATTAATACAAAGCAACACATGGATGACTTCATTTTGTTAAAGTTGAGGTAGCCCTAGGAACTGCATTTAAGATCTTTACGCCACACGAGAAATTTGATCTGACCTGTTGCCATTTGTGATTCACTAGTAAACTGATAAGGTTTTCTTACCAGTATATTAAAGAATTGTGAACATTTTACCCTTCTTACTGCATTCATTATACACTCAGAAACCAAGCGCTGATCACAGCGTGCTAACCAAGGAAAAAGGTATCTCTCCCTGTCTTGGAGTCTTACCTTGTACACTGGAGAAATGTTGCACTTTGAAAGGCGATACGTGCTTATTATGGCCCCGCTGAGTTTAATATTAGGAAAAAATTAGGCCTTTGTTTCTGTGTTTGAAGTATAAACACTTTTCTGTGCAAAACAACTCTGTTGTCTTCTGTATAGGCCAGCAAAGGTCTTTAACACTTGCACAACGTTTAGAGGCAGGAGAAGTTCCACTGAAGTCACAGATTAGCATTGCGCAGACAGTTGATTATTGGTTTTGGTTTGCTGGCCGAGTCAAAATAAGAATACGTTGCTTGGCACTGCCTGAAAGATTTCATATCTTACTTAGGTTATCTGTTGTTTCCTTTGAGAAGGCGGCAGAAAACTGTATATGAAATTTAAAGTGTCTTTTGGAAATGAAAAATCAGGATGTTTTAAATTTTGAAAACATCAAAATGAAAAATTTCATCTTTTTCACTTCAGGGGGAGGAAGAAGACAAGACTGTGCTGGTGTGCAGAAGCAGAGCTGAATGACCTTAGCAAGGAGTCCCGCTCCTGCAGCCCATTTCCCACTGAGGTCAGAGGAAGGAGTCTGCTCAGCCCAACATCCAGCAGTTCACCGATGCAATGACATTCCCAGGCAGTAGGGTGGACGCATTGAACCAACCAGTCCCGTTCTGGCATGCGCACAAAATCTCCCTAGCAACAAAGATGACAGCTTGGTAACAGCAGCTGCTGCTTAATGGAAAACATTAGAAAAATAACTCATTCTAGATCTATGTTGCCCCTTTGCATTTTCATATTTATCACAAAAAAGTGTTTTAAGAAAAAAAACACCATCCAGAACTTTAAAAAGCTTTAAGGTGTGAGGGTCAGACACACAGCTGTACATGTAAAGAGATGAGCTGCAAAAGCTAGGAAAAATGTGACCGTGTAATTCTGACACACAAATTTTCCTTTTTAGCCACAGCTATATTGTTCGCAACTTAACGAGTGGGCCTATGTACATGTTGTGGGAGTGGCATGGATGTGCAATTATTTATTCTTGCATCAAACATGAGGGAAGGCCAAATGTGGATTGTTAAATTCCAAGTCAGCATTTTTGGTTATTGTTGCTTGAAGTATATCCATTTCGGCTCAGAGCTGGGCTCACTGGAAAGGAATTAGTATCCTACAAAAGCAAATCACTGTCTCTGGTAAAATCTTCCCCTTTTTATTTTTTAATAAGAGCAAACACTGAATTTTTTTTTCTTCTGTTGCAAGTGTTCCGAAAAAGTCCAATGAAGACATAAAGACAACTATATGGCAGCTTCCCCAGGTAAGAAACAAATCAGAGTAATACTACATCACCATGTGAAATACACAAATTAGGTGGAGATAGATTAACTAGTGTCATTCATCAATCTGAAGTGGTACAATTTATTACATTATAATAATGGCCATAGTTGTATAAGTAGTAAAGGTAAAATTACATCATGACTTGCATTAGCAGTATGAGATTATATCCTGATTAATGCACAATTAACTTGTCATGTGTACAGTGCCTGTGTTTGTAGGTGGACTGATGAGTTACACTACATCTCATGCTCACACACATAGCATTCATCACTTTCTCCTAACTTTCTCCTCTATCTCCAGAAATTAGATGGCCAGATCCACTAAAATCTTTAGACACCCCACCACCTCAATGGAGAGCCACCTAGAGTCAGTATATGACTAAGAGACCCTTGGAGATGACCGCTGGGAAATCTTGAACACATGCATGAATCCTGTTCCTCTCTACAGATTGGGAACCTCATCCACGGCTCCAGGGAGACATCTCCGAGGTGAGAGCAACAACCTTAACTGCTCTTCTGCTGGCAGGCACCAGTCACCTGAACCGTTTTCAGAGTTGTGTATCACAGCTCCTACTCCCAAGAGAAAGCCCGCAACACACTAAACGACTGTGGATGAGGAATTCCTTTGCTCCTTTTATATTCTGATTTTGCAGGGGAAAATAATTAAGCTACAGGGACAGCTGAGAAGGATTTTTACTTTTAATTGCAATTATGGATGAAGGTGCCTCAGCTTCACATGAACTCCTCTTTAGACGCAGAACTGCGTTATTTGTCCATGTGCTGCCATTCAGGTTTGCCTATCCGTATGCTCCCTCCGTCTTTCTTTTCTGTTGAGTGTGTGTGTGTGACTACACATCTGGGTGTATGCAAACACATATAAAATAGTGAGGTAGTTAACACTGTTGAAGGGAAACAAAGGACCTCCAAGTTTTAATCTCTGTTCTATCACAAACTCGGTGTTTGTCCTTGAGAAGCTCATTTTAATTTCTCTTACCAGGTTTCTCAGTCTGAAGCAGGGGGGAGGGATAATATGTTGTTATGCTAGCCTGCCTCACACTGTATGTGATACTCAATTAGCTGTTTGAAGTTGTAAATTGCTGAGTGATGGTAGAATATAACTTTTCAAAATAAATGGCATCAGATTTTTTTTTTGCACACTTTTTAGTACTGAAATCTACCAGAAAGGGTAGATCTTCTGATATAGAAGGACTTTGATCCTTCCTATGCTTTATTTTCATGTTTGATGGTTCTCCCTGGTTCCAACACCAAATGATGGTCATTTTCCAGCACTTCCAATTTAGAAGCAAAAGCTCGTATAATAAGGAAAAAATCTAATCATTTTGTTGTCTTGAAATTTCTTTTCCAACTGACAATATCAAGTACTTGCTGATTTGGATATAGGGCACCCAACATTTGGGAACGTGCAGATTTTGAGTCCCAATTTTGCACATCGTTAGTGTTCAAGAGATAAAAGGAACCATATTCTGTTTGAATTCCACTGTTAGAATATTTTTAAGTTCTTCACAGTTACTTCTACCGAACAGATCTTAGCAGAGTAGAAATATTGTTTAAAATCTGCATGGCTACAAAATGCCCTGTTAGCAAATGAATGTCTAGTAAACATGCTTGTATCAAACAGTTCCAGGACAGATAGTGCAGTTCATCTTTTCCATCTCTGACTTTTTTGATTCTGTGATGATTAGCTAAGTTCATTTTACATTATAATTTCCTGTCTAGAGTAGACATTTGGCTCTGTCCTGTACAAGGAGTCTATTTTTGTCATTAGGAATTCACTTTATTATGCCCTAGTCTCCATTTTCAGTATATCCTGAGAGATACCATCGGGAGATGATGCTACAGAAAGCTAGCCAAGACTTCATTTACACAAGTAAAAATGAAAAGTGACATCAGCATTTATTTGAGATTTAGGTCCTGAGATAACAAAACTCACATAAGTTTTTACATTAGCATTAAGCCTGTATTTGAGTGCACATTAGGCCTTAGACTAGCATAGGAGAGACCAGAATCTGGTCTGCTACCTTTGAAATGTAGCTAAAACCTTGTATATCATTAAAAATAAAATCATTCTCTCTCATTCTTCAGGAGTGGTTTGTGTGTCTCTTGAAGTACTTCAAGATGACAGAAGAGAGAGTCTTTCAATTGCACCAGCTGAAATAACTGACTTGTTCTTCACTTGTAAGAGTGAATTTAAGATTCAATGATATAGCAATGCTTACATTGGCCATGGGCAAAGGTAGGAGGAAAATATAATTTCCTTTGTTGGTAATCTCACTATTAAAAAGAATTGTCAAGTTTGAAAATGTAAGTAGTGTAGACTTGGGACATGTTGAGAATTCAGGCAAAACACTTTGGGTTGAATTAGTTAATTGGCAAGTCTGAAGCATTTCAATGTTAAACCGTTAAATGTGAATTTAAAAAAATGTAATTACATATAAGAGAGACGTCCACTTCAAACCAAGAAATTGAAAAAAAAAAATCCCTAAATTAAAATCCCCTGGGGGGGGGGAGTGCAATGGTTGTTGCATTGCCAAATCGGTATTCTTCCTGAAAAAAAAGTTTTGTGCAGCACTTTGTCCAAGCACACAATTAATTTTTGCTGTTGTTCAGAAGACATCACAGCTCACAGAGAACCAGCATAATCACTGGCTCATACCTGTGTTAATTCACAAATTACCCACCCAAGGGCTGGAGCCTTCCCAAAACAGACACAGGTAACTTCTCAGTCACACCTGGTTTGCCCTCTGAGTGATTCCCTACCAAATAAATTAGGGGAAGGCACACTGTACAGTTAGCACCAGCTCCACTGTCTGGGAGGTCTAGACACTTACTACTTAATGTTGCTTTTTGAAATTCCCTCTCAGCCCCAATTATTGACGTCTAGGCAGGAAGCCTGGGAGAGCTTAAGGGACCTGACATCCATGACTAAGACAGTTAATACGCTTCGTCAGAAAGCTACTAACACGAGCCAGGTAGCAGCTCGCCTGTTAGCATTACGGAGCAGAAATTGAAGGGTTTTGGGGTGCATGTTTCAAGCTTCAGGAGCTGTTTTGCAACGTTTTTGAGCAGAGAGCATGCAAGGCAAATGTAAAAGATTATGCCCCCCTCCTCCAGTCCCCATCAGTCCCCAGCCCAGCCTGTAATTTGGCAAGATGAATGAAGTGTTTTCGGAGTGTCATCACTTCTGCCTCTGGCAGATTTGCTTCCCCAGTCTGCCTTTCGCCTTTTGGACCTGTCACTCAGCCCTTTGGCAGAGGGGAGGAGGGGGAGGGAGGAGGAAATCATCTCTTTGCTAATCACCTATCACAAGCAATGAAATCCCGCAGGCTCCGTGCCAGCTAGGTACATTTCAAAGGGAAATGGAGGGGGGCAAAGTGTCACTCCAGGCAGATATTTATGAAAGATGACAGTTTGCAAATATCTCAATCTTGGACAAGGCTGCTCCAGTGACACAGAGGAGTGTTGCAAAATTGGAAGAGTCAGCAGCCAACATTTATTTCATCAGGACCTGTCCAATCTTCAGTGATCGCTTGACAGTCTGGGGATTGCTGGCACAAGCCGGCCTCTTTCTATTGGTTGCTTTCATTTAGTTTGCATGGATCAGTCTAAAGAGTTGTAATAAATATGTAAAGAAGGATAAAAGGAGTAGTTTTGCAGAGCTGCATCCTCAATGGAAGAACCGGCACAAAGCTGCGCTACCCTTTCTAGCTATGCCAAATAGCAACAGTAGTAATTACATCTCTATTGATTGTTACTGCATGGGAACAATGAGATATAGGCCCTATCTCGCTCGTGGAGACCCCCCGTGACTTCCAGGCTCTCCCCATTGCCACCAGCAGCTGCCACAGCAGTGCCCACTTCTCTGAGGAACTTTCCTCCTGCCCCCCCCTCCCAGCTATCGGTGTAGTACAGGAGAGACGCCCCCCAGGGCTGGGGGGCTGCATCAAAAATTTGCTACTTCTGCAGGAGTCAGGCGAACATTTCAGAAGCTCGTTTCCACCGCTCCGATTTGAGGTGTTGGCCCAGCCCCACGCTGCCCCTCCTGCCCTCCACACCCTGAGGTAACGCCACCCTTGAGGGCAGGGCTCAGCTGCCAGCTGCCGGCCCTGAGCCAATCAGGGGGCTCCAGTGCCATCACATGACCAATGCAAGGGTTTATTTCCCTCCCTGGGGCACTCAGCCCCCTCCTGGAGGCTGCGGGCGCCATTTTGGGCCACGGTGGTTGACTCAGACAAAGGAAAGGGATTTGTCTGTATGGCACAAGGTGTGTCTCAGGTATGACTGCAGGTGTGCGTACAGCAGCCAGGGAATGCGGTCACTGCAGGGAGGGAGGGAGGCGGGCAGGAGGTCACAAGGCCCTGGGAAGCAGAGGATTAGAGGACCAAGCAGGTAGGAGGGGGAGAAACAGTGGTAAGGGAGAGGAGCTGTGTTTGCACACGGGGGAATGGGGTCAGAGCTGGGCAGTGGGGTGAGGGCTGCTGGTGGGCTGTCCTGCTGCAGGCTGTGAGAGCCCCCTCAAACGGGGAAAGGCACATCCCAGTGCCAGAGTGCTGTTGCTATCAGCTATGCAGCAGGGAAATGCTCCTACAGGGGCTGGTTCCAGCACTGGCGCTCTGCCTTGTTCTGTAGAGTCTGTAGCTTAAAGCTTTGAGGACCTGTACTTCTGATCACAGGATGCATGTTTCTGCCTCTTAATTGCCCCTGTCATTTCATTCACCCCTGTTACAAGCTAATTCAGAGGACAGTAACACAAAAATGCTGTCTCCTACAGGAACAATAGCCCAACAGATTGAATTACTCTGTTGTGGGCTGAGAAGCAGCAAACAGTTTCTGAAATGCTGTGTTAGAAAGGTCTAAAGTAAACGCAGTTATTGACAGCAAAAGAGGAAAAAATGCAGCTAGTTGGCACAAAAACTGGAATTTCCAAGTGAAGACATTTTCTTTCTTACAATTAACAATGAATTGTAGATAATTGTTAGAATAATCCTATCTCAATATTCACTATTTTTGTGCTCAAATATAAGGCCTAAAAGGAGATGCTAATTCAGCTACTTGCTATGTGGTGTTTTCTTGCATCTCATGCACTAAGGGTATGTGTTTGTGTGACTCATGGAGAGTAACGTGGATGGAGGTGGATTATGTTAGCAGAATGCAAAACTGCTCTTCTGTTTTAGGGTTTTAGCAATTCAATTGAAATGGATCGTGAATTCAATTAAAGGCTTTGTTCTTCCTTTCTTTATGCCTTGCATATCTCAGAGTTTTGCATAATTTAAACTAAACTGTGGCATAAAACAGCACCCTTATTTCAGTCATCAAAATGTGTTTTCTCTGAGATCTCTGGAGTTCAATCAAGATGCACATGGGTGACAAGTGGCAAGACGCTACAGAGCTCCTGATGAGAGAAGCTACCATTGCTTTTAGTCTAGTGTATTGCTAGTATGTTTTAAGACAACAGATAACTCATGACTGTTATTTGGATGTCAGTAGGACTGTATTATTCTCCAGATTAATAGTGAAAGGAAAAGAAATGTACCAACAAGGTCTGCCTATTCAGAGTCCAACAATGTGAAGTGGGAGTATTCACCAGAGGTTCTTGGAAGTGCAGCTCGCTTTTCATAAACACTCAGTTCAGTGGTGTTTGCAGGTGTGCTGAGGCCAGTGTACTTGTGATGTAGGCCCTAAGGTTAATTTCATGCTAGCCAGAATGGTAAAAATTAGTCTTCTGCATTGTCTGCTGTGCTAGGCTGTTCAAAACTGGCATGGAGAATCATCCTCCGCAAGTTTCTCTTGGTCTCTCTGCTGGCAGCCCACAGAAAAGCTGATCAGGTGAGTGGGTGGGTTAACTGACGGAGAGGTTAGCACCCTCCCTTCCCTCTATTACAAATATCTTTGCCAAAACAAATTATTCTTACCCAAGGATTCCTGGGTAAATCTTCCATCACTGGGGAAAAAAAAATGAACTGCTATAAAAGGCTAGTTAATCACTGCATACCCTGCAAGGAGCAGAAGGCCATTCCAGAGTAATTGGAGTTATCTTCATTATTCTTATTTTCAATTACATTTCAAAATCAAATAACAACTTGCCTTTTAGACAGTTTCATGATCTAAATCCCAGTTCTATAATTTTTACTTAGTGCTTACTTAAACAAAAGTTCCCCTTGATTGTAATGGCCTCTTAGCTTCTGCAAGAAACTTGCCAAAAAAAAGAAATTAAAAAAGTTTTGGTCTTTGAAATAGCAGAATCCCAAGCTGTCCACACAAATACACATGTAGTTCTTGCAAGTCACCTGTCCTGTTATTTAAATCTATATTCAAATAACTGCTTTTCAGGTGCCATCTTGACACCAATTAAACACACAGCTGTGCATCTGTTCAGGTATGGGGCTAGATTACTGGTGTGTTGTAACTCAGGCCATTGCTGTTACTGCAGAGTAAGCAGAATGATTCTTAATAATTATTAAACAGTTGATGAAAAAAAATTAATGGCTGCATCTAAGCTATCCAAAGCAGGTGCGCAGTCTAGTTGTTTATTGGCCTTCATGGAGGTAGTTGGCTCTGCTCTGGTTCAAGAGCTAGTGGACTGATGTTAGCTTACGCTGAAGTGTGCAGGGAAAACGTCCTCGGAGGTTTTTGGTTCTGGGGTGCAGTGTAAGAATTGTGGTTATCTTCTGGATAAGGAGAGCATGCCTCTGACAGTTATGGAGACATCTCTCTTGTGAGGTTTCTAGTTATTTTTCTTAGTTGTGCCTATACATACAAGGCGGTACATACACATGTGTCTGTATGTGCATATATCCTTATGTCAGCACTAACTATCTTGGCAAGATAGACACCAGCTAGCAAGAAGGTTCTTCTGTTTCTCATATCAACACAATTCCATCTCTCTTCAGAAGGCATAAATGTGATAATTTATAGAGAGTTGTGTACCTGCATGTGTCTTCATACCACATACTCAGTCCCTTAGTCCTCTGAAATATCTCTTGCCTTGCAGGAAGGAAGGGTACTTAAAAAAAAAAAACATAACCAAAACTCTCAATGTTATTCAATGGAATTCATCCCACAGGACAGGAATTCCATACAGGTCAGGAAAAAAAAAATACCACCTCCTTTTCTGAATATCACTTTTCATATGGTAAATCCCTCAGAGTCTTTATTGTGGAATGAATAATAGATTAATCATTCCTCTGTGTGCAATGCCGGGGCTCTCTAATGTCACTGATTATTCTATATTGAATAAATAGTGTTGCTAGGTTGATATGTTTAAGGCAAATGAGATGCTTATTGGTATCCAAGAAGCCAGTTAACAAGATCCATTTTCCTCCATTGACTTCTACTCATATATTGATGAGGTTCAAAAATGTCTTTTCTGTGTGCATCAGATAAACGTGCCTTTGTTATTCCCAAGAAGCACACAAATATTTGCTCCATTTATGTTTGTATTAATGTGTCACTGAAGCTAAATCTTCAGAAAGGGAATAAATACCATATCCATTAAGCCACTTAAGGGGTGAGTTCTGCAAAACTGTGCTGCAGTTGTTGCCATGGCAAATATCCATATTTAAGGAATTGTGTGGCATCAAATCTAGCATACAGGACCAGAAGAAGGAAATGGACTTATCCCCAGGCAACTGTCACCTACATCTATGTATTTTAAAAGTTTGAATGGCTTAATGAGCACTGTATTGAATGGTAATTTAAGAGTGCAAAGTGAGAAAATTCAGTACAACCCAGAGAACAGAGGGAGGAAGAGAACAGTGAATGACAAGATGATTAAACAGGGCTCAATAACTGTTGGGCATAAGTGTCAAGATTTCCTGGGCAGAGGTGTGCACTGTTTTCCTCACTAAAGATGAATAAAGATATTCCAGGAAATTGAGTCTTGTACAGTTTTTGTTATGCTAGTCCTTTTGCTTTGTCCCAAATTAGTCTTCAGTAGACAAATGTGTTTTCTTTTCATGGACACATGAGTTTTGCTTTTTTCTCCTTGACTTTTCATGCAATGTCTGTGGATGTTTGGAAAACTGTTAGGCTTAAGAACTGACAGAGATCTCGCAACTGTAATCTTTATGTGGGGAAGTAGATTTACCTTATCTTGAAATCGCAGGTAGGATTAGGTAATCTTTTCCATGGTTTTGAGTGATTCTTTTTGTTTGACCTGCTTAGAACAGTTTTAACTGTAGTGATGAAAATGCCAGCAGACTTTCAAGTAGAAGTCTGGAGAATTGCATTTCTGAAGTTTCTAAGTTTAAAAAATAAGAAAAAAAACTGACTGAGTGCAGAGTTTTTTTCTTTGGTGTCATATGACACAATCCATTTTGGTTTGTAATTGGAAAATATCTCTAAATAATCAATTTAAATCTTACTGTGTTTTCCTTCTGTTAAGACAAATGAGTAAATTAAGAAAGGTATTAAGATTGTTTCTGTGCTACAACATTTAACAACATTGTAAATAAAAGGAAAATATTGGAAGTTACTTCTAAGTTAGTACCTTTAAGTTTTGGGTTTTCTTGAACACTGTGTGTGGTTAGAGTAACTGAATGAAAGAAAACCAGTAAATATACTTTAAATAACCCAACAAGGTTTAATATAAAATCCTGACTGTTTTTATGCCTGTTTAGGAATGTGGACATCTTGAGGTTGAATGGAGAATGAATTACACATGGATGTTGGGACAAGGGAAGAAAGATAAATATATAGGAAAGCCAAGAAGTTTACTCCTTTTCTTCACCTGCCTGGAGCAAATTTCCTGAAAACATCTGTAAATGCTGTATAATGGGAAAGCAGACTTGGGCCCATACTGTGCAGGAAGCTCCAACCTTTGTCTACAGCACTGGATGCAATAATACCAGGATGGTGGCAGAGTGAAGGGTATCTCTATGTGTAAATCCAGATCCCTTTTTTCTTTTCCTGGTGAGGGGGGAAAGGGGAAACTGGGGACCAGGTTGAGGAACACCTGGAAGCCATATGGAATTTACTGATTTTTTTAATTAAAATTTTGTAGCTCAGTTTCAAACATTCCAATAACTTAATACTTTACTGGATTCAGTGCAGTAAAGTCCCCTGAATATTCACACGTTGCCTACAAATGGCAATTGTCTTCTAATGCAAGCTGAAAGAATTGCTGTTTCTCTGTGGCCCTGATCCAAATCCACAAAGTCAGTAGGGGGGCCTCTGGCCTCCAGATCGGGTCTGCAGCCTGGTTGATATCTCAGACCTTCTTGAGTGTTTTGAAAATGTATAGGACCAAAAATATGATTCCTTCTCCAGACATTGGAATGTTAGCAAAGAGTAGAGGTCAGACTTCTCCAACTGATACTTTTGTTTACAATTCATATTCAAGAAGGGGGTCTATTTCCATGTATAGCTTGGTCATACCCAGACTCTTATGTAGACCTATTTGGGGAAATTCCAGATGGTGGAAATGCCATGAGAAGAGGTTTATCGTCAACATGCCCAAATGTCTGGTAAAATATCAGTACATAGGGAGTCATTCCCAGTCCTGGTTCAGACTTCTGCCTGAGTGTAATCAGCTTCAGCTCATTGCTTTTCCAAGCTAAGGCTGACTGGTTTGAGTCAGAGGTTTTCCAGCAACAGACCAAATACCCAAGCTAAGCTCTTCCTGTTTTTGCTTCCCTAAGTCTTATTTCTTGGGTTGCTGGAAAGGATCCTGTGCCATGCTGAATATCACTGGTGAGAAGCTACCTTTTCAATCACTACTATAAAGACAGAGCAGGATTAGTTAGATATACAAAAATATGGTTTTAATCTTCATTTCCAACTGACATTTTTGTGGCATGAAAATTTTAGAAATAGTAATTTTCATTCCTTTTCATTTAATGTTTTATCAGAAATACAGGAAAGAAAAAAGCAAGAAAGACACATTCTCACTTCTTTGTTTTCTATATCAGGCAACTGGAAGTAACCAGTTTCTTGTAATAAAAGTTGGGTTTTAGGAGATTATTTTAGCTCAGTTTCTCATCCAGCTCTGAAAACTGAGAACATGAACCACATTTGCATCTGTTTTTGTGTGATAGAGTATTTCTTGTTCCACAGTCTGGGGTGTTCATATCCTGGAAGCTTTCTGCGTTGACATGTGTAAAAATCAAATTCTTACAAGAGGCTGGTTTGGTTACTTCTCAAAGTTGTTTTAAACTGGGGTACCAAATACAAACCTGCTTAAAGATTTCTGATCATCTGATGTTTACATGCCAATGCTATGACCTGTTGAGCCATTTAGCTTGCTACCTGCACAGTCTGCATTTTTCAAATAAGCTGTAACTCTGTCAGGGACCAGACCTTAAATCTGAACCTTCTGTAACTTTTAGAGAGTTTGAAATCATGTATTACATGAGTCTGTTTTAAGTGACAATACAATATCTGTATCATAAACATAGCAATGCAATCCTAGAAAATCACATGGTGTGTTTTCTGAGATGACTGACAGTCTTGCAGGTACTTAAAAGCACTTAGTACCTAATGAAAACCAAGCCTATAGAATGCTCCATCTCATTTCTCCTATCCTAAAAGGCATAAATTTCACATAAGTATGAAAGGATATAAAAATAATTACACAAAAAAGGCAAATGTGATTGTGGTGTTTGTAGGGCACAGAGAGGGGAGACAAAACTCCTGGGTCTGATTTTTTTTTTTATCTGTATGCAATTACATAAGTCTACTTCAAAGAAGCAGTGTATGAAGTAGTAGTTTGAGATTTTGTGATGGAGATCAGCAAATCAATAGGTAGAAGGACACTCACAGAAAGGTTATTCTGCAGATGAAGTGGTTACTGCTTATTTTGTTATGAATTTCTTGTACACCTGGGGCAGGAAAGCAAAGGGAAGATATATCCCTGATTTGATTCCTCAGAAGTGTATAGAATAAATTGTCTAATGACTGGCTTGAAAATAATAAAAATGCAGGACGGCCACCAATGTCTTTGAAACACATGCTTTGCGAGTTTGTGTCTGGGAGACTTAACTTCTGAGTAGTCCACTGGAGTCAGTCAGAACGGTGCAGATGAATGTAAGGGGGAGGGCAAGGCTGACTAATTGAAAACTGGGAGCACTTTGCAAACACTATTACATGAAATGTGAGAAGTGTAACGTGGCAGAAACAAGTCAACTCCTGGTGTAAGCAGTTAATTGTGTTGTACGGTGGCGTGTTAGAACAGCACACTTTGTTAGAACCTGATCTACTGCCATTTCCAGCCTCCTCGTCCCCTTGATGACTTGGGTTACAGAGATGACCATTTGGGTGAGAGTGTCCCCGGGGGAGCCAGCTTGCATTAACCCGAACACTTCCTCTGTTTGATGTGCCTTTATCATACTGCAGCAGCTCAGTGGCTCCAGTTATTTTTTTTTTTTTTACTAATGCACAGCAGTGATTTGTTAAAAGAGAATTTATTTAATTCAGGATGAATATGGGCTTTTACGTTAAAAGCCCCAGCTAGTCTTTACCTGTAAATGAGGGAGGCTTATTTGTCTGCTAACGTCAGTGTCAGCTGGGGGCCAGAAGTGCTGTTTTCCGTAAATACCTTTTAGAGTTCACCTATTATTATTCAGGGGAAAAGGGGAACAGAGAAGAGTAGGTTTCTTCTTCACAAAGTTACTAAAACAATCAGGTAATGATTCTCCAGCACTGCCTTAACGCTGCTGTTTCAGCAATAGTTGTAATCATATATAAAACCCAATATTGATGCAGTTAGCTACATCTGTGTGCTTCTCTCCACTGTGGTGTCAAAGGAGACTGATCTCTGAAGTTCAGGAAGTGCTGCCTTTTATTCTAAACTTTCCCCAGTTCTGTGTCCATGTTCCCACTTTGAAAATAGTTGGTATTGTTTGGAGATTGGGGTCCTCCTGAATTTATGGCTTGCAAAATCCCAGCTACAAGAACCAATTTTAAAACTGCAGGTAACGCCCTAATTTTCCCCATTTCTGTTACTGTGCATATTACAAAGGGTCAGGGAAACTAATATCTGTATGTTTACAGTGTAGGCATTAATAATTAAACTGATGCAGAATATTTTGATATTTGGGGAACATTTTCCAAAACAACCTTGCTTTTTAGGAAATAGAAGTGTAGTTGAATTTTTTTATATGGGGTGGGAAGTAGAGGAGTGTATGTGAATGTTTTGCTGTGTGGATGCCATAGATATTTTGAGGCTGTTGTTGACTATTGTTATATTCAAATTCAAAGTATTCTTGCTAGGGCAGGTTATGTGGCTTCCAAGCCCAATAGTTCCTTCAGAACCCCTAGGAATAACTTGAATTGGCGCCAGACATTGCAATCGTTAGCCCAGAATGGGAAATGAGCATTATTATTGTGGATTTGCAGATACTTGCACAACTATGCTACAGCCATGGATTTACACTTAAGCCAATTTAACTACACTATACTTTTTCTGTTGCTTTACTGGGTTGTGTCTGTAGTCAGACAGTTGACTGCCTGTGTAAGTGTGGCAATAAACCCACGTCAAGGCACAACTGCCCTGTTCCAGGAGAAATACAAATAATTTAATAACTGAGTACTGATAGATTCATAGTTCTATACTAATATGCCTATGCTCCTGGTCTCATAATTCAGACAGAAGTGTATCGCCTGAGTTTTGAGTTGCAGTGTGGACTTTTGACATGCTTTATAAATATGGAAAAGCCACAGTTCATATCCCATCCCTAACCTTGCTCAATGAGCTCATTTCCTTCAAGATCACTGGACAAAATGTTTGTTACAGCCTTTGAAAGGGCATTAGTCAAAAGCCCCTGACCACAAACCATCTTTCTGTATCTATATTGGAAACCACCTGCTTCCCAAGAGTAGTCCAATTCTCTCTAGAGGCTTTGCAGAATTTGGGAGAGTGAAGACAACTCTGTCTCTTGCTGCTTCTCACTTCCAGTATGCTTAGGACTCTAAGGGCAGAAACAGTGAAGGTAGGAAAGCTTCTACTCACCATTCCCTCTTAATTTCTGTCCCTTCACAAATAAGCCCTATGCGACCACTTTGCAGCTGTAGGACAAGTGATGTAAACAGAGAAAGATTGTTCATGTGCATTGGCTGGATAATGGCGGTAAAAGTTGAAAACTACATGTGCAGGCACGCACTTAGCTACTAATTCCATAGTAGAAGTGCTTCAGCTCAAAATACCCATGGAGGGCTTGGGGAAGAGGCAGTAGGTTTTCCATTAATTCTTCTGTTCAGTTTTCCCAACTGCAAAATAAAATTTAAAAAAAAAAAACCTCATAGGGTGAAATAAAGAAGATGGAGTGCTTTTTTGACAGATAGAAAGTGCAGTGTTGTATTACTTAGTGTGTATTATTTTGCACACAGTACTGGATTGCCCAGACTTCAGAAACTTCTGCCTACCTGTTGGCTTCTTCAAGCAGAGCACAAACCTCTCAGTCAGCCTACAAAGAGCTGAGGCCTTGTCTTACAAGAAGGTGCAGAAATAAAACACTGAAAGTGATTCACTGCAAAATGCGTATCAAAACATGTTCACTGAGGTATAAAACCAGCAGGTTCTTCCTCTACTTCTTGCCCTGTGGATCAAACTCATATTTAGGAGCAATATGACACTTGCTGCCATGTGCATGGCTTGACTGGGCATTGCTGTAAATTATACATAATGCAACAATGAGTACTAAAACTAGCCCCAATAAGGCTACCGACAAAGAATAAAGTATATGCTCTCCCTATGTGGTTTTTCAAAAATGAATTATGCTATTAAGTGCCAAGAAGAAAATTAGCTATGAGCTTTTAAATTTAAAATGATCCCCTTTTTAATTGTAAAACAGTGGCACTTAACTGCTATTGATCCAACAGAGACACATTAGGGAACAGGGTCACCATAACTGTTAATATTCACTGCTTAGTGAAAGAGCATCAAAGGACATTTTAATGTCACAGACTTTCTTGGGGAGTTTTTAAAGAAAGCTTAAATCGGCCAGCCTATGAATGAAAAGGACATGAGGTAGACAAATGTAGAAACAAATGTGATAGCAATTTTCTGCTAATCAAATTGTAACTCAGAATTGATTTTTAGGCAAAAGTTTATGTCATATAGATTTCCAAGGCATACCGACATTTAAAAATCTGGAGTATGTACTTTTTGTAGACTGGGACTTTATAAAAGATGGTTGTCAGGGAGGGGAGGTTTATTTACTGCTGACACATTAGCTGGTAGCAAGTTCTCTGCGGCTGCTGTCTGGACCATTATTATTCCATGACTTTGAAGATACAAGTAAACAGGGAACATTCTTTTTCAAGGGCTTACAAGTTTTTTAGCTGATACTACAGTGGAACAGCTTACTCTGAAAACCTGTCTCAAGGTGACCACCCAAAAACTGAAACTTCATTTCACCATGCCTGACTAGCAGTGCCCATGAATTTGGCATGCCATGCAGCATTATTAACTATAGTAGTGGCAACACAACCTGTTTCCAGATGCTAATGGAACATTTTCCATAGTCATTTTTGCAAGTACAAAGTTCCAAGTTGTAAAATTTTCATTATTTTCCCAGTGGGATTATATCCTTAAGAACTTTTTTTTTTAGGCTGTGAACTTAAGTGATACTAGCAGTGCTAACTCAAATAAACTTTTTAGCAGGGCCTGTTGCGACAGAAGGGGGAATGGCTTTAAACTAAAGGGGGGTAGATTTAGACTAGGTATAAGGAAGAAATTTTTTACGCTGAGGGTGGTGAAACACTGGCACAGGTTGCCCAGAGAGGTGGTGGATGCCCAATGCCTGGAAACATTCAAGGTCAGGTTGGACGGGGCTCTGAGCAACCTGATCTAGTTGAAGATGTCCCTGCTTATTGCAGGGCGGTTGGACTAGATGACCTTTAGGGGTCCCTTCCAACCCAAACTATTCTAGGATTCTATGAACTTTGGTACATATCTGGTTATATCCTAGCCAAATTTTAGGTAATATTCCAGAAATAAATGGTTTTGGTAATCTTTTATTCCAGGCGCTCCAAGGAAGCACTCTGAGGAATTCCCTATAGTCAGTTATTCATGATAGCTTGTTTACTTCTGTGTTTAAATTATAGATCTCTTTAGTTTCTTCATGAAGTTTTCATAAGAAAAGCTTAAGAATACAGGAGAGTCTTTGGAAACACAAATAGTATTTAATTTACCTTTTGAAGAGGGTATACTGAGAAAATGTTATCCATTCTGTTTGGGAAAGGTGGTAACTGTGCTCCGTTTCTGATGCAGTCACCATGCAGTGTCTCTTTAGACTGCAAACTCCTCAGACCAGTGACTGGTATCACCATATGTGTTTGTACAGCCCCTTGCACAACATAATGGCCTTCCTAACGTAGGGTTAAATGTACATCAAGAATACTGTTTAAGGGAGAGAGAAAAATCATAGAAAGAAGCAATAATTTACCCCTATTTAAAAGTCGCTGCTTCAAGTATTAAACTGAACTGGAGACTGTTTCCTAAATGCAACAACTAACCCAGAGCTGAAAAAGATTTAATATGATTAGGGAGGTTTCTTCAATATAGAATAAAACAAGGGTAATTGCCATGCATGAGAAATGGCTTCCTGCCATTCAGGGGCAGCTGGGAGAAATCTTTTATCTGCAAAGACCTTATATGAGAAGTTTGAATGGGGAATGCTTTTATCCTACAGGATGGAATTTGATAACTAGGCTCTGTACCTCTTTCACTTGTGGGTTATTAGGTCTCCTTCACTCTTGGGATCAGTACAGCGTATGGTTTGTGTAGGAACAGATAGTTCTTGTCTCTGTTGTGAAGACAGTGTGTTGTAGGAGCCCTCCTGGGACTCTTATAATGATCAGTACAGAAAACTCAAGTCTATCCTGGAGCGGGAAAGTGCATCGTTTAATGAAAACGTTGTCCGTTATTAATAGAGTGATGGTAGAACTGAGGAAGAAGCAGGCCTGGGGGGGCTTTGGGTCTTCAGCTAAGTGTTTCTACTCTGCTTCTTTTTTTTCTTCCCAACCCCTGGAAAAGAGCAGTTACAGTAACCTGAAGGAAGAGATACAATCAAGAGACAGCCTAGAGCAAGAAAAGGTCTCTGTTGTTTTTCAGTGAGGTCATCTGTAGTTCACAAAGCAAGGTCAGACGGATGAGACTGCTGCAGGCTCTACATGCAGTCACTATCACTAAAAGTTAAATTTTCAATTTTTTTCTTACATGTCTTGCTGTATTTTGTTGGGGGCCGCATGGGTCTGTTATTACAGAGCATCTTATCAACTGTATTCTCTATAACACGCAAATGTGTTTGTCTGACTTCCATAGACTTGTTTTGTTAATCATACACTGTGAAATCAAGTAGTAATTGCCCAGGAAAGGGTACGCATGGGACATTAACCTGTAAACTAACAGAAAGATAGACTGAGATTATGGTTGCTTATTCAGTGAGCTTGCTGGGTGATCGCTGACATAAGTGTTAGTCTCCTTTTTCTTGTTTTTGTTCATATTTAATTTCCTCTGTTAATGTCCAGTAGGAGAGTGGGGGGTTTCCATAAATCCATAGGCAGGAGAGCAGTTGCTTGTATAGCCAATTGTATAAGAAGAAATATTTAAATTATTCAGAAGGCATATCTGTCCCTGCATATGGGTCCTAGTAGAGTATATCTGTTTTTCTGAAATCAAGATAGGGTTAGGAGCAAACAAGTTTTTGATTTGTTTGCTGAGATACAGGAAAGAAATACCAGTATGTGCATATCCATTATATATACATGTAGTTATCACATGTGTATATATGTCATCTTAAGAAAAACTTTTCTACACATTTTGATAAAGGCATTTCCCCAACTACAGAGTTTGTTAGTCCTATGCCAACTGTCTATATGTGATAGATTTAACAACAATAAGTAACAAACTGAATCACTACTGGCTGAACTTCTAGGTGATTAATATGTTTTGAAATTTTCTTCTGGGTGGGGTCAGTCCTGCAAAGTGCTGGTGACAGGCAGAATCAAAAAAAACCTTATGCACACACTTAACTCTAGTTAGATGCTAACATCTCTATAAAAATCAGCACCCTGCAAGGCTAAGGCCACAGACATTTTCAAAAAATGCATTTACTTTTTTTATTTTTTGAGTGCTTTCTTTGCTAAGGAGAGAGAGATGCAGGGCATATATGCATGTGCTTAAAATTAAGCATGTGTTTAAATATTTTGGTGGACTAGGCGAAAGTGTACAGGCAGACTTGAGCTTTCTAGGGCCAGATTCTGATGTGTTCCAGTATGTGATTCCTTTTCCTTTAAAAGGGATTCCTCAAGGAGTTAGGTACCACTCTGTATGAGTAAGGATGTTAGAAACTGGCCCATAATGTTGATAAATCATTTTTAACAGATGTTTACCATTAAACTGTATCTAACACACTGCAAATACTGGAAATACACTGGGCCACAAAATATGTGAGGGTGATATTCATGTAATGCCAGATTGCGCACACATGTTAGTGAGCACTTACCCACTGGGAAGTCTCCCTGAACTTACTCAGATGAGTAAGGGCTTGCAATACAGAAGGGTTGCACAATTAAGCCCTCAATAATATGATTTATAAGCAAACCACCCTGAGAATGCTCCAAGGGGGTCTCCAACAATATCATATATTTTCTTCCTCGAATTATAATTAAAAACATTCTCTTAGAATTCTTTTTAAAAATGAAAAAAAAAGACCCATGGAAGCCCAGCACAAAAAATGATGAAGCTTAAGGGTCAGGGAAAGGCAGTGTGTGAAATAAAGGAAACCCAATTTGGGGTAAAACCACTTGGCAGGGAAAGATGAATGGTGTCATTTACAATCCTGCTGTCTCTCTCTCGGGTGGGGTTGTAACTTTATGGATGAAATTATTTGAGCTGCTGGGACCTAGACATTCTAGAGAGTATCATAACGTCCTCAGCAGTCAGGGTCAGGAATGTATATGGTCTGCTCAAGACTAAAGAATCACCATGCAGGTTTTGGAGAGCTGGAACAGCACCCTGTTGAGCATTAGAGTGAATTAACTTGTGTTCTCAGAAAGTGTAGAGCTTCCTTCAAAAAGAAAGCCTTCTGAAATTGTCAGCTCTCTGGAGCTGGCCTCATCCTTTTGCTCAGTGTTTTGAATAATACTTAAAATGCGATGGTGTCCTGGTGTGAAATGCAGATAAATATTGTTTAGCCAGGAACTATTTGAACATGCACTCACAACTGTTTTAATAGAATATTGAAGGATAATTCTATTCATAAAATATCTAAAAAAACAATTTAAAGCCTCTTTAATTTTATATACTCATTGCAAATACAGTTTAATCTGTCAATTCCATAGAATTAACCCTACACACTTTTAACAGAGGTAGGTAACAGACATTGCAGATGACCTAAAATATCTGAGTGAAGTGTTTACTTTCTATGGGCAGACTGATAACACATACACCCCTTCATGCATGCACACACACAAGATGTAGATTAATAATTAATTCATAACCTGGTATGGTCAGGCAGGAAGCTGCAGGCACAGGTAGAACATGCCCTCAGGATAGGTCTCATATAAAGAACTGCAGATGTTTCAAACTGAATTTTTTTTCATAAATATCTGAAAGCAAATCTGTATGAAACCTGAACGTTTCAGGTCATCGTCTGCTACAGCTCAGCACAGAAATCTTAGTTTGTGTAACAGCTATTCATATATAAAGAAATAAAGCACACAGGCTTTCAAAATCTCTGTTGGGGGGGTGTGCATTTATGTGAGAGAATATATGCATGGCTAGGGTTTGACGTAGAATAATATAACACATGGCCCCCGATTGACTGCAGAGTTGTAATCCAGGTGTTGTGCTAACTGTTTTAATTGTGCAGTGTGGTACATATGCCCGGGGCTCAAATTGGGAAGGGAATTGGAAAGAAAACAGTGATCCTTTTGTTGAAAAACGTAATTAGTTTCATAAATATAGTGGC